>NC_056744.1:939800895-940065895 GCF_019279795.1 Protopterus annectens | reverse complement strand
AACCTAAAAATGAAGGAGAAAGGATACTCCATACTGTAGATGTCCACAGACAACTCAGGTGTTTTAGCTGACATAACAAAATCTTTCAGGAACTCTGATCAGTTGAGAAAAAGGGACAACCTGTGTCAAGGCAGACTATATCCACATGGTTGTGTCATACTTACCTGTTGTTATACCCTCCACAGTAAAACAACTCCAGGCCGGGTCAACATTCATTCTCCCTTGGCCTTGGCTTCATCTGTGGCTTTTTAAAAAGGGTAGGATTCTAGAAGTATACTAGACACAGTAACTTAGTCCTCAGTACATACTTTTACAAAGTACTAGAAACTTGATTTCTTCTCCGCATCTAGAATAGACTTTGCTAGGACCATTTTCCATGAACTCCTGGGCCTTCATCCCTCCTCCTCCCGGTCAGTTTAAGCAATGTACTCCTATATCTGAGACTACCGCAGCAGTGACCAAATAATGAACATAGTACAGTTCTGTAGACAAATATAGCATAACAGTAGATGTTGTAATGATCACTGCTGCAGTAGCCACTCCCACTCTCCATCCCCCTAAATTTTTATGCCAAGATGTGGTCCTTTATGTTATTTTCCTAGCATTGTCCTTGTCAGGGCTTGTAGCCTCCCTCTCTTTGGTGGCATGAAGGCTCTGAAGGGCTTGGCACCCAAACCTTTCTTTTTAGTTAGCTCAGCTTGAGTTGCCTAACTCTGTTATTTCAGGGCTGCATGGAAGGTACCCTGAAGCAAGATGTAACCCATACGTTTAAGGCTAGTGCAGCAGTGATCATTTCAACAGCTACTTGTATGCTTTGTTTACTTACATAACTGTACTTTTCATGTCTGATGTGACAGGAGAACATTATCCTTAAATCTGCACTTGACTGTTTGGATGCATTATTTAGAGCAACTGTAACAGCAGTGACCATGAGAAGACATTGCTGACTCAGAAGAGACTCTTACACTGAGGATGTCAAAAACATCCGACCAATTTATTAGATTTTTCTGCTTCCATAGATTCCCTTTTTTAAACCTGCGGACAGCATTTATACGGACTAAAAGAAGAAAGGCAAGAGGAGGACAGCAGTGAAACAAATGCATTGTGAGTGGATACCTCAGTACACTCAAAGGATCCCATTCACTAAGGGCATTTTATGGGAAGTAACAGTCAATCTGATGCTACCCCTGTCTTTATTCATCACAGATGAGTCTTGGATCTGTCCTCGAATCTGAGCCGGCAACTTCTCAGATAGATCCAGAGCTCAGGCTCCTCCCCTCCCATAATCCCATGCTACCTTCTAACCCCCAGATCTCTTTCGCTGCTGAAACGCTTTGGATGTGATCCAAACTCAGGCTGTCTCATAACAGATAAGTGACTACTTTTTTTTTGGGGGGGGGGGTTCACCTTTCTTGATTTATATCTATATATCTTTATTGATAATTAGTTAGTTTACCAGATCCCTGTCAGAGTTGTTGCCTCCAAAGAATGTCAGACTTGTCTCCCTGAGGCTGCTTACTCTAACCTCTTTGGCTAATGCTTCAATGAGGTTAATCTGCAATACTGCAGAGGCCACCTCTTGAGTGGCAGGCACTGGCATTGCTATTCAATGGCATGCCTGGCTTTTCTTTGCAAGTTTGAGGAACCCTTTAAGGCATCTTTCACTAACACCCCCTTTGACGGATCCACCTTGTTTGGACAGTCTGTTAAGGATACCTTAACCCCCAGATAGCAGGAAGGAAAGACTGTTACCATGGAAGGGATAAAATTCTACTCCCCAATGGTCTTTTTCTAAGACCCAGAAAGGAAGTAAGAAACTTTGGTTCCAGAGGAGTCAGTCTTCCTTTCAGGATGCTCCCAAGGAATCCATTTCCACAAGCTGGGGCAGAGGATTCAGTGGCATAAGCTGCCCCAGGGGCAGAGAGGGGTCCGCAGAACCAGGGCTCCTGAGAACCCTTCTCAGAGAAGCCCTTTCAGTATTTCTGAGACACTGCCCGACTGTCCTGCCCTGGAGGCAGGTGAGGGTCAACTCTCCCTTCACCTACTAGCCTGGGCAAGTCTCACCTCCGACCAGTGGGTGCTAAAAATTATTTCCAGGGGTCACTCCATTCCATTTTCCCAGTCCTCTCCAATTCAGAAATTTCTCCCTGAAATTCCACCCTGCCAAAGGGATTTGGCCTATCTCGAGATTCAAGACCTTCTTCAAAAAAGGGCCATTAAAGAGATCCTCACAGGACAACGAGGGTCTGGAACTTGCTCTCACTTCTTTTTTGTGCCGTAGAAGACTGGAGACCTACATCTGATTTTGGACCTCAACAAGCTAAATCTATCTGTCAAAAAGTAGAAATTTCAGATGGTCATTGTTCAGTTCATCTTTCATCTCCTGCAAAAGGATGATTGGATGTATTCAGTGGATCTCAAGGATACATACAATCATATAAAAATGGACAGGCGCTCCAGGAGAAATTTACACTTTCAGTTGGTGGCCAGTCATTACCAGTTCAGAGCCCTGCCTTTCGGACTCACCACAGCCCCCCAGGTGTTTACCAAATGTATAGCAGTGGTGGAGGCTCATCTCCAGCTGCAAGGTTTCCAGATTTTTCCATACTTGGATGATTAGTTCCACAAGGCTTCCAAGAGGCATCGACTATCCCTGGCCACCAGATATGTCCTCAATAATTTCCATTCTCTAGACATCACGGTGAATCTTCTCAAATCGAATCTAGTGGCAAGCCAAAATCTGGGGTTCATTGGGGTCCAGCTGGACATGGTATCAGAGATTGCAGCACTCACTCCCCACAGGGTGCAGCTAATTCGAGATCAGTTCTCTCTCTTGCTGGATCTATCATGCCTGTCAGCTCACTTGATCCTCCAAACGTTAGGTTCAGTGGTGGCTGCAGTTCAGTTAATTCCTTTAGCCAGGCATCACATGAGAGTTCTCCAGTGGACTCTGGCCGTCCACTGGTCCATTCTGTCTCAACCCATGTTCACGACCATAAAGTTGACTCAGGTGTGCAGGAATCATCTTACTTGTTGGCTTCACTCTCAGAATCTATGTCTGGGCAGGCCATTTTGTCTTGCCCCACCCAAGTGCACTGTGACCACGGTTGCCTCCCTGTATGGTGGGGTGGCATTTTTAGGGCAGGACATTTCAGGGCACGTGGTCCCCCACAGACACCAAATTGCACATGAATGTCCTAGAGATGAGAGCAGTCCTTCTAACATTGCAGGCCTTTCAGGAATGCCTCCCTCTGGGGACCATAGCAATTCAGACGGACAACATGGCTGTTGTGTGGTATATCAACAAGCAAGGGGGAACACAGTCTTATCCTCTGTGCAGAAAGGCCATGAGAGTGTGGTAATGGGCAATGTCCTCCAAGCACTTTCTTCTTGCAACTCACATTCCCGAGAGTTCCAGCTTGTTAGCCGACAGACTCAGCAGGTCCATCTTGAGTCCTCAGGAGAGGTCCCTGAATCCATCAGTGGTGAGACAACTCTTCGACTGTTGGGGTCAGTCTTGCTGAGATCTCTTTGCCTCCCCAGTCAACCACAAATGCAGCAATTACTTTGCCCTGATCCCCCCAGCAGGGGAGCACCCAGACACTCTAGTCCATGATTGGCCCCCAGGTCTCCTCTATGCTTATCCTCCCATTCCTTTGATACCAAAACTCCTTCAGAAAGCTCATCACCTGAAGACCCCTCTCATTCTCATTGCCCCTTTCTGGCCTTATCAGGCATGGTTCTCCTTCCTAAGGTCTCATCTCAAGTATCCTCCTTGGATACTTGATCGCACTCAGGATCTTATTTTCCATCCTTGGGGGCTTCCATTTCCCAGTCTCCGGACCCTTCATCTAACCACGTAGTTTCTCCAGTTCCAGTAATTATTTCACAGTCCAGGCTTCCTTTCCTGTTGAAGGACATTATTTTGGCTTTTCAAGAACCATCTATGCAAAAGCTACATTCCAGTAAATGGAGAAAGTTTTCCATTTGGACAGACCATGAAATCTGGATCCTTTTTCAGCCCCTATTCCGATATTTTTCTCTTCTTGTCTTCTCTTTTTCAGGATGGTGTGAGTTTTTCTACCACTAAACTACAGTTGGCTGCCATATCTAATTTCCATATTAATGATGAGATTACCTTTTCTTCCAAATTGTGCAAACCCTTTCTGAAAGGAGTATTTCTTCATAGGCCTCCTGTTAAGGATCCGTCCCGACCATGGAATTTGACCTTGGTGTTGCAGTCTCTGATGCAAAAACCGTATGAACCAGCTAGTTCATGTGATATTAAATTCCTTTCCTGGAAAACAGCCTTTTTAGTGGCCATTACTTTAACCAAGAGGGTCTCAGAACTTTAGGCTTTGTGCATTAAACATCCATTCATAATCTTTCATAAGGACAGGGTGTCCCTTAGAACAAATCCTTCCTTTCTTCCTGATGTGACCTCAGAAGCTAATCTCAATCAATCCATTCAGCTACCTGTTTTCTTCCCTAACTATTCTATTAAGGGAGAATATACTTTGCATTGTTTGGACGTTCACAGGCAATTACATTTTTATTTCAAAAGGACTGAGGAATTTAGGAAGTCAGACCAACTCTTTGTAGCCTTTTCTCAGAACAGGAGGGGCCAGGCATTTTCCAAAGTGACTATTTACAGGTAGATTGCTAGTTGTATTTCTTTCATTTGTGCTAGTAGGCATTTAGACTTACCCAGACCAGTTAAGGCTCATTCTACTAGGTATGTTGCTATGTCATCAGCCTTCTTGGCTAGACTTTCCATTGATTAGATTTGTGCGGTGACTTGGTCTAATCCACATACTTTCATTTGGATTATAAATTGGATTTGGTGTCAAGGAACATTGCTTCCTTTGGTTCCTTAGTGCTCCGGCACATTCTTCCTTGAGGACACCCAGAATACATAGTAGCTGGGGACTCTGATCCATCAGTGATGAATAATGACATGGATAGCATCAGATAAAGGGTTACATACTTACCATAACTTGGCATCTGTGCTATCCAATGTCATTATACTTCATATTCCCACTCTCCTTCCCCATTCCTTCTGGGGGTTCTGGCAAGGCTGATTTGGCTTATATTGAGTTACAATATTTTTGTTCTTCTAATGCAGTTATTTCTGCATTTCTACTAATTTAGCAAACTTGATCTGAGCGTTAGAAGGTAGCAAGGATTTATGGGAGGGGAGGAGCTTGAGCTCTGGATCTGTCTGAGAAGTTGCCGGCTCAGATCCAAGGTTGGAGCCAAGACTCATCTATGATGAATAAAGACACTGGATAGCACAGATGCCGAGTTATGGTAAGTACATAGCTTTTTGTAAAAACAATGATAGTGTCAATGCACACTGTCATCTTCCTTTTCTGCCCTTTTTCAAAGAAAACATAACCTGTGGGAAGGTAAAACATACCAGCCTAGAACAACTACATATGACCTCAGACCTTGATCCAGTAACAGGAATCTTCCTACATGACTTAACACAGTGGTAGGATTTTACCACTTTACAAAGTGAGTACATCTTCTAATTTTTCAAATGCTGTTTGAAAGAATTTGGAGAGCCTTCTGTATTTTTCACCTATACCTCAGACCATACCATTAGAAAAATGCAGCCTTATTTTACTCAGGCTTCATTTTAGTTTAAAAAAAAAAGCAGAGCATGTAGACTAGTCTTGGCCAGTTCATGTGTTTTTTTAAACACCTGTATTGAATTATCACTTGTGACATAGGCATACTTACATTTATATAAAAGTAGTCAAACCATCAGGAGGAGTGTTCCAGAGACTGGGAATTTTGTGCAAATAGAGTGAGTCGCCATGAATGTTGTGGGATTTGGAAACCTTTAGCAAATGTTTGTTAGAAGATCTGAGAGATCTGAGATTATTATTGGGCTGGACTAAGTTGGAGATAGCAGGGCAGTTGCTAGGTTAATAGATTATTTTGTGAGCTAAGGTTAGTTGTAGTGATAAAAGGTTGGGAAGTTCTATCCAGTTTAACTGAGAGAGAGCCGAGCAGTGGTGGGATCTGTGCGGTTGGTTAGTAGCATATTTTGCAGTGTTATTGTAGCATGATTTTAGGTTGTTGAGGTCTAACTTTCAAAGGTTTGTGGATATTAGGGAGCCATACAGTAGGGAGGATAGTATGTGTGAGCGGGCTGTGGAAAGTCTGGCATTTGGGGTTAGGAAAGGTTTGGTTCTGTGTACAGTGCCTAGTTTAATGTGGACTTTCTTGATTGTAAGTGCAATATGTTTATCAAATTTTAGGCCATTGTCAATAGTAACACCTAAAAGTTTAGTGTGGTTAGTGGGAACTATCTTGGTGTTATCTGCAGAGGTGATTGAGAGTGGGGGGTGGGAAGGTTTGAGTTTTCTATTACTGCAAACTAAAATCTTTTTTTGTTGGGGTTCAGAATGAGTTGTTGTTGTAGAGGATTTTTCAATGTCCTGAAAAGTTGATTGCATTTTTAGTTGGAGTTCCTGTGGTGAGATGGCTGAACAAGTAAGTGTAGCATCATCTGTGTACTGAACTATGGATGCTAGTTGAGTTGCAGAGCTGAGGTCGTTTGTAAATATGATAAAGAGAAGTGGACCAAGTATAGAACCTTGGGGTACACCAACAGAGATGGGGAGAAGAGGTAAGTGAAGTTTCCCATTTTGTAGCCTGTTGACGGTTGGAAAGATAGCTATGGGACTAAGTTAGAGCTGAAGGGCTGAGGCCATGGGAGGACAGTTTATTGAGTAGCAGCTGGTGGGATACGGTGGGAAAAGGCTTTAGACATATCAAGAAAGATGGATGAGACAAGCTGGCCTTCGTTCATGTGATGATGGGTAGTGTTAGTGAAGGTTAGAAGGGCAGTGCTGGTACTATGTTTGGGTCTAAAGCTGTGTTGAGAACTGGAAAGTAGATTATTGTTAAGTCTGATGATGTCAGCCACCTTAAGACTACCAGCTGACACTGTAGTATCAGACTTAAGCCACGGCGCATGTGATAAGTACTGTGAGCTATAGTGTATAAGACTAGATAGGGGGTTCTAATCTCACTCCAGCCCACTTGGTGCCTGTGTATATACCCACATGACATAACTATGATAACTTTGGTAACTAGGACATTGGTAGGGATTATTTGTAGCAGGTGATGTGCCCCCCCCAAAGGACTGACCACAACAAGGCCTGCTTATGTCATCAAGCATAATATGTCCTAAACTGATAGTACTAGCAGACATGAGGTGCGTTGCATGCACCAAGTACTGTGATCTGTAGTATGTACCATTACACAGATAAGTGTTCACATCTACATACAGCCAACTTGCACTATCGTGTGTCTTGGCATGTCCTGTACACAGTGATTGGAAGTGGTGCTAGCCTCATTGTAGCCATGCTTGTGTGTGAGTCTGTTTGAGCATTTTACATCATGTTATGGAACCATAGGACATTTGAACTTAACTAGAATAATAGCCATACAGCCCTCACAATCAAAGACATCTCCATACCCATAGTTACAGGATCACCACATATTGCCCCAGTCCAAGAGGGACACAGACAGACACCCTTGTGTTAAGATGACAGTCTCCCAACCAATTATACACATGGCATGTGCTCTATGTGCGATTAGGCAGGATTCTGTTCCAAGGGTGTGTTTAAGTCTGCTAGATAAATCTCTCCCACATGCATGTAGTACTAATGTCACTTACTAAGTTAATGTCCTTACAGTGAGTCATCCATCTACTATGCTTCCTACAGATAGGTATCATGTGCAATTAAGCAGGGTTACACATTACCCTGTATGCAAGGCACAGATCACCTCTGAGTACTCTATATGCCACAGGCGACAATGACTCTCATTGCAGATGATCCCCATTGAACATATACTGAAGACGTGAATTGTGCTTGTGATGGACCATTCTGTTGTGTACAATTGCCAGTACTGCTTGGAAAGGTACGTCAACAAATGCCCATTACACTTAGATACTGGCATGCTGAGAGAAGATACATGGAGGTTATGAGTATGTGACTTACTGGTGACTGTGGCCTCAGCTATGCCATATGATCCCGTCATACCACTGTAGAGACATGGTGACCTGAGGTACATTAGTTGTAAACCTGTGTGGCCAGGTCCATGTGCCCAGTTCTTTACACCCCTGAGTATGTACAGCACATGTTGCGACTGATGTAATACTTACCAGGTACATAGGTCTAATTGATGGAAATGATGCTACATATATATTTGCTTGGAGTTTATGGCCATTAGTATGTCAACAGGCATGTGTTCGCAATACCCTTTTGTAGGATAGTGATATACCACAGTGACTCTATGAGTGCTCACAATTTGCAGGCATCAGCCAACATTGTTAGCCACAGTCATTCGGTAGTAGTGTGTATTTTGGTTACATGGATTCCAAGCACTAGAGGACCCAGGACTGTGCCCTGTTGAGCACTGCTGCCTACAAATCAGCTATTGGAGGTGTTATTCCCTATGTTGTGTATGTGTGCCACCAGTGGGCCACTCTGCAATGACAGTATTATGGATGCCTAAGTGGATGCTTTGTAAATGTTGCCTGAGCAGGGGATATAGTTAGATGGCATGGTCAGTCTGAGGGGTGTACTCCCTGATGTACCCTCACCCAGGTCCTTGGTGGCTGCCTCGGAAATGTCCACCACGTCGAACAGTCATGCTCCCCCTATCACACATCCAAACTGTGTACATTCAACTGTGTGTAGATCACATATATGTGTGCTGATCAGCTGCGTGATGATTGCCCCTATGGGCATACAGATATGGATACATAGACAAAGAGGTCTATAGTTATGTTGATCAGTGGATGCATCACCTCTGTGTAAGAGTAGAATTGTTGGTGTTGTCCACTCAGCTGGTTTGCAGCCAGTGGTGTCAGTATGATTGCAAGGTTTCCCAATGGTGTTAGTAATCCTTGTCAGATCACGTGTTAGATGCAGCCTGAAATGTTAGCATGTGCAATAGATGCTGTGTATGGTCCATTCAGAGGCCCAGTTACAAACTGCTCTGTAAATATGGGGCAGGTTGTAGGAATGTCACATGTAATGGGGACAAGGGAGTGTAGTTGATGCAGACACTGTGGGAGTATAAGTTAGGTATGAGTACAGACCCATCATATGTGGCATCATGACATCTGAGGTCAGCGACAATCTGGGCCTGTCCTTTGAGGTTACACATATAACTACATTGTGCGTTGTGGTTCTGCTTTGTGTGGGTGGCTAATGTTGTCACAACATCACTTCAACACCATGTACTTCTTTTAGCTGAGGAGGTTGTACCTGCATGTTAGGGGGGTCACCCTCACCCTAACTGTCACACAGCAATGTCCACTTGTTATTGTACAGCCTGCTAATGGAAGTTGCCCACCAGTCAGGTTTGCTGAGCCATGATGATCCTGTGTTCCTCCTGTCCTGTACAGCTGAGTTCATGCAGTGGTAATACTGTTGACATAATGCGTGGGTGTAGAGCTCTGCATACTTGCCTGTCCCATCTGAAGGGGGATGTGCATTTACACTTTGTCAGCTATCCCACAGGAGGTAATAAATTGCTTTCTTGACATCTATGTCTGTATTGTCGAAAGTGGGGGGGGGGGTACATGCTGGTAGTTCCAAAGAAAATGATCTTTGGCCAGATCCTATCAGGGAGGACCTCATATTGGGGGTCTGTAGTGGTCACCCATATTGGTAAACACACGATGCAAAACATTGGTTCCCTATGTGGAGATGTCATGGCACTGTTCCAGGGCATTGTAGGTAAGGACCTGGACCATCCTTTGGCCAAGTAAGCTGTAGCATGACTAAGCAACACAGTGTTTATATATTACACTTCCCTAATGTGTTTGTCTGTGTTCTGTACAGACAACTTGCATGACTCTCTTCTTGCAACTTGCTGGAAGCAACTGCAGTACTTTCTTGCACAGAGGACAACTAGCATGTAGTGCAAAGCAGCGTCCCCAGATCTCTGAGTCCTGTCAGCTGAAATGCCATGATAGGAGTTAGCATGGATAGAAGCACTAACACTGTCATACACCTACTGACATTGGACCAAACACTTTTAACTTTTCTCAAGGCCAGGTCAAGCCTACTGAATGTAACCGGCGGAACCCCTTGACTGTTGCACTATGCAGTGGATGTCGAACATAAGTCTCACTCCACCAACCATGGCCTGACAACATGTATGAAATATTAGGCCAGTAGGCCATGCTAGAAACTGTGTACATCATGTACAGAGCGGTATGTCAGCTGGTGGATAGGCAAGTGTCTGACAGTCATACTCTGGAAACAGCATTTTGAGACCTGTGCTGCAATGATGCCAGTCACCATTGGAGTTCGTTATTGGTGTACCCCTTCTACTTGTTCCCTGTATGTAGTCACATCTACTGTCACTGACCTCTGACTGAGTACATTAGCAGGTGAGTGCATATCAGGAGCTGTCACAGAATCCCACACAGAACCAACAGTTGTCCAGGATAGCCTAAGACACAGTCAGTTGTTGTCTGTGCCACTGGCAACAACTAAATGCCAACAACTGCACAATACTATCCTCTGGGAAATCATCCACCCCTGCAAAATATTGTATAGTGTCCACATACCGCACACAGTTGAGGCATTACATGTGGAGTTATGGACACAGAGAGTAATGCAGCCTTTGACTTTCACTGGTCAGAAAAATGTGGGGATGCATTCACTGTTGTACAACACATACTGACAGGTTTGGGATGTAAATTCCAGATTGTCGCTGCTATAATGAATGAGGCAGTCATCACACCTATCATTATGTGCAATGGCATCCTTGCCATGTCACTACACAGGCATATCGTACAACTGTACCAGCCACACAGGTTCCATGGTACACAAATATACAGAGTAGATAACATGTGCTATAGAGTCAATGTCATGACCGCACATGTGTAGTTTGTCTCGTAAATGCTTTGGAGGGGATGTGTATAGCTCCATACAGGGAGGTGTCAGTTCCAACTGTGTACATCCTGTGTATCCATGGCAAGACTAACACATGTCTCACCTGTTCCGACAACATCAGCATGGTATGCATAGTACATGCTGAAGATACAGGCATGTAACACAGACAGTACACCCTACATTAAACAGGCCCCCCCATGCATGTAAAGCACACATCTGCTGTGACACACATCATGTGCAAGTTACACATTGGGATGCAGAACATGACAGTCTAACTGGTGTGGGGCAACTGATGGTACTGGACACAGGATATATGTAGATGTGTCATGTCCATCACCACAGCTTGTAGATGTGTTCCCAAAATCCCAGTGACACTTATCAAGGGTAGCAAACCTTATTACAGATTAGGGATGCATGAGTACACTAAATGTGCCATTGTCCTTGTTAGCCTGTTATACACATATGAACCTATGGAGCCATGCACTTATAGTGCTGTACCTTGCTGAAGACATATTTCTGCTGTGCTGACATGCCATTCTGTGCTGCTTTATTTCCGCTGTGTATCCATAAGTTATCCCAACAGACTTCTGTAACAGAAACAGAAACAGGCCCATGACACACCTGTCATTGTGTAACTATACAGCCAATACAACATCATGCAACATAAGGCACACAGATTATGTGGCATACTCATGACAAATGCCAGAATGCAGTATCTGTCTGTAATCTGTAATCACTACAAGTGGCATGGAAAACCAACACTGCATTACACAAGCACATGTTAACTAATGTAGTCACCCTGTGCATCAGACACATAGCTTCATTTCCTTGCATCAGTGGTGAGGATGACAGGGATGTGGCACAGCTATCATCACTTGCACAGGGTGATGTGTGTGGGTGCAGGAGGCCTAGGCTGGACCAAATGTTTGACAGCATGTGTGTGAGTCAGGAAGGGGAGCATGTAAGATGGACCGTGGAGAGGTGCCATGTGTGTCTGTAGGTGACCTGCATTTGACAGTGGTGTGTGTGTGTGTGTGTGTGTGTGTGTGTGTGTGTGTGTGTGTGTGTGTGTGTGTGTGTGTGTGTGTGTGTATACACAGTCAAGCTCAGTGCTCACCCTACACATGTGTATATTGGACAGCTTTGGACCATACATGGTAGAGTTGACAGTTCACCGTTTCTGGCCCTGAACACGAGAACTGGCTCTGCCAGGAGTTGCACTGACAGCTCCATGCCCAAGGTCAGAAGCCGTGCTAGTACCTGATGGTGACTGCTGTCTTCTGTGACTGTGTCCTCCACGGGACCTCCCAGGACCATGAGCCCATGGCCTGCCACATTGTAGTGTGGAGAGCACACTCCCTTCTGTAGTGCTGGATGTACTGCCACTACGGGAGCATAATTGTGCATGGCCACATTGACTCTCAGCAGATGGGGTTGCTGACCTACTTCCACAGGTCTGACGTTCAACTCCAACCAGATGTTCCAGCACAGACAATGTGTGGTCCAAGACAGACACTGTCTCAGCCCATGTTCTGTCCACTGCATTGGTGAACTGATCCAGGGTGTCCCCAATGTGGTGGAGGCAGTCACGGATGTCAGACTGTGCTGCATCCATAACCCTAAGCATACATCTGGTGTTCTGTTCAGAATGTACCAGTGGCTCCAAGATGGCCCGAAACATGTGCCGAGTGACCCGTGATGTGACATCTGCAACAGGTGGACAGACAACAGGCCTCTTACAAACATCCCTGTCAATCCACCTGTGTGGGACCTCACCAGCTCTCTAGCTCTCTAGCTCTCTAGCTATGGCCAGTGTCTCTTACTGGAGCCATAGTTGCCACACCTTCCTGTTCAATGTCTCCGCCCTCTAACTGTCCAATATCTGTGGCCTCTGGGGACTGGGTATGTGTGGGCATACAGACTGTGTGTAGTGACAATGGGGGCAGAAGACGGATGTCTACCTCTGGGACAGATTCAGCCCCTGACACCCCCACCTGTGCCTCACTGGGGCCACTATCATCATCATCAGAGTCTGAAGAGACACTGACATCAGGTTGTGTAGGGGACAGACACCAGCCCTCTCCCCCGTCACCTGCGATAATAAAGAAAAAAACAGTGCATTAATACCTGGACTATTGTGTATGAAATATCCACCAAGACTCATAATAATGAAGACCCACAACTGGATTAGCTGTCAGACATTTTTCTTCTCCATACAAAGTGAGCTTAAGAGTGAATCTAAACAATGAAGCAGTTCAAAGTAGAGTCCAGTAGACTAAAATCAGGCATATTTATTAAGAAACATTAGCGCTTTCGCAGTTACTGTATTGCTTCTTCAGACATTAAAATTCTCTTGCAACAGAACCACTATTAATGGATCTGACTTAAAATTGCTGCCAATCAGAAATTGCAAAAAATGCATCAATAAAGGCAAAGTAACAAGCAGTAGTATTTAAGAGACAGCATAATAAAAACAGGCTACATAAAAAAAACTTAAAAACTACATACAAACATTCACAATATTAACATGACCTCTCATATCATTTGTATAGTGGTCTAGCTTTAAGTAGAGGTTTCAATGGCACTTTATCATTAAGACCCTTTCCTATATCTGCCCTTAATCTGATGATCCACCTGGCTTCAGAAGCCTCAGTCATATTCTCCAAGTCTCCCCACATTCACCAAGTGTAATTTTCTCCATAACTAATAACTTATGTGTCTGATCATGCATTTGTATATGTTTAGCTACACATTCATAATATAACCACTCCTTATGTTATAAATATGCTCCCTTATTCTGTCTTTGAGGTGTCTGTTTTCTCTACATAAAAAGATGAAAATGAACAGACAGCTAAATAAACTACATAGGAGGTGTCAGAATTTGTCTTAACATTAAAAGCGAAAACCTTCCTTGTATTAGGATGTTCAAACAAACCTGATGAATCAATATAAATACAAACATTTTTACATGGGAACGTAACCAAGGGAGTGTCAAACCTTAAATTATTTGTCCTCATTCTAGGATAACATAACATACGTTTAAGGGGCTTTTTATTCTTTAAAGAAAAATTTGGTGTATCCCCTACAATTTTCTTAATGTTCGGGTCATTGGTTAAGATAGGCTAATATTTCTTCACAACTTCAGTTATAGAATTAACATTGCTACCAAAATACATGGGAACTCGCACAAAACATTTTTTAGGTTTGTCAGAACCCCGTGGTAAATTAACATCATGGGAGAAATATAGCTTAGCTACAGTGGATCTAGAGCTATAAACATCAGACTATAAAGTTTCTATGTCATGATTATTATAGCCTCTCTCTTTCAACTTGTCTTTCAGATTATTCATGTCAGCCTAGGGTTTAACGTGGACATCCTTAAGCCTTGTCTTTTTACTATATTCCTAAAAATATGCCCCAGGTGCATACTTCTTCTGTGTAACAAATTGTTCCTATGACAATCCTTCCTATGAATTGTTGTGCAAAAAGCTCCATCATGCTTCCTGTAAATTTTCACATCCAAAAAAATTCAATTCATCATGTGGTACGTTCATATCAAATTTAAGAAAAGCAGTACTTGTAGTGAGATTTATTTATTTATTTATTTGCAGTTGGTTTACCAGGATAGTCCATTGGGCCTAAAAGAACCCGTTTTCAATGGAGTCCTGGGGAGAAAAGCTCCAAAAAGAACAGACAAACAGAATAAGTACATACATTTAAAAAGCTTCTTAATGCAAACTAACAGACAAGTTGAAAACAACATAGCTAGGCTACTTATACAATGGTTAAAAAATAATTAAATTATTTTCAGTCCCATCCCATAGCAAAAACAAATCATCGACAAAACGTCTATAATAAACAACTTGTTTCCAACTCAAAGAATCCAAAAATGTGTCACATTCCCATTTTGCCATTACTAGGTTTGTGTAACTATTTACAGTGGATGTGCCCATAGCTAGACCCCCTTTTTGCAAGTATAACTGCTGATTAAACAAAAACACATTATTTTTAAGGATTATTTCCATCAATAAACAAATTATATCAAAAGAAGTATGTCCAAGCATGCTACGTTCTAACAAATACATTCTAAGCATATCTATCCCAATCATATTGGGTATCGTACATACTTACATATTTGTGGGGCATTCCCATCTCTTGCCTCTTGGATCCAGGTGTCCAAGGTTCCCCTCTTTCTCTTTTTCATGTCATCATAATGGTGATGACACTGCTCACCTGTGTGGGGGATACCAGTAGCACTGGTGAGTTCCCTGGCCAATTGGTCCTAGGCCTCCACCTTACACTCTGAGCCCTGGAAACTGCCCTCATCAGCCTGGGTTCATGGTTCTTTACCAGGAGCCCAACTATGACCCTGAACTCCTGAACACCCCATTTCTGAGCCAGAAGCATGCATCTTCACCAGCACTGCCTGTCATATCAACAGTCGATTGAACTCTAATGAGTAGTGCAGAATTCCCAATTTTAGAGCTTGATATAGTTTCCTGCCCTTACACATCATTGAACAACATTCACAAAAGCGCTGTATTGCTTAGCAGCTTGCATACCAGTTGAGCAGAGCTGAGCAGTACAAAAAATCGCACAACTGTGGTTTAAGCGAAGCTTAGCTCCTCACAAACATTGGTAGCCATTAGCATGTTTATGCATTGCTTAGCAGAGTGCAGCTGTGCCATATTTCACAATTTATTATTAAATTAAACAAAAATACTTAGTTAAGTTACAGACATGTTCTGGCTGCTACGGACTCAAACGCAGGACCTACTACACATAAGGCTGTAACGCTACACATTTAGCTACGTATATATTTATATATATATATATATATATATATATATATATATATATATATATATATATATCTGTATGTATGTAATAAAAACTACTATACCTTCACTTATACTAGTTAGCTACTTGTTAGCATTACTGAGCACTCAAACCCAGGACCTACTACACATAAGGATGTAACGCTACACATTTAGCTACTTATTATTTTTATATATATATATATATATATATATATATATATATATATATATATATAATAAAAACTACTAGTTAGCTACTTGTTAGCATTACTGAGCACCATGCCGGGCAAACATGCTTAAACACACCTATAAATAAATAATTAATTGCATCCACACCGCACCATACAAATGGCATTTCTAAAAAAAAAAAAAAAAAACAGACATTACGTATGGTAATTAATTACATCAGTTTTCTATTTTTAGATGTGAGGCAGGTGTCAGCTGTCTATATGTGAACACAGCTTGGCTTTACTGTGCTCTGCTCCATGTTGTACAATGCTGTGCAAACATGCAGAAAAATAAAATAAAAAAAAACATAAAACTTAAATATTACACATTTAAGACAATTCACAGCATTTCAACAGTGGCGTGGTGCATTACAGGGAGCCAAACCCTGTATATAACATCTAACCAGGCATCCACAACCACAGGTAGTCTCTACACATCTCCTTACACTGATTCAATATCCCTGTTCCTACCCTGTCCCTCGTCAGCATGCCATCATTAATATGCATGGAGCGCTGCTGAGATGGTACCATGGCTGTGTACATGGATACATTCTGTGTAGGCTCTACACAGTGCCTACATGGAGTTTATTAAATCCTGAGGCCTGCTTTATTGTCAGGAGAATGAGAATCAGAGTCCCCTTCTGCTTGATGGCCCACATTTTGTTGAACAAACTTTTGCATTTCCTCTTTAGCCTGTTCTATATAAAAAATGACATTGATTCCTCAAGAAAAAATCTTCTGGAGGCAGCTGGATACAGGAGCAGCTTGAATCTCACACTTGCCTATCAACATTCCCTGATTACTGGAATAAGTGCATTTTTTCTTCTGCCTGGTGTACAGTAGATAATCATTTTCCCCTAACACTCTACTGTCTCCAACTTTTAATTCTTTGCCCTTTTGTCACAGTTTTGTCAAGATCAACTCTTTCTGCTGGTAAGTTGTATCTTTACTAATAAAGGTCTTGGCTGCTTTCTCATGGCCGGATTTGGAGCATATACATGGTGTGCCCTTTCAAAACTGTTCCTGCTGTGGAATACCAGTCCAGTTTCTTATTTGTGCCGTCATAAAATTAATACAGACTGTTCCTTCTAGAGTCTCTGGTACAGCAAAAAATCTCAGATTTTTCCCATGTGCTCTGTCATCTAATTCTACCATTTTTTTTTAAATTTCTTCTTGAGTGGTCTCATATTCAGCCAGTCTTTTCTTCATTTTGACCTCTGATTTTTGCAGTTTATCGCCTCATTTGAATACCTGTTTAAAGCTTCTTCCATTTTTTCCAGCCTTTTGCTGTTTGAGTCGATATACTCCTTCAGTGTTTCATTTATTTTAACCAGCTCTGAGCATATTTGACATGTTTTCCTCTAGATTATTGGAAGCCATGTCTTGCACCAAAACTGGAGCTTGAACTGCTTTTTTCTGAACAGCTGCAGGATTTTTCCCAGCCAATGTTTTCTCTTCACCTTTTCTAGTTGATTTTTTTCAGGCTGCCTTAGTTTCTTCTTTGCAGGCATCCAGGAAGTGCACTTACTAGCAAGTTACTGAATTTTACTCATGCTGACGATATCACTGGCTGTTATTGTGCAGACATCTTGGAAGCCTCCTTAGCCCTTATTTGTAATGACAAAAAAGTTCAAGATGCTAACTCTCAGGACTCTGCTGCCATTTGTACAACACATTTCCTTCTTGACAATTCTGATATGTAAAGGGGGCACTGTGAGCTGCTGCTGACTACAGAGGCATGAATCTTCAGGTTGGCCACAGCATTAATTGATTGAAGTTTGAGTCTCTACAGGATACCCCTAGTAGGAAATCTGTTTGAATCACTCATTCAGGGTTGAAATTGGATGCTGTTTTATTATGGAGGCTAGGAAAGACCATATATTAGGGAAGCTTGAGTTTCTTACATTAGGTATGGGGGTTATCTGTCAATCAGTTTTAGCCATGTAGACTGAAAAAAATCATTGTGAGTAGCAGCTGTTTCATCAGAGGAAAGGAGCAAAAACCCAGACTGTAAGATAGGAGTTAGAAATTAAACAACTCCAGGCTGTTGTTGACATATTAATCTGCTGTCAGGATGATTTAGAAACTAGAATGTGCCTGGAGAACTTTAATGTAATAGATTTGCAAGAGGGAATGGAGAAGGCCAATGCAGTGGAGTTTGTGGAAAATTGACTTCAGTGTGTTATTAGATGTATACTTGGGCTGGACTATGCAGCTGACACAGATGCACAGAATCGAGTAAAATAGACCCAATTCAGGCAGATCATGCCAGCTAATCATTAAATGCTATGTGTTTAAAATGAAGGGGTAGATGGCTAAAAAGTCTTTAAAAAGAGGACTGTTTATAAGTGAGTCCAGGGGAAAAGTCATGGAGAATTTTTCAGCTGCAGCTTAAAGTAAAAGATTGCAGATAAAGCCTGCCACTAGAATCTTAACAGTGAAGGATACCAGTTCATATGCTGTGCCAGTGTGCCATACAATAGTGTAATGTTGTGAACCTTAAACATATATGAGTTCAGTGCAGAATTCCTGAAAAGGTTGCGACCAACGTTGATGTGCTTTGTAAGTTGCTTGCTTGTTAATTTTCAGTCATGGTGTTATTTGTGGGGTGAGAGGGATTATGGTTAGGACACAATAATGTCTCATAATCAGGTAAAGATTGTTTTGTAGATACACTCATGTTAGTGTCAGGCCCTACTAAGGTGTAGCAGATGAACTATTAGCATAGTATACCTTAGTATTTCTAAGACCCATGTAAGACCACAGCTGTGAATTCCTGCATTTTCTATCCCAACAGAGGCCTAAGAAACAAGCACAGGAAGCCATATCCACCTACAAGTCCAAGTTTATAGAGGCAAAAAATGTGAGACCTGTCATCTACGTAGTAGATAGCTGTTTGTAGCAAATTTCATTGATTGTCCCTAAAATGACTGTGTCTGTCAGGAAGTTGTCATTAGTGTCAATGTTGTGGGTGGTCTGGATTATAAATATGATGCAGCCCACTGCTGAGTGACCAATATCATCTGTGCTACCACGGTATGGGAATGGAGAGTGACAGATTGTGGGCCATCTGTCAATCAACCCCTTATGGAAATGGGGGAGTTCCTGGCCTCCAAACAGCAGTACCATCTTTGAAGAGTTCCATAGCACTGTGCTGAACATTGAGGGAGAGCTGTATAAATCTCAGAGAATTTCCACTGATGATACCCCAAGTATGTAATCCTGCTATCAGTATCTGGCTCTGTTTTCACCTGTTAAGTCAGAATTCAATTTGTAATATATGTCTGACTTGTGTAATGTAGCTCTATCTGGTGTACAGGTGTAACATACATCTGTGCAAGGCATGAGCAGATTTATAACTCAATATTATATCTTTGTAATTGTAAAATGTATCAGTAGCAAAGAACAAACCTCACAATAGGATTCTGATAGTGAGAAAAAGGGTGCATTCAGGCAGCAGCTGCTGGACATACTAGATAAGGCAGGATAATATGAGTTGGTTTTGATAATGAGGATATGAGGACTGCCTGGGTCCACATGGGTGGGACAGCAAGAATAAAGAAGGAGATATTATTCTAGATTTCTGCTTGACAAATGGGTTGATGGTGGCCAACACTTGGTTCAGCAAGAGAGACAGTTGCAACATCAAATACAAGAGTGACCAACATGCAACTCAGGTAGATTTCCTTCTACTAAGGAAAGGGCACTGGGGGTACAGTCAGCGAATGCCAAGTTATCTCCAGTGAAATAATTGGCCCACAGAATAAACCACTGTTTGCCACAATCAGCTGCAAGCAGTGGTCACAGAAGGCTCTAAGGTCAACAGAGGCTAGATTGAAGACCTTGAAGTTGGCTGGATTTAAAGTAAGCCCAAAAGTAGCAAAAAAACCTCCCTTGTGGAATCAAAAATTAAACAGGTTGAGTAACAAAAGAAAAAAGCATAGCTAAAATTAGGAAATGTAACACCAAAAAATATAAAAATCTCTTACCAAACTGAATAGATAATTAATAGGACTAATTAAGTCCAGCTAAGCAAATTTTGAGGTAAAGATAGCATCCCAGGCGAAAGACAACCAACTTAAAGACAAAGACAACTTTAGCTGTGTCCAAAACCTGAAGGTCACCACACAACAGTGTCCTAAACTGCTGGTAAATGGAGCCACATTTACAGAACCACGAGATATACCAAATCCTTTGGTTGACAAATTCAGCCAAAACATTACTCCCCCACAACCCCAGCTACCCCCCCCCCGAAACACCACCTAACATAACCTCTCCAGCTATTAATAGGGAGCAGGTCTTAGGTGCGTTCTCTAAGGCCAAGAATACAGCTTCAGTGGGCCCTGATAATATCACAGGATGCCTCCTAAATAGTCTAAAATATGACTTCTCAGGGCCACTGCAGTCACTACTCAGCCATAGCCCCTGCACAGACTTCGTGCCACATGAATGGAGGACTGCAGCAGTCATCACTGTGCACAAGGGTGGACCCATCAACAGATCCCAGGAACTACAGACCCATTAGTCTGACTAGTTTCATATGCAAAGCCATGGAAATAATTATCATGGAAATGATTAACACTAATATAGGAAAAAATCAGACACCAGACCCAGCCCAGTTTGGTTTTGTCAAAGGCAAGTCATGCGTACTGAACCTGGTGAACTTCTTTGAGAAGGACACCAAGGCAATGGATGAGGACAAAATGGTGCATACTGTCTACCTTGACCTTTGGCATTTGATACAATACCTCACTCAGGCATCATAAGTAAACTCATGGAATTAGGCATAAACCCCTATGTAACTCACTTGATAACCAGCTGGCTCACAGCCAGGAAGGATTGGAGAAACCACCTCCACAAAGAGGCCATATACAAGTGGAGTCTCCCAGAGCTCAGTTCGCTCTTCTTTGGCATCTGTTTTTCAGAAGTCAAGGCCTATGTCAAGGTCCTGCAGCATACTAAGTGTGCAGATGATTGCAAGCTAGGAACAATCAAAGAACCCCCACCCCAAGATACTAACATCTTATAGGAAGGTCTAACACAGGCAAATTACTGTGACAAAGCCATGGGTTAAAACTTAATGCTAAGAAATTCATAATAGTACCTTTGGGAAATCAGCCACCCAAAGGAAACTGCCTCATTGATAAAACACCCCTAAAAAATAGACATAGTAGTCAGGGATTTGGGGTCTTATTTATATAGTAACCTAGCTTTTCACCACCATCTGTCTAAGGTTGTAAGAAAAGCATTCTATGTCACTCAGCTTATAAGTAAGAGCATGGGATCTAGATCCACAAAGTCACTGTGCCACTGTACTCAGCCCTCGTCTGACCCATCACTGAGTATAATGTCCCCTTCTGTATGCACCTGACCAGGCACATGCAACAGCTGGAGTGCCCGCAGAGGTTCTTCACAAAAAGAACACAGGGCATAAACATAATGCCCTGTGCAATAGCCTGAAAGCCCTATCTCCAAAATCTGTTTCCCACACACTGCTGAGAGCTGATTTATGCATGATATACGAAGCATTATTGGACCCTGCTTTGATGGACCATTTGCATACCCACAAAATCAAACAGCACCAGAACTACTAGATCTAAGGATTCAGACTTTGCTTGTGACTTAAATAGGACATGTTGTTGGGACAAGTGTGTATCTCAGAGAATCCACATTCTCTAGAATAGGCTTCTCATCCGTAGCCCTTCCCTAACTGTATCCAAATGCAATCTGGACCAGTGGATGGGAAATTTGAAATTCATCCCTGATATGACACCTATGTCTCTGATGGACAGGTAGCCATTAAATCATGCCCTAACTAACTTAAACACCCCCTCAAATAACCTCCAAGGCACATTAACTGCTGGGATATATCTGGGTTTTATGGCTAGGCTTCTAAAGGCCCCAGTGGGCATTATCCTAGTATCCACATTTGAAACTGAGAGAGTGGCTGCAGTAGCAAAGAACAAGATATCAGAGGTACTGTACCAGCTTCTGGAAGGTGACACAGTAGACAGCACAAAGAAACTCTTATCAGGTTCCAAGGCAAAGACAGAAAGATAAAGAACATAGTCATCAAGACACCCTTCATAATGGATGCCAGAAACAACCTGCAAATTAGTCCACAGAACAAAAAGAGCAAATGAAAGGAGTACTTCCAGCAGCTTCTGAATGAAGAAAACCCCACAAAAGCTGTACTGTCTACGACATATTTTACAGTGACGTACACACATGAAACCCAAAACAAATAAGAACAATCTGAAGAAACAAAAACTTGTTGTAGCGCACAAACCAACAGCCAAACCACCAAATTCTCTTTATTAAGTTGAGCGTTATTGTTCCATACGTTGCTCGGAACTTCATCAGAACAATTATCCAAGTTAAAAAACATATTTAAGTACAATTAGGAAGACCTCTAGAAGGTTAAAGTAATGCACTTACGAACATCTGCTGGACATTAAAAATAAAGAAAAAAATGACTAACGCCTTATACAAACATGAAGGAATTCAATGCGTTTTTTTTTTGTTTGTTTTTTAGTGGTTGAACAAGTAAAAAGTGACCCTCAGGGACATGTTATAAACGAGAGCATTTAGATAAATGTGAGCTGAAATGGCAACTCAGATTAGATCCCACAAATAACCCTGGGTTAAACGAAGCTTGTTCCATCAATTCTCTTTTTAAAGTTAAAATATGATACTGCATAGTTTCTAAGAACAATTTATTAAAATTAGTTCTAAACCAGTTTTAATTAATTAATTGTGGTTTTAATTCATTAATTGGAATTTTGTTACTAGAGGCTGATTGTTGTCATGTGATTTTTCCTAATTGTATTTTAGTGTGTTTTTTAACTTGGATAATTGTTCTGATGAAGTTCCGAGCATTTTATGGAATGAAAGTGCTCAACTTAATAAAGAGAGTTTGGTAAAGTTTGGCTGTCGGTTTGTGTACTACAACAGGTTTTTGTTTCTTTAGTATATCCTACAATGAAAGAAGAACAAAAGCCCATCCTATTAAAAGTAAGAACCGCACTAAGGAAAACAAAGTCAGGGAAAGCAGCAGACTCAGATGAGATCACAGCAAATATGATCAAGATGTTGAGTGAATTAGGGGAGAAACAGCCCCAGAGGGTACTCATAGCAGAATAGATAGAAAGGCGTATCCCAGATGACTAGAGACTAAGCTTAGTAGTTCCAGTATTCAATTACAAAGGAGACATTCATAACTTTGGCAGTATAGAGATAATAAACTCTGTCAAACTGCATGAAAGCTCTGGAAAGAATGACTGGTAAATGAATACACAGAGTAGTAGAAAGTAAGATGGTATATGAGCATTTCAGATTCAGGTCAGGATGCAGCACAATTGTCCCAAAATGTACAGTGAGATAACTCAAAAAAAGCTAGAGATGAGGAAGGAGTCCAACTGGTCATTTCCATACTTGGAAAAAGCATATGACAAGGTCCCAAGAAAAGTGATCTGAGCAGTCCTGCAATGGTTTGAAGTGCCAGAAATATTGGAAGAATTAGTGTAGGCTATGTACAAGGACCTGATGACACATGTATGAACAGTGATTGGACTCACAGAGGGGTTTCCAGTGTGAGTGGGTGTGCATCAGAGTTCAGCTCTGAGCCCACTGCTTTTCATACTGGTGATGCACTGCATTAGCAAACATGTCAGAGTGGAGAAATGAATAAAGTTGCAATATGCAGACAATTTGGCATTCCAGGCAGACTCTGAACAAAAACTTCAGCAAGTGATAGGGGAATGTAATGCAAAAGTGAAGACACACTGGATGTAACTGAGCACAGATAAGACGGATGTAATGGCAGCAAATGACGGAAATCAAAAGAAGCTGACAGTTGACATAGAAGAGGAAATAGTGGAACAAGATAACAGCTTCATATATCTAATAAAATAAAAGTTTGCCCTCTGCAAGATGAAACAGTGCACAAGCAAGTAATATAAACTCCAAAAACAAAGTTTATTGAGTGCTTTCATCTAAAAATACTGACTTCTTCAAGTATCTGGGAGGGGTTGTTAAATAGAAGGGAAGTCTGAATGAAGTGATCAAAGATAGAATCAAAGTGGCTGTAGCCAACTGGCATTAAGTATCAGAGTTAGTGTATGACATAAGCTGAAAATTAAGGTGCACAAAACAGTGGCAAGACCAGTACTGCAGAATGATACTGCACACTGTGGAACAGATGAATGAAGGAAGACATCAGAGCAGAAGCCCAAATAGCTCCACTTGCAATTAAGGTCAAAGAGAACATATTACAGTGGTTAGGGCACATGTGCAGGAAAGTAAAAGATAATCTGGTGATGATCATTTGAGACAGACAGGAAGAAGGCAAGAGGAAATGTGGGTGTCCAGCAAAGAGATGGATGGATTGTTTGACTGTCAAAGAAGGTAGGAGAGTGGTACTGAATCAAAAGAAGTGGTGACGTTGACTCATCACCCCAACCCCTGTAGAAAATGGAAAAAAGGAGAAGGATATTGGTTGCATGTGGAGCTGGGATGCTTGGTCATACTTAAACTGGATAACTTTTCTTTTGATGTATTCACAAGTGAAACATTCAATGGCATCGGCACTGTGGAACTACACCCATCAGATGATAGAGGATCTTTAGTCTGTTATAATGATGTCAGGGATGAGATGGCATAGTCAGAGGATACAGTGTGTACCGGACACAGGGAGTGTGACCCAACATCCCCTCCTCAAAGTATGGACACAGTCTATATGCCTGTGCATACCCAGAACACACTACCATCTCGGACGAGAGGGTCCACACAGGGGGGTTGGTAGAAGTGCTCATCAGAGGTATGGATATTGCCCTTCCACTGAAGTATATGTGGCAGTAGCTGCCACCCAGCCCATGTACAAGACCATCATGGAGGCACAGGTAAGTCCCACAAGAGCCTCAACAGAGGATGTAAGGCTGACCCAAGCTGTGCATGCTGACATATGGGAGTACATGACCCATATATGTGATACATTGACTAGAATGAATCACACATTGCAAAGTGCAATCTCTACTCTGGGTCATCTGTCAGAGGTGAGGGGCCAACCTTATAGCTGGTCATCTGCTTTGTCCGTGAATATTAGTCAGACTGGCCATGGATGAGTGAGATTATGCTCATGGAGTGCTCACACTTCCACTGCAGTATTGGTTATGGAAGTGTCTTCACCCAGGAGAGACCATCCCTCTGGTTGTGGTCATGCTAGTAGCACATCTCCTGCAGATGAAGGATACGGTTAGGTAACACACCAATATCTACCCAAGATAGTTGGACAGATAGTGCAGTTCTTGGCAGAGCCAGTTCCTATGGACAGAGGTGTGTACAGGATGTTGAACCCTCTGCCATGCATGCCCTGGACCTCTCCATTAGGTCACAGCACAGTGCTGCACCACATACACACACACACACACACACACACACACACACACACACACACACACACACACACCACCACCACCACCACCATATACCCCAGTTCATCCCACACTTCTAGTGACAATTGCCCTTCCTGATAATAATCCCCCTCATAGCAGTTCTGTCACTTCCCCTAAAAAACACTTTTTCATTTTATACATCCCAGTTTCCCACTCTTAGACTTCCTTGTGAAAGACACGTACTGTACTCCTTATATACCTGTGCAAGTGATGAAAACTGTGCCCTGCACTTTGTACATTGTTATTTGGGTTGCCTATGTTTGATGCACAGCGCGGCCAATCTGTGCATGGATAAGTACAGTCTGATGTTTAAGTATACATCATTTTTACTGTAGGTATTTGCTTAGCTCTTGTATAGTTATGTTGTAGAGCTATGTGCAGTCTGCTGCATCTTTGCTAGTGCCATGACGTACTGTGCCCTCCTCCATCCGGCATGGTCATCCCCTGCTGCTGGCTCCTCCTCTGATTTCACATCTCTCATAGCTGCCACTGCTTGTGGTGCTATAACTGCTTTCTAACTATGATGTTGTGTAACACAGCACACATTTTAATTATGTCTGCACATGTCGTGGGGTCATACTGCAGGCACCGTCAGATGTATCCAGGCAGGGGAACCATGACTTCAGCAGCCCAAACACATGGTTTGTGATGTTTCTGATTTGTACTCATATTCAGTTTGGTTATGAGGATTGCTAACCAGTGTCATAAGTCAGGATGCTAGGGCATATCTAGCATCACTCACCTAATGCCCCTACAGGAAGTCACCCATCCCAAAAAGTTGATAGAGGTCACATATGTGGAATTCATGGAAACTACAGCGGTGACCTGCACACAAATTGTAGATGATAACTTGTACCTTGCAGACCACCTGTCAGTAATGTAGTGATATTCTTTATGGTTCACATACCTCCCATTTCACTAGGTGGAGCCTTTATTTCAATGTGGGCACAATCTGTGGCCTTCAGTACCTCAGGGAAGCAGGCTGTAGCGTAGAACTCCTGCATAGTGTTTGTTGTCTCCACTGAGGTATGTGGTAGCCGTAAATATTCCCCGCAAATGCTGAAGAATGGCATCAAATTACTGATGGAGTATTCTCAAGGCACATACCTGAGATACCTCCACTGTGTTCCTCATGGGTTGCTGAAAGGTCCCAGTACCTAATATACATAAAACCACACATACTTTTATATTCACAGGGATGGGTACTCCCCAATTCCCATACCCCTCTTCAAACAACAAATCAAACTGTACTTCCAAAATCACTGGTTATGCTCATGTAACACACCAGACTGATTTCTAACCCTAATGAGTGCTTATACTTACTATCTATCTTTCTGCCTCCTTCTAATCCTGTTTGCTCTACCTACTTCTCTCTCCTCTCCTATCTCCTCTTGCTACCCCTTTTTTATCTTACTTCTTAACTACTTTCACCTCCCTTCTTTTTACCTAACACTACTCCTTTTACTTCTCCTCCTACTTGCACTTTTTCCTTTTATAGCAGAAGCCTTAAGATATAGCCTGTTAGTATTAAGTAAGATGCTGTGAATCTGATTTAATCCTAGTCATGTCTATTATTGTTTATGTGCCTTAATTTTTTATTGATCTTATTACCATTTGTATTACCAATTTTTATTCAAATTTTTTTTTCCTTTCTTTATATTCTATGTGTTTATTATTATCATGTCTGATTGATACGTTTTATGTGGAGCTTTTCTCCCCGGGCCTCTACTGAAAATGGAAATATATCCAGCTAGACTAGCCCGGTCAACAAATGTAAAATAAAAATAAAATGTACTTCCCAATTCCCTCAGGACTATAGACAAGGCTGACACATGTCCAGTATTTGTTGCATGTGGTCCCTGTTCATGTGATACCAGTCCAGTCTGTCGTTGTCATGGAGGGCATGAAATATTAAGAGTAGTTGGAAGACTGAGCACTGACAGGAGTGTCATTCTTTATCTTCGGCTGCAACAGCTGCTATAAGAGACTATTGCAGATACAGGTTTACAATGGTTGTGGCAACCCTTAATATTGTACTCTACCTTACAGTGCCTGAAAACAAGCATCTGGCCATGAGCAGAACTGAAGCAGCCACAATGTCTAAACATCTCCATGTCTCATTATCATACATAGTGCTCATTATGCAGTCAGTAGCATATACCCTGTCCAGTCATGTTATTTCATCTGGCCCCGTCATGTTGCTTGATTTCCTGAATTGCACACACTGTGTGCTTGGCTGCTTATCAGATATGCTTTCCATGATGCAGCAAAGTTTTATGAATTTGGCCCTATATGTTTTAAAATAGTTTCTTTTAATGATGAATAAGCACAAAATTTCAGTAAAGTAAAACTCTCCAAAAAGATTTATGGTTCTCCATATAAGTAATAGAGGGTACACAGTGGTCATAAGGAAGCCTCATTTACCTTCACCACACAGACTTTTATTAGCCAGGCACCAGTAATGCTATGTTAGCCAGCTTGCTACTTTTCATGTTTTATTTTTCTGGATTAGGTCTGAACCACACATAAACATAAGTACTTTTATTTTTCTCTACCATGTTTTACCCCGCAGGTCCTCTTTCTCCCTTTCTGTGCCCAGTATCTTCAAGTTACATTTTTGTGTTGGGGACCTCACAACTAAACTAATTTGCTTTTCAAGAAAGTGTACAACTTTCAGGTTTTGTTGTTGTCCTGCATCTTCCAAGCCTGGAAGATATATGCATTTTCTTCCCACTGGACTAGCATCTCATTCTGCGCATTTTTACTGCTTCTAATGTAGAATCTACAGCTGAAACTAAAAACAGATCTGTCAGAGTTAACTGTTATAACTCTGTAATGGCCAGAAATAACTATATTTCACACTGATGCAGATTTATATTAATACTCAGTGTCAGGTGATCACCTGCTCACAACCTCCTGACCTGATTTTCTAGGGGAAGTTTGTAGATGCCCTGGGGCACAGGCTGTTCTAGCCCTTGGGCACTGATAATTGGGAACATTGAGGCATAAATGGATAGGCTTAAAAAGGCTCTAGGGCCGTAAGCCTAATAACATCCTGTGATAGTATAGAGTGATTCTGTCAGATCTGCCCCTTGTATTTCTCATTTTTGCAGCCTGCTGCCACTCTCTAGACTGATAGTGAGACAATCTGAAGAGCATACACCAGTTAGTTGCTGCATATAGTGGAGTCATAGTGATGTGATTCCTCCCATGTGCAACCTCCTAATACACCCTACCACCTTTCCATCTGTCTTGACCAGTTGAGGGACAAAGGTAGCCTTCTAAGCTTCCTCAAATAGCTCCTACAGAGTGGGGCCCAACAAACCATCCTACAGGGTGGGAAGACATTCACCATGTAAGAGTATCATAACTTAAAGCACTGCCAAAAATAGTACTGATTTAACCCATTTACAAATATACAAGGAGGAAAGAAACTCCTGGCTTACCTCTCTAACAAGTGAATGCTGGCACTTGAAAGAACTCCTTGTGGAATCATTGAGAAGGACTGAGGTGAAGTCCCAGTTTGCCAAAGCACCATTATGAGGTTACTGAGATAGAGAGAAGATGTCAGTCACATCCTTATAGAGGAAGCCCATTGAGAAAGCAACTGCCTGCTATACACACACACACACACACACACACACACGCACGCACGCACGCACACACACACACACACACACACGCACGCACGCACACACACACACACACACACACACACACACACACACACACACACACACACACACACACACGCACACACACGCACACACACACACTTATGAAATCAACTCACCTTCACTCAAGTTCTCACTAATCCTCCCTGTCAGTTAATAACAAAGGAGCTGGAAGTGTACACTTTCAGCTTCCCATCTTGGGGTGCGCAACACAGAATGTAGACACTGCCAGAGTCCTGGTAATCAACTGCAGAACTTCCAAGCTACACCTTGAGTGATCACACCATAGCTCTTTGATCATACTCATAATTGGAGAGGTTTTCTCTAAAAGGTTGCACTTGGTTGTATCACTGGTCAGTGACCTGACTTGAGGAGGGACCATCAAGTCTTCTAATACTGTTTGATGTGTGATAGGACCTGTGTATAAGGGTGCAGAATTGTACTGTTAGGAAACATGGCTTGATGCCTATATGATGGAAAGTCCAGGCCACTCATAAACCTACACCATCATTTGTGGGCAGATCTTTAGCACTGTATGCCATCACTTGACACTATACATGTCACCAGTGCATGCCCACACCTGTTCTGTTGCTGGAAGGATTGGGAATCTTCTTTCCTACAAGGAGTCAGATAGTCTTGATGCCATTGTCTTGGAGACAAATAAAGATGCAGAGCTGTCCTGCCCAACAGCTCCACAGCAAATGACCCTTCTTTTGGAGAAACCTTAAGACTTATGAAGTCCACCATGGACTGATCTGCAGTTCCCATTACCCACCCCCCCCAAAACCCTCCCAGAAATATCCAGCTGAACAGCTGGATAAGAAAGAGTGAAATCAAATATTTAATGAGGTCAGGCATCTAATTCAGTTTTCAAGTAAACCTGACTGATTCTAAGGATGACAGTGTATGACTGTATTTTTCTGGTAATTAATTATAGATCAAACTGAGCTGTGTTTGTACAATCTAAAGTAGTGAGTTGAGAGTTAGAAGACACCACTGTAGATTACATGTATCATACATGTCTTCATATGTTAGTATTCCAGATGTACTAACTGATTGTAGGGGACTGGTTGTTGCTCCCTTCAGGGTTTATCCATCAAGCATGTAGTATCACCCTGTATTCCCACATTATTTCTTTTGTCTTTTTTATTTTTAGTTCTTGTTTTTTGTCTGTGAAGCTGCTTGATGACCAAGCAGAGGGATTTCACTTCATTCTTGATATTAACAAAAAGCATACAGTATATATTTTGAGCTAAACATCTCCTGCCGACAGTTTTCTTTTCCCATTATTGTGACGGTTAGATCACTCTTATAGCTACTTGGAAGTAACACTTATTTTTTTAATTTATCCAATCTGTAAATCTACCTTTTTCATTTCTCCAAATCTTTTGGGTTTCTAATACTATGATGGGAATGGACCCCATTCCTAAGTCAAAGAATGATTAAAGTTCCTGAAACTAGTATTGTTTCAATCTTTGATGTCTGCCAAAAGTGCTCTTCTCAGCACCCGCAATGTCCCCAGTAAATGACTTCTGAAATTCGTATGGAGTTACATGGATTGGTAATATATCTAAATACAATTGTAGATTCTTTTTTTATAAGACCAGTTCAACTACCATTGGAACTGTCTGGGTACATTTATTCCACATTGCTGTTGTTTCTGCCTGCAGATCCTGATATTTTATGACTTTGTGTCTCTGTACGCAGTACACTGTAGTCACTGGGTGTGGCGATTTCAATGATCATTGCTACTTTTTGTCTTATTTTCTTGAACCACTGTATCCAGTTTTCTAGCATCTACCTTTTGAACTGTTGGTAGTGGGTGATCCCATGTGATATAAAATTCATCATTTTCTATGATGCTTTGTGGCTCATGTTTCTAGTGTTTTTTAACCACTTCAGTACCATAATGTTTGCACAGTCCCCAGTGCAACAGTCTTGCCACATTATTATGCCTTTCGGTATTCAGTCCTTCAGCCATTAATATGTCACAACCATCAACAAGGTGTACGACTGTTTCCAGTTCGGTTTTACAAAACCTACATTTGTCTGTTTTTCCCACATGTTCAGTGGACTTTGTAAACCAGTGTGTACATAGCCCATTATCTTGGGCTGCCATTATTAACCTTTCATCTCTTGGTTTTAATTCACCTCTCCTTAACCATTCCTGCATTTGTTCCTGATCAACATGAGATTCTTCCAGAAGTTTTCTATACTTGCAACTATATTTATGCATTTTCCACATTTCTTGTCTTCTCATTTGGTCCTTCACTTTATATTCTTTTGTTTGTTTTTTGGCACATTCAGTTGCTGCCTGATTTTTATCTACTTCTGGTTTGATTTCCATTCCTGCTTGATGCCGATGTGCTTCTGCTAAATTAAGCAGAGAAGTCATGTTAGATGTTCTTCATCTCACATTGCTGCAGTCATAACCTGTGGGTAGTCCGCTGTCCTCGGTCGGCCCGAATACCAAAGAGTTAGGCTGGCGTCGGTCATGGGCGCCCGGAGCTGACGTCAGTACGTAGTGGTACTTAAGCGCATGACCGACGCCATATCCTCAGTCTTTCTTGCCGCGTGGTCCGAAGCAGAAGCAGCGTTTGCAAGTGCCGTTCAGCGTTCTGAAATTTTCAATTTTCGAGTTTCAGACCGAAGACCAAGTTGGGCTAAGTACCCCGTTGGGGAAAATTTTTGTCTTTTCTTGCCTCAGTTAATCCGGATGTCAGAAAAAGTTAATAATTGTATTTCTTGTGGGAAACAGATACCTCATAGGGACTATCATTCTCTCTGTATTCCTTGCTTGGGGCCTGAGCACGACGTAGTCGGGTGTCGCTTTTGCGCTAGGTTTAATAAGCGCACCATTAAACGCAGATTAGACTGTGCTAGGTTGGTTTTCGGTAAGCGGTGTAACTACAACATGCCGTCGGATCCTCCGCCCGCTACCGCAAAAAAGCGAAAAGATAAATCTTTAAGGTCAAAACCGGATGAGTCGTCCGTTGCGGACGCCGGTTCTATGGAATCTACGGTTGAATTTGTGGATCCAGCCGAGGTCTCGGCTGAATCCCAGGGGGAACCTTTACTGTTACAGGAGTTGGCCTCTCAGGAGTCAGGCCAGGCCGAGGGTGCTTCTCAAGTTTCTGTGGTTCCATCCTTACAAAAGGTTATTAGGCCTTCTTCTTCAGTTTCTAAAGGCCCTGCTAAGGCTAGACCTGGTCTTTCTGGTACGGGCCATAGCCCTAATTCTTCGGGCTCTGCTCCTAAAAAACATATGTTGAAAATGGCAGAGGATTTGATTACTTTGATCAGGGGTTCTATGCCTCCTCCAGAGAAGAAGCCTAGGGTGGAGACAGATTTAGAGGGTATGGAGCATTCCTCTGATTACTCTGAGTCCTCAGCTGAGGATATTCAGGATTTTCCTCCCTATTCAGATTCGGATGCAGAGGATTCCTGTCCTTCTGCTTCTCCTCCAGAGGATTTTTCCTTTTCTGAAACCTTGCATTCCATGAGGGAGCATTTCAAGTGGGAAGGTCAGGATTTTTCAGATTCTCGTAAGAGGCTTAGGGAATTTTTGTTTTTGCCACAACATAGACCTTTGGCTATTCCCCGTTTTAGATGTTGTTCAGGATGTTTTTTCTGAAGCTTCCCTTAATCCTGATTCTTTACCTCCTGCCCCTGTCAAGCCAGACAGGTATTACAGAGTTCCAGAGGCACATAAATATTTGTATAAGAGTCCTAGAGCTGACCCGGAAACTATTATTCAAGGGCCTAAAGGTGTCAGGGCTTCTGTGGTTAAGAATCCAGTTCCTTTGGATAAAGATTCTAGAGCGTTGGATAGGTGGGGTAAAAAAGTGTACACCTCTTCTACGTTAGCTATGAGGGCTTTAAATTGCCAATTTCATATGCTGAAGTATCAGAACTTTCTGTTAGGTCAGTTAAAATCTAAGGTAGATGCTCTATCTGAGGGTATAGAGTGTAAGGAATTGCAGGACTTGGTTCATGCTTCAGATCAAGTTGGTAAACATTCCTTGCAGTGTGGCTTTGATGCCCTTCAGGCTTCTTCCAGGGTGGCTGCTACTGGTTCAGTTATTCGTAGACATGCCTGACTTAAGGATCAAAATTTGTCAGAGCATGTTAAAGCTCGGATTTTGGATGCTCCTCTTCAATCTGAAGTTCTTTTTGGTTCCCCTGTGGAGTCAGTTTTGAAAAAGATGGAAGACAAAGCTAAGTTTATGCAGACGGTTAAGGAATTTTTGCAAGTGCAGCCCCCTAAGTTTAGCAGGAATTGGCCTGCAAGAGGATGGTCTTACCCTTCTTCGGATTTTCAGTCTAAGGGCAGGTCTAGACGTGGTAGGGGCAGGGCTCACGCTCAGGGTTCTTTCAGACCTAGGACTTGGAGTTCTCCTGCACAATCTTCTGGTGAGGGCAGGGGTCAGCCTTTTCGTAAACAGACCCAATGACCTGTATCTTCAGCTGCCAGATCCTTCTTTTCTGGCAGCTCCTCTAGGAGGAAAGTTGGCACTTTTCAAACAAAATTGGCATTTGGTCACCCAGGACAAATGGGTGTTGGACATAATAAATCAAGGCTACAAGTTTTATTTTCACACTTTTCCTCCTTTCAAAGGCATGCCAGATGTACCTCCTCAGCAAAGGCTGGAGGCTCAGGAACAAATTTCTTTGCTTTTACAGATGGGGGCAATCCAGGTGGTACCTCCGTCAGAAGAAGGCCTAGGGTTTTATTCTCGTCTATTCCTAGTGCCAAAGAAAGGAAACACTTGGAGGCCAATTCTGGATTTGTCCATTCTCAATACATATCTAGATATTCCAAAGTTCAAGATCTTAACATTACAGCAACTTCTGCCTCTGCTAGGCAAAAATCACTGGATGGTAACTCTGGATCTCAAAGAGGCCTATCTTCACATTCCTATCAGGCCCAGCTGCAGGAGATTCCTGCGTTTTCGGGCTGGTACTTCTCATTATCAGTTCTCTGCATTGCCCTTTGGTTTTTCTACTGCGCCCAGGGTGTTCACAAAGGTTCTGGCTCCTGTAATAGCTTTCTTAAGACTGAGGGGAATACAAATTTATCCTTATCTGGACGATTGCCTGATTCTTGCTCAAGACAAAGACAAGTTACTTCAACATCTACAGTATGTAATGGCAGTTTTAAGGTGCCTAGGGTATTCTGTGAACGAAACAAAGTCCAGTCTAGTACCCTCTCAGGACACGTGCTTTCTGGGTGTGAGACTGAATACAGCCTCTCAGATGGCTTTTCTGACCCCGGACAAACAAAGAACTCTTCATCTATACTTCCAGCAATTATCAGTACTGTCCAGGCTGACTGCAAGGACAGTCCTTCAAGCCTTGGGGTTCATGGCATCTTGCATTCTGGTACTTCCCAATGCCAAACTGCATACGAGGAAGCTACAATGGTATCTCAAAAGTGTATGGACTCAACACTGCCACGATTTGGACACTTTCATTCAGATAATACCTTGCATCCAAAAGGAATTCTTGTGGTGGGCACAGGAATGTCACCTAAACAAGGGACTCTCTGTGACCCGACCAGAGGCGAGTCAGATCATAACGACGGATGCCTCAGACCTGGCTTGGGGAGCACACTTCAATGGGAAATGGATTCAAGACACGTGGCCTCCCAGACTGCAGCATTTGCATATCAACATGAAGGAGATGTTAGCAGTCCAGTTTGCCCTGATGGCTTTCAAGGGCCTACTTCAACCAGGACAGGTGTTGATCCGAACAGACAACAGTACGGTCATGTGGTACATCAACAAGCAGGGGAACCCATTCTTACCCTCTTTGCAGACAAGCTATGATATTGTGGGAGACTGCTCTGAGTTTGCACATCACTCTTCAAGCACGGTTTCTGCCAGGGGCACAGAACTCCCTAGCAGATGTATTGAGCAGACAAATTGTGGATCCCCACGAGTGGAAATTGGATCCTCAAGTATTCCAACAATTGACAGTGGCTTGGGGAACTCCAGACATAGATCTGTTCGCTTCCCCTCTAAATTTCCAACTACCAAAATTTTGCACAAAGATGTTTCACCCAAAAGCTTGGAAAGTGGATGCTCTATCTTTCAGTTGGAACAACCTTCATGTCTATGCTTTTCCTCCTCTGCCTCTCCTTACCAAGGTACTCTTGAAAGTCAGGCGGGACAAGCCTTGCATGATTTTAATAGCACCAGATTGGCCACGACAGCACTGGTATCCTCTGCTGAGGAGTTTAATTCAGGAGCCTCCTTGTCCTTTGCCACAGCTTCCTCACTTGTTGTTCCAGTCAAGCAGTCATTTGCTCAATGTCAGGGTGCAATCCCTGCATCTAACGGCCTGGCGAATTCTGTTTTAGAGCCTGTGGGTTCTCAGCTTCCTCAACAGGTTTTGGATGTCATTTTGGAAGCCAGGTGGCCCAGCACTAGAAAGGTTTATGCTGATAAATGGAGGAGATTTTTTCTTTGGAGCACAACAAAGGACTTTGATGTCTCGGTACCTAATTTGAGTTTTACATTGCAGTACCTTACTGAATTACTAGACAAGGGTTTGTCATTTTCCTCTGTGAAGGTTCATGCTGCAGCCATTTCTGCTCACTATGATTGTGACCCTCCTTTATTTTCTCACCCTTTGTTTAAGCAATTTCTTAGAGGGGCAAAAAATATAAGACCCCCACGTAGAGCTCCTTCTCCTTCCTGGGATCTCAATTTTGTGTTGGAGAAGCTTACTTTGCCTCCTTTTGAACCTGCAGCTACGTGAATTGAAGTTTTTGTCTTGGAAGACTGCCTTTTGTTGGCCATTACTTCTGCTAGAAGGGTATCTGAATTGCAGGCTCTCATGGCAGTTGAACCCTTTCTGATATTCCATAAGGATAGAGTTTCCTTACGCATAACCCTACTTTTATGCCAAAAGTTATTTCTAATGTGGCCTTGAACCAGTCTATCCATTTGCCTACCTTTTATGCTGATCCCCTAAATAAGGGGGAAAAAATCTTGCATTCTTTGGATATACACAGGCAGTTACGTTACTATTTGAGCAGAACTAAGGAGTTCAGACAGACTCAACAGTTATTTGTTTCTTTTGCTTTGAGTTCACAAGGAAAAGCTGTTTCTAAGCAGACTATTTCAAAGTGGATTGCTAATTGTATTGCCTTTTGTTATTCTCATCATGGGAAGAATGTTCCTGCTGGGATTAGACCTCATTCCACTAGGGCTACTGCCACATCTACTGCTTTTTTGAGGGGTGTAGCTACTAAGGATATTTTGGAAGCAGCTACTTGGAGTTCAGTTCACACTTTTACTAAGCATTACCATCTCCCTCTTTACTCCAAGTCCAGGGCTGGGTTTGCCACTGCAATCTTACAGGGCATGTTAGCAGCCCCTAATGCTTTTTAGTTTGCCAGCCTCCCTTTTCCTTTGCTTTGGGATTCTACCCACAGGTTATGACTGCAGCAATGTGAGACGAAGAACATAGTACAGTTTTGTACCTACCATAAATGTAGATGTTCGAGGATCCACATTGCTGCAGTCATATTTTCCCTCCCTCCTTCCCCTCTATGGTTTGGGGTTGTTGTTGTTGTGGCTGTTATTGTTCCTTAGGGATTATTGTTATTTTCTCCTTTGTGGCTCTGGCCTTTCCTTTTTTAAGGCCTTCTGACATCTGGGGCAAGAAAGACTGAGGATATGGCGTCGGTCATGCGCTTAAGTACCACTACGTACTGACGTCAGCTCCAGGCGCCCATGACCGACGCCAGCCTAACTCTTTGGTTTTCGGGCCAACCGAGGACAACGGACTACCCACAGGTTATGACTGCAGCAATGTGGATCCTCGAACATCTACATTTATGGTAGGTACAAAACTGTACTATTTATTCTCCTCAATGTTTCAAAACTTTCACTATGTTTGGATCTTGTGAGGTCAGCAGATATGTGTGAAGTCCCATGATTGCAGATCTATACATGTAATCCATTTCAAGGAGGCCCATCCCTCCTTCGGAATGGGGAATATATAATCTTGTTATACACTGATTTTTATAAATCATTTGGTGAACATGAAGCATCCTTCTTGTTTTCCTATCTAATCCATCCAACACATTTTGGGGCTAATCACTCCAAAACTGTAAGTTAGGACAGGAAGGGCAAATTGAATTATAGCTTGGATTTTGTTCCTAGAATGTCAACACTGTTTTCAGAATTAATTTAAATCTTCTAAAGTATTCCTTACTAACTTTTATTCGCATGTGTTCATGTTTTATTGTTGATCCATCATCAATTCCCAAATATTTACACACACCCTCTTGCTCAAGTTCTTTTATATCACATTCTTGTCTCAAATTGATGTTTTCCTGGTGGTGCAGTTTTCCTGCTTTAAAAGTTGCTTTTGCACATTTATCAAGACCAAATGATATTCTTATATTATCTGAAAAAGTTTTGACAACCTGCAGCTGTGCTTTCAGTTCCTCATCTGATGAGCTATACAGATGTCCTTCGTGTTTCACTGTTGCAGTCATTACATTTGGGTTATCCTGCTGGCAGGTTGCCCTCAGTCGGCCTGAATTCCAAAGTCTTGGGCCCTACGTCGGTTGCTGTCTCCTCTTCCCTGACATCAGGTCGTCAGGGGTATAAAAGATGAAGCCAACACCATTTTGTTCAGTTTTTCTTGCTGCGCGGTGCCCGAAGCAGAAGCAGTTTGCAAGTGCCGGTCAGCCGACTCTTGAGATTTTCGTGTTCAAGTTTCAGATCCGAAGTCTTTATTAAAAGCTAAGTACCCTGTTGGGGAAACTTTTTTCTTGCTCCAGACCGATGTCAAAAAAAGTTAATAATTGTATTTCTTGTGGGAAGCAAATACCTCATAAGGACTTTCATTCTTACTCTATTCCTTGCCTAGGCCCTGACCACGACGTTGCTAGTTGTCGGTTTTGTACTAGATTTAACCAATGCAGTATTAAGCGTCGGTACGATTTTGCATTAAGCAATTTTGGGCGAAGATTTAATTATACAATGTCGTCGGATAGCCATCCGACTACCGGAGTTCACAAAAAACGCAAAGAAAAAGACAGGCAATCCGAGGTCCTAAGCAAGTCGGCGGTTCGCCGGTTCTCAGTGAGGTGCTTTCGCAGCCCCTGACGCCTGCTACTTTAGAGTCGCAGGCCGCTACCGACTCCCACGTGGAGTCGGCCAGGCCACTGGAAACTCAAAGTATTGGAACTTCGGAGATTATTCCCTCAGATGGGTCCGGAGCCGCTGAGCAGGCATCGGCTTCTGAGGGTGTATTCAGACCTAAACAATTACATATTAAACCGACTTCAAAGACAAAGACTAAAACACCTTTAAAGGCAAAGAAACAAGCTCTCCAGCCACAAGGACAGGCCTCCATGCCCAAAAAACAGATGCTCAAAATGGCCGAAGACTTAATTACCTTGATCAGGGGTTCCCATCCCCCTCCTGATAAGAGGCCTAGGCAAGAGACAGACTGAATCTTCACATCAGGTTTCCATTTCTTCTGATCAGGAATATTCTCTTCCCCCATGAGGATTCTGATGCTGAAGAATCAATTCCTTCAGCTTCTCCTCCTGAGGATTACTCTTTTGGGGAAACCTTGCATACCATGAGGGAGCACTTCCACTGGGAGAGCCAAGATTTTTCAGAATCTAAGAAAAGGCTCAGAGACTTCCTTTTACTACCTCAACACAGGCCTTTAGCTATTCCACCTGTGTTAGACATTGTAGATGATGTGTTCTCGGAGTCTAGTCTGACCCCTGACTCTTTACCTCCAGCTCCTGTTAAGCCGGACAGATACTACAGGGTCCCTGACTCTCATAAATTCCTTTTCAAAAACCCTACTGCAGACCCAGAAACTATTTCTCAGGGTCCAAAAGGGGTTAAGGCTTCTACTGCAAAAAACCCCACCCCCTCTGACAGGGATTCTAGGGCACTGGATAGATGGGGAAAAAAAGATTTACACATCTGCTACTTTGGCTATAAGGGCCTTAAATTGCCAGTTTCATATGCTCAAATATCAGCAATATATCATAGCACTGCTTAAACAGAAAATGATGGTAAATTCTGAATGTGCAGAAAGCAAAGAAATGCAGGATTTATTGCATGCAGCTGAACAAGTTGGAAAGCATACTTTGCGGTGTGGGTTTGATTCTCTAGAGGCCTCCTGCAGGGCCGCTGTTACGGGTTCTGTCATTAGGAGGCATGCTTGGTTAAAGGTTAAAGGAACAAAATATGCCTGACCATGTTAAAGCTAAATTACTAGATGCTCATTTACAACATGATACCTTGTTTGGCAGAAGAGGTGTTAAAGAAAATGGAAGACAAAGCTAAATCTATGCAAACGGTCAAGGATTTCTTACAGGTGCAGCCACCTAGATTTAGCAGACACTGGCCTACAAAGAAATGGTCCTTTCCGGTCTCAGACAGACCTCAAAGGGGCAGATCCAGACTCCCTAGAGGCAGATCACAGCCACAAGGATCCTACAGGTCTAAGCAGTGGAGTGCTTCTACCTCCAAAGGTGGAGAAGACAAATCACAATCATACAGGAAACAGTCCCAATGACTTCCCCCTGCCTGCACCAAGCACTTATCTTCTGACAGCACCCTTAGGGGTAAAACTAGCACTTTGTTTCTCAAAATTGGCACATTATAACCCAGGACAAATGGGTTCTAGACATAGTGTCACAAGGTTAAAAGTTTCATTTTCATACCCTGCCAAGGGCAAACGGACCTGACAAAAATCAATGGGCAGAGGCTCAAAAACAAGTCACAGCTCTCATAGACATGAGGGCTATTCAACAAGTGCCGCAGCACGAGCAGGGACACGGATTTTACTCAAGACTATTTTTGGTACCCAGAAAGGACAAAGCATGGAGACCAATACTGGACCTATCTATTCTAAACACTTTCCTGGATATACCAAAATTCAAGATGTTGACCTTACAGCAGCTTCTGCCCATGCTGGGCAGCAAGGCTTGGCTCGTGACTTTAGACCTAAAAGAGGCATACCTGCATGTCCCAATCAGACAATCATGCAGAAGATACCTCATATTCAAGGCTGGCTCAAAGCACTACCAATTCTCTGCACTGCCCTTTGGCTTATCTACTGCGCCCAGGGTTTTCACAAAGTGCCTGGCACCAGTAATTGCTTACTGCAGACAAAGAGGAATACAAATATATCCTTACTTGGTCAACTGTCTCATACAAGCAGAGAACAAGGACATTCTACTGCAGCATCTGACATTTGTGATAAGAATTTTTAACATGCCTAGGGTACACAGTCAATAAAAAGAAATCAAAACTAGTACCCTCTCAAGAGATAATATTCCAGGGTGCAAGCTTAAATACAACTGCCCAGATGGCTTATCTCACTCCAGACAAACAAAGACAACTGACTACCTATTTCAATGAAATGGCAACAAAGGCCCAGTTATCTGCAAGAAAAAGTCTGCAGGCTTTTGGCTTCATGGCATCCTGCATCTTACTAATTCCATATGCAAGACTGCATATGAGGAAAATTCAATGGTACCTAAAAAGTGTCTGGAGACAACATTGCCACAGTCTGGAAACAATGATTACACTAATTCCCTGCCTGCAATAGGAATTTTGATGGTGGGCAAAGGCTTGTCACCAAAACAAGGGACAGCCATTCTCAATACCCCCAGCCAGGTAGAGCCTAACAACGGATGCATCAGATTATGCCTGGGGGGCACACATGGCAGGAAGAGGCATTCAGGGCACCTGGTCCACAAACCAAAAGCATCTACATATCAATAAAAAAGAGATGCTAGCTGTTCAAAATGCCCTGACAGCCTTCAAGGACCTACTTCATCCGAGACAACTACTGATAAAGACAGACAACACCACGGTCATGTGGTACATAAACAAGCAGGGGGGCACTCATTCTTATCCCCTGTGCAGGCTAGCCATGCCTTTATGGGACACAGCATTGACTTACCAAGTTCATCTGCAAGCACAATTCCTGTCAGGAAAGGAAAATACTCTGGCAGACGAACTAAGCAGAAACCTCATGAACCCCCATGAGTGGCACCTGGATCCTCAAGTCTTCAGCATGATAACAAAGAAATGGGGACGCCCAGACATAGATCTATTTGCCTCCCCTCAAAACAATCAACTAAAAAGATTCTGCACAAGGACTTATCACAGACAAGCTTGGAAAGCGGACGCCTTATCTTTCAACTGGACAAACCTATCACTATATGCCTTTCCTCCACTGCCTCTCCTCCCCAAGGTACTCCTAAAGGTCAGGCAGGAGAAGCCAAAAATTATTCTGATTACCCCAGACTGGCCACGCCAGTACTGGTATCCGATCTTAAGGAACTTGTCCCAATTCCCAGAGTGGACCTTACCTCATATGCCTCATCTACTGTCCCAGCACAACAAACAGATTCTGCACAGCCAACTCAGGACCCTAAACCTGGCAGCATGGCGGATAATGTAGCCATACAAACCACACCGCTCAGTAAAGCTGTGATGGATGTCATTTTACAAGCCAAAAGGCCTAGTACTAGAAAATCCTATGCTGGGAAATGGAAGAGATTTTGCGCTTGGAACCAAGCTCAAGGAACTAATACAACTGTCCCAAATATTCCTCAGATTTTAAAATACTTAACTGAGATGCTAGACAAAGGCCTATCTTTTTCATCAATTAAAATCCATGACTCTGCCATTTCGGCTCATTACAATACAGAGCCACCACTCTTTTCTCATCCTTTATTAAGGCAGTACCTCAGAGGAGCCAAAAACGTAAGGCCTCCAAGGAGAACGCCAGTACCTGCATGGGACCTAAATTATGTCTTGGAAAACTCACCTTACCTCCTTTTGAGCCAGCTGCTACTGCAGATATAAAGTTCTTATCTTGGAAAACAGCTTTGCTCCTAGCAATAACTTCTGCAAGATGAGTTTCGGAGCTACAGGCTCTCATGGCTGTGGAACCCTTTATCATTTTTTATCCAGAGAACAAACCCTACTTTTATGCCTAATGTGGTATCCAGTGTAGCCCTTAACCAAACAATTCATTTGACAACTTTTTATCCAAATCCACAGAACAAGGGGGAGAAAATTCTACATTCTTTGGACGTAGACAGACAACTTAGATTCTACTTGGACAAAACTAAGGATTTCAGGAAAGACAGAACAATTACTAGTGGCATATGCCACAGCAGCACAAGGAAAGGCTATCTCCAAGCAGATTATTTCAAAGTGGATAGGTCACTGCATTCGTTTCTACTACTCACAGCATGGCAAACCAGTGTCTAAGGGCATTAGGCCACATTCAACCACAGCTGCAGCCACTTCTGCAGCCTTTCTCAGGGGAGTACCAACCAAAGACATTTTAGAGGCTGCCACTTGGAGTTCAGTGCATACCTTTACAAAACATTACAATCTGCCTCTTTACTCTAAATCCAGGGCAGGCTTTGCCACTGCAGTTCTGCAGGGCCTCATAGCCGCTCCTAATGCTGTTTAGCTCCAGCCACCCAAACCTTAGCTTTGGGACTCAACCCAAATGTAATGACTGCAACAGTGAAACATGAAGAACATAGTACAGTTGTGTACACTTACCATAAATGTAGATGTTCGAGTGTATTCATTGTTGCAATCCAGGTTACCCACCCGCCATCCCCCTTAATTTTTCTGGAACGTATCTCTACTTCTCTAATCTATACAACCTTGGTGGTGTATTTGCTTATAGAGGAAGGTAAAGCTTATTTTGGTGCATGTATGTTTTATTTACATATTTTTAGCCTACCCTTTTGGGGGCACCTGACATCTGGGGCAAGAAAAACTGAATAAAATGGCGTAGGCTGCATCTTTTATACCCTTGACAACCTGATGTCAGGGAAGAGGCGACAGCAACCGATGCAGGACCCAAGACTTTGGAATTCAGGCCGACTGAGGGCAACCTGCCAGCAGGATAACCCAAATGTAATGGCTGCAACAGTGAATACACTCGAACATCTACATTTATGGTAAGTGTACACAACTGTACTTTTTAAATCATCGAAAAAGAGAAGATGAGAAGTCTTTACACTGTTGTTTTCTAGGAGCCAAATTAAAGTCATGGCCTAAGCTGTTAAGTAAACAGCTTAATGGGTTAAGGGCAAGGCAGAATAGCAAAGATGACAGAGAGTCACCCTGGAATATCCCCCTTTGAATTTTTATCCCTTGGATAATAATTTGCCCTTTATCATGGTTTATTTGCAAAGTGATCTGCCACTGTTTCATGGTCACTGTAATGTAGTCAATCAGTGTAGGGTATATCTTACACATTTGTAAGCACTTTTTCATCCATGAATATGGGATACTATGAAATGCTTTGCTGTAGTTAATCCATGCCCTACTTAGATTTTTCTCCTTTTTATAGTTCTCCACTATGACTTAATTTAACAACAAACAATCCTTTGTTCCATATGACTTTCTTTTATTGTCCTTTTTTTCTACTGCCATAATTGAGTTTTCTTCTAAATGACTATAACCTCTATCAGCTCAATTCCTGTGTGTAGTTTATATGTTGTTGGAAGGCAAGTTATCGGTCTATAATTTTTTGGGTAACTTACAGGTTCACTCTTAAGTAAGGAGCATTGTTTTACCTCTTGATAGCCAGGTTGGTGTCTGTTCGGGGTGCGTATATAAATAATTCTTACTCATGGCTAAATGTTCATGCAAAGATATTAGTACTTTTAAACAAAAATTAGGTACTGCATCTGGGCCTGGGGATTTCCAGTTAGAGGCTTTTTCTTAACTTTGTTTCAATCTCTCTGGCTGTTACTTCATCCCATTTCATATTCTGTATCTTTAAACTTCTTATTCTTTCTTTTACTTCTTCTATCCTTTTGGCATTTGTTATGTTCCACAGGATCTTCATAGATACTTCCCCAGAATGCATCTGTTTCTTCTTTTTATGGCGGTCTTTCAATTCCATTTACCTTGTTTCCCAATTCTCTATAAAACTTTTTTATAACTACAGTATGATCAATTTCATGTTGCTGTATGTTGATTTCCATTTAGGTAAGGCAATTAATGATGTTTACAGGAAAATAAAATTAATTATTTTTCTTGCTTTTGTCTGGCTTTTACTTTTCACTGTCTGGTAACACAAAATAACACTCTTATCAAGACCATGTTACTCTATGTCAGTAAGTTACTAAAAACTACACATAATAATATTTGCAGACTGGACTTAATACTTTCTCTAGAGACTAACCAGGTCTGTGCATGATGAAATTAAATATCATGTCCACATACATGCTAAGCTGTTTAGTGCGAGGTAGAATTATGCATCTGGTTCCTGTATTAATTCAGCCATTTATGCCCTGAGTACATTGTCTGATGCAATTTTACTTCAAATGCACTGCTGTCCCCAAAACAAATATATAAAGCATAGACAGTGTACTGTATATTTTAATGCTTGATTCTGAATAAGTGAAAGGCATGAGTCTTTTAAACTTTTAAGAGAATATTCAAAAATAATATATGTCGGCATACAAAAAATGTTAATAAGGGGATTTTTTGACACAGTTAGTGAGACTAATAATTTGGAAGCTTCAAGACGGCGTTTAGGTCATCAATAAAATATACTGTTTAGCAGTAATGGCTGACATTGTACTATATGGAATTTTATAGAATAATTTCTCATTACCATTCAAAAATATACGTGATGATTGGACAGCCCATCTAGTGTGCCCATTACAAATCGAGCACATAGCAATAAAAAAAAAGTCTGGCCATTCAAGTATTTTTCAATGGCCAGACTTTCCATTGATATAGTCTTGATTACCTATTCTTAACATATTTTATGAGGGATACTAGAAAATGAAGAAAAACAGAAACGTTTACCTGTCAGCTGCCCACACATTTGAAGAACGTCTCTGATTTTCCTAATACTTTTGTTATCCCTTCTATTTTTAAAGTGCAGAAGCATTTCTCCTCTCATAACTTCATGCCAGAACATAACTCTGCAACAAATACAAAAGAAAAGGCAGCAAGAGTGCTACTGAGTCCCTGTCTTCCACATTTTGCCTCTTTTATTAAACTGATGTACTGTGCAAGCATGCGGATGTACTATACACATATGCAGTACATCAGCTTTTAAGATACAAGAAAGAAGAACATACAATCTCATTATCTATAAAGATAAGTAATTTCTTTCTTAACTAATGTTATTGTATAAAATGGTCAGGAAAAACACTTTAAAAGCTCTAAACTTTAATTTAATTCAAATACTAAAAAACATGGTAAGCGCTTTTATTCTTTTCATAGAACTTCATGACACCTAACCACATAAGGCCACTAACTAACTAAATATTTAAATTTTACCTTTAAACAGCACAACAATAGTGTTGATTTCTTTAGATCTAACTATTTTATAAGTCTGCTAATAAGTTAAAAGTAAAGATTCATAAAAGAAATACAAAGTAATGGTTATTTATTTTTAACAGTATGCATAGTTATAGTTTAAAAAAAGAATATTGTAAAGGGACAGTTTTTAAGAGTGAGTTCTTTAACAAATGAACCTGATTTTTTATGCTGAATGTGAAGCTTTAAAGTCTACATACTATGAAAGAGGGTATCCAAAAAATGTTGGATGTGGTCATGATAGAAGCAATTGCCAATAGAATTGGGAATAATGGAACAGAAGGCAATTGTTATTTTATTCAAATTTTAGGTAAAGGAAGAAGAGAGATTTTTCCTTAGCCCGCCTTCTTGAAAATTCAGTAGATGAAAAGAGGATTAATGCCGTTGTGGTTATAACTGGAAGTTTCTTATGAACTTCCAGTATTTAAAGAAAATAATAGGAGAAAATCCAGTTTTTGTACCCCAGCGAGGCAAGAATTTAAAAAAGCATTTATATCAAGGTAAAGGTAGAGAGAGGTTGGGAACAAATATATAACATATATATATATATATATATAAGTATAACTGTATGAACTGGAATTTTTGCAACTATATCTTAGTTGGTAGTAAAATTAGGTTAACAAAAAGGGATTATGAGATTAAATTGTTGAAAAAATGCAATTGCAAGTCAAAGTTTGTAGTTTATATTGCATAATGTAGAATTTTCCCCACTTTTTATATAGGCAAAACTGTCAGAGAATTTTATATGAGAATATATGAGCATTTAAAAGCAGGGATAAAATGGAAATGAATAATGCTTTAGCTAAGCATTTCAGCTGTTATCATTCTGACAATGCTAAAAATGTTAATTTAAAATTTTCTGTCGTAGGTCAAGTTTTTAATTATAATATGAGAATGGATGCTGAAGATGACCTAGACTGGAAAGAATATTGTTGGCAGGTTAAGTTAGATGCATGTAATTCTCCAGGAATAAATGACAGGGAAAATTACAAAGTTGTGCTGAAAAAGAAAAGATTAATCCATTAGTATTTTGTGTGACCATGTGACTTAAGTATTTTAGTATTTAAAATGTGTCTGTGGCCTTATGTGGTTAGGTCTGATGACGTTCTGAATAAAGAATGAAAGCGCTTACCGTGTTTTTTAGTATTTGAATTAAATTCAAGTTCAGAGTTTTTATTTATTTATTTTTATTAATATATTTTGCTTTAATGGTTTTCTGTGGAGTTTGTTTAGTGGTCTTTATTTGTTTTTATTGTATAAAAACAATACTCGCCTGTTTGTGGGTATATCAGGATTTACCCAAGATTGGATTTTTTTTTAATCTCTCAGGCTTTGCCCTTATGATCAAACCCAACTGTGGGTAAACCTTGATATATTTATTTATTTACTTACTTACTATTTGTTTACCAGGAAAGTCCAACTAGGATACAGTCAATTTTCAGTGGAGGCCTGGGAGAGATGCTCCAGATGTATGTCTTTGGAATGTGGCAGGAAGCCAGAGCCTGGAGGAAACCCTTGTAAACGCAGAGAGGGCATGCAGACTCCACACAAAGCTCCAGCTGAGAATTGAACCAGAAAACCTCTTGCTGTGAAGTGACAACACTAACCGCTGTACCACTGCACTGCCCGTTTGTGCACCCGTTATACCCATGCACAGTTGTGATTATTGCTTAAGTATTGCATTGCTCTGCTGCATCCTAAAGCAGTGCAATGCAGTCAGTGTTCAACAAACCAACATTTGGCATTGCATATGTTTATTTTTTTATTTTTGGAGGACTAATGGATGTAACTCTGAAGGTAAAACTGCCTTTTCTTTTGTGGTAAAAGTGACATTGGTGTTAGCATATATATTTGCGGGAAGGAGCACAGTGTCCAATTAGGCTGTGAAGGAAGTCTTGCCTCTTCTCTCCACACTGAAATAAGATCAATATTTTTATCTGTAGCATTTATCCACTTCTCCTGTTGTGTTTTTGTGAGTTTGTGAGATGTGTGTGTGTATTTGGCCTAGATGTAGTGAGGGTTGAAGATGCAGAATTCATGTTTATGGTTTTATTTTTGGACTAGCATTCAGTTTACCCTGAGGACATATCCCTGAATAATCTTCATTTATTCTTTACATTGACTGTTTCTGCTCAGGAAGAGAAAGAATAAATAAAGAGGGGGAACTACTGCATGCTGCAGATGCATTTAGGCACTGGATAGTTTACTAGAATGATGCCCATTTTTTTACATCTTTGTACAAAGGCAACAACGGTAAGGCAATTATAAAACAATGCTTCAAGTGGGTATGTACTACAGCATTAGTTTTCTGAGGTGGCCTCTCTTCCTCTTGCATTTTACACAGTGTTTGAATATTTACCATGCTGCAACCTGGTCATTATCTTTCTTTACTTTTTTAGAGCATAAACGAGCTGCCACTTCCATAGTGTGAATGCCCTTTTTTACAGCTGACCTTCATGGGACCAGTTATTAGCCCTTTTCCATTGCCTCTTCTCCACCCATGGAGGTTGTTCAATGTTTGCTAACCTATTCAGCTTGTAGCGATACTGCTAAAATGTATCCTGAAAAAGTACTGTAACATTTTTGTGAAGCATATTGTAAAGGTAGCTGTTTGAGCAGCAGATTCTGTTGCATTACAGAAGACTGCTTATTGACTGGTCTGCTTCTACCATGTCTTAGTATGCACTTGTTGAGACTTTGCCTCTGGAAAACAAGTGAAAGGGAGATTAGCCAAGAATCATTTGCTAATCCTGTAGCACAGAGGAAAACAATTGGAGGTAACCTGGAGTGATCATCCTTTTGTAATGACTGAAATAGTTACAGTTGTTGGAGAGGCAATCCCAGGACATCCTATTTGAAAAAGTTTGTTGTGCTGCCACTAAACCTACTTGCAAACATCCCATCTTTCAGGGTCCTGCTGCAAGAACTTAGCTTTGAAAATCCACTGTTATGGCACATATCTCATAGAATTACACTTTTATTTTCACTTACTACTGTTTTCTCAATTAATAGACCTTGTTATTTTGTTTTGTAGTGGTGTTTATGTGTAAAAGTTCATAATTTTCCATAGTGAAAACTGAAAGTACTCATTATGGATGACACTCTTCCTCCATTTTATAGTTTGAGACCAGTATTCCCCTTTTAAATGCTAGTTTTTTGCCATTTTTATACGCAACTATGTGCCTGTTTTTACTTCATTAAACACCACTTACCAGTTTTAAAGAAAGATAAAGGAAAATGTATAATTAACATATTAGATAACTATCTCATCAAAGTGCACATTTACTCTAGCACCCGGATAGGACAGTTTGAGTATATAACACAGTTTTATAGCTACAAATGCTTCATTCATTCATTTTATGATACTTACTTCAGTCTGCTGAGGACTGAGGAGGAAGTAGAGCCTAACCTGTCAGGCAATATGAGCAAGACAGGACATACACTCACAAGTGTACATTCATGCACACATACACACCCTGTACACATCCACACACAAACATCATTTATTCCTGTTAGCAATATAGTTCACTTATCTTTGATTTTGTGGGAAGGAACAGGATACCCTTGTATAAAACCTATAAGAACACATGCAGACCATGCAAAGTCTTCAGTGACGGAATCCCAGCCACAAACAGAACTGGAAGTCAAGTGCTTTGAGTTAACAACTCAAACCACTGTGCCACTTTGTTTTTCCGCCACAGATCAGTGCAAACAAATTAGTTGATTCAGTGTTGCCTTTTCTGTTCGTCTCAATTTGTGGGTTCTCTGATCTGATGCGGGCCTTCTCAGAATCTTCAATCCAGTAGCTTAGCCTTCTCTGCCTATAACTCCATGCCCTAACTGCTCTCCCTAGATCTCATTTGCTGACATTGAGTTCAGATTGTGGTCCGAGACCTCCAGATTTAGAGTATACTTTCTTTATAATTTTCTTGAAATTTTTTTCTTATTTTTTTGCTGTGCCTCCTTTATTGTGTGCTAGCTCTTCCATGTATACTGTTAGTTTTAGCTAGAGTTAGGTCTTTAATTAAGAATAATTTCATATTTTCTTGGTAAGTAGATAGGTAACATTAGGTGTGTACTTCTCCCTGTAAAAAAAAATAAATAAATAAAAAGAGAGAGAGAGAAAAAACTTTCCTTTCTGTGTAGTATAATAGCAGTGTTTTGGTTTGGTTTATGACAGCATTAGTGTGATTCTTACTATAATATATTTAATAGTGCTATAATAATGTTTTAGTTGTAGTTATTTTCCCCTGAAGCATTTGTGTGGGGATTGTAATATTGCTGTTATTGTTGTTGCCATGGTTGCTGTGCTGTTATTTCTTACCTTTAGGTAAAATAAGCAAAGCTTTGGGGTTTAAGAAGTACACTGCCTATGGGCATAAACTGCCCTCATACGATGCCCATGACAAGTGCATCTCCTGTTTGGGAGTGTCACACTTGGATGTTGAGTGTCAAGCCTACACTGCATTTAGTGCAAGAACTCTGAATGAAAGGAAGGCCAATCTGGTGCAGAAAGGCCTTCTCCATCCTTCAGCTGCCTCTTCTTCCTCTACCACACCTAAGCAAGAAGCCAGATAGAAGGGAGAAGGAGAGATCTAAGGAAAAGGAGTCCGAGGCTAAAAGAAAAGAAAGGGAAGAGTTCAAATGCTCTTCCTGTTCCACTGAGAGCTAGCCACACTTTGGCCCCTCCAGCTCTGACCCCCTTCAGTTCCTTCTATTCCTTTTATGCCACATTGGATCAGATCCCCTATTATCATGTTAGAGTCAGATGGTTCCAACTCCCCCACTCTTAGTATTCTCGGTCCTTTCTTCTGTAAAGACCATACCACCTTGTCAGGCAGACTTCATTCTCCCTTTTGCTCGATCACTCCAGCAGAATTTTCTCTGGGACGTACTTCTTCCCCTACTCAGGTCTGAGCCTAACCATTCTGGATGTGAACTTCAGATCCAGAGATGAAAACATTGTCTAAGCCATACTCTGTGGCTTCTGCAAAATCCACTAGGTTGTTTGGGAGTCTCAAATCATTGAATCTAGAGCAACTGATATATTCCCTTCTTCAGGCCCAAGTGGGCCTAGGACTAATCCCTGCATTCAAGGCCTGAGGCTTCACCTCCCAGTCATGTGGCTCCTCCTTTAGTCCCTTCGGTTTCAGAGTTGTCAGGTCTGACTGCTCAGCTGCCTTTCCCCCAGGAGTACTGAAGGCTTGGCAGCTTCTGACACTGACTCAGCCCTTGGTGTTCTCAATTCCTGAGCTGTTGGAGTTGAGTGCTCCTCAAAGCTGAGTCAGTGGGGCTGATACCCCGGGGTCATGTTCAAACTTCCAGGTTTCAAAGTTGTCCCTGCCACTGAGTGCTTTGGCTCTTGATAGCTCGGCTCTGATCTCAACATTGGAGCTAGCATGTTGCTCAAGTCTTTGGTTCTGAGAAGTGCCAGGTCTGGCCTTCCAGCTTCACTTTCAGCTTTCAGTGTTGTGGAGAAGATCCTCTTCTATTTGGAGACAGTAGCCTCGGCAGCCGCATTGGATTCCATCCCAAACCCTGCCAGTGCTTTGGATAAGCATCAGTGGACTCCAAGGCAGCCCATGTATTTGGGTCCCCAGGCTTCCCTGCATTCAGGGCCTGCCATCTTTTCTTTATCTTATTCCACTTTTCCACCTAGAGAGTTGTATGGGAAGAGTAATTGAGAATCCTTCACTGAGGCTCTGACCACAATGAAGAGGAGAGCTTCCTCAAATCCCTCTATGAAGATGCCTGTTTTGGCAATTTGCTTGAATTATTGAAACAGTGTGTGTGGTGGTGGGGGGGGGGGGGAATGACAGAAGCCCTGTCCCAGGATGAGTCATTTTTTTCTGGAGGTCTTCAGTGCAGGCCCTTCCATATCCTGGGTGCACCCACCTCCACATTCTCTTGTGGAACTGGTTTCTTGGGGGCATGGAGAGAACCCAACAGGGTGGAACCAATCCCCAGGAAACCTGATAAAATTTTGGTCCTCCCCAAAGGCAGGCCCCGGTGGAGCAAGGATCCAATGCTGCACAGCACTGTGGTTGTAGCAGTCACAAAAAGGACTTCTCTAAGGAGAGTTCCCCAGTCCATCTGCCCAACAGAGTTTCTAATATTGGATCATTTGGGAAAACACATACACTTAAGCCACTTACATCCTGACAAGACTTCAACATGAACTGTCAAATGTCATTAAGACTCAGAAGCCTCCTTACATTCAGAAGACCCTAGAGGCTCAGTTGTTGACAGTGCAATCTGTATCTAATGTTTCAGTGAGACTGCAGTCCAGAAAAGCTGATGGAACATCCCATATGGCAGGCACCACTATTGCATGCGGCATCATTCCTGGATGCACTTATGCAATTTTGCAAACTGTTTCAAAGTATCCTTTGTCAATGGTCTGTTTGATGGCTCCTCCCTTTTTGGCCAAAAGGTCAAAGAAACACTGACTGAGAGCAAGTAGGATGGAAAGATGCTGTCTGATGATGAGGTTTACTTTTCTTCCTGTCAAAGGTCCTTTTCTAGGAAGCAGAAGGGTGGAAAGTTTCTGTTTATGCAAGTCACAGCAGGCTGTTCAGAACATCCCTAGTGACAGTTGCCCTTGCAGCAGAGAGGGCAACTACAGCAGATGCTGCCCTCTGGGCAGGGGCAGTCTGCAGAAACAGGAAATGGAAGAAGTTTTCATTTTGAACCTCCTTCAAGGATTTAAACCCTTTTTCTGCTCTTTTAGATGCTATCCTGGATTTTTGGCTGATCTTTTTCACTGTAATCTAGATATTTTACAATTAAAGTGCAGTTAGCTGCCATTTTCAACTTTCATATTGGGATGGATAAAACACCTGTGGCAGATCTTAAGCTTTTCAAGGCCTTTTTGAGAGGTGTTTTTGTATTACAGCCTCATGTTCCTGACCAAGTTCCTCCTTGGGACCGCATTCTGCTTTTGCAAGTTCTCTCCAGATTTCCCTTTAAACTACTTTCTTAACACTTTTTTGTAGAAAACTCCTTTTTCTGGTAGCTGAAGGGTGTGTGAACTTCACTTTCCTCTGTTCCTCCTTATTTCATTTTCTATAAAGATAGAGTTACCTTAAGGACCAGTCCTTCCTTTCTGCCCAAGCCCATTCATTTACCTGCTTTATTTCCTTCATTGTTTGTTTTTCATAGACAACTGAGATTCTGTTTGGACAGAACCAAAAATTTAAAAAATGAAACCAGTTTTTTGTCTCCTTTCCCAAAACAAGACTTGCCAAACCTGTTTCCAAAGTAAGCATATCCAAATGGCTTTCCGATTATATCGCCTTTGCTTAAACCCTGGAAGGACTTTCTTTGTCAGTTAAGCCTAGGGCACATGCCACTAGAGCGGTGGCTACTTCATCTGCCTTTTTCACGCAAGCTTGATTTAATGACATTTGTGATGCTTCTTTCTGGTCTAACTCTCATTCCTTTGTGTCCTGTTATAAACTGAACATCCAATAATTTTTCAGAATGTTCTCTCATAGGGCCACCCTGATGTTGCTACTGGATGGGGACTCTGACCCACAGATTGAGATGTATGGAAAAGACAACACTGGATATGAGTTGTGTACTTAACATAACAATAGTTCCATGTTGTTTTCTTCCTTCCTTCTCAACCATCCCTCTTTCTGTGCACCGTCCATATTGTCACCATTGTTTGTTGCTTTTGTCAAGCTTTGCAGACTGTCCTCGAAGCTATGTGTAAGAGGGTTTCTATGCTGCTCTGAGCATATTCCCTGCATAATGTGTTTCTTTTTCCATGGTACATGGCTCTAGGAGAATTTATGGGGCAAACTCAGTATCAGGGGAGGCAGCTAGAGCAGGGAGTTGTAGGTAGAGGAGAATCTTCTTAGAGTGCAGATGCTGGATCCAAGCTGGCTTCGATAACCCACAAGTTGAGATGGAAGAAAAAGGCAACTTGGATCTATCTTTATGGTAAGTACATAGCTTTCATTTCCTTGTAATAAGCACACATTTACCTTTTTTTTTTTTTTTTTACATTATAGGTGTGCCACAGATTGTTTTGCTGACAAAGGTGGATGAAGCATGCCCTTTGGTTGCAGAGAATACTGAAAACATTTACAGAAGTCGCTACATTGAAAGCAAGGTAAAACTGCTAGACAATTTAAACTTCACTTGTGCCATAGATTCCTTATTTGCAGCCTAAACATGTTGGTTATCTTTTTACAATCTATAGATTACATAGTTAAGATTAAACAAAACTGTAATTGGAAAGGCAAGCTAGCAAATCATTTTTTTATGTGCTTTTACATGTGTTATTTGTAAACATGACATTTTTATTTTCATAGTGTTAAAGAAGCAAAGAGAATTGAGGGTTGGCATAATGATTAAGGTGATTACATTACAGACACAAGGTACAAGGCTTGATTCTTACCTTTGGGAAGAATGTCTAGGCTTAAAAAGGACCTCTGGCTTTGTCGGCTTAGTAATCACCTGTAAGAGAGTCCTTTTATTTTAAGTACTTTTTTTCTTACAGGATGTGCTTTAGATTATGTAGATTGCAAGAATGCATGTACCATACTAAGCAAAAGTAGTAATAATTTAGAAAGGTGGCTCTACTTTGTGGCTCTTTGTCTGTTTATTTGAATAAGTATTTGTTCATAGGTAGGTACTAGGCTATTGGCCCTAGGGCCTGTATAAGCCTAGCCAAAAAGGTACCCTGGTTTTTGCCACCCAAGAAAATTATTTTCATGTGCCCTTGTCAAGCAGACGTGATCCTCGGGGTGAATTTCCTGTCTCCCATCCAATCATCAAGATTTTTCTTGAAGAGAGCTTATGAGGAGCTTTGTTTGATATAGATAGGTAGTTTGTTCCAGAGTATGGGAAGTCTCTGGGACAGGAATCTATCCCTCCAGCATGTTCTGTTTATTGTGGTGACAAGGTTTAGGTCCCTAGAGCGTGTAGCTTGGAGGAATTGGGATTTCTTTAAGTGGAGCATGTCCAACAGCTCTGGGATTGACATAGCTTTGTATGTTAGGCAGAGATCGCCTCTGAATAGGCATATGCGATGGAGTAAAGCTGGTGTTTTTTGAGACGGTCTGCCTAGGGCATCTGTTTGAGGCCATTAATCCTCTTTGTGAGGTATTTCTGCGGCCTTTCTAGTTGTTGTAGATGTTGCACTCTATAATGGGTCTAATGTGTGATGAGTAGAGGGGAACAATGACCTCTTTTTTCCTGGATGAGAAACCTTTTGTGATGAGGTTTGCCTCGTAGAAGGATTTCCTGACTACTGTGGCGATGTTATTATCAAAGGAGAGACTACTTGTCCGCCTGTGTCCTGAGGCCTCATCACACTTTTGGTATTGAGTAGACTACCGCCTATGTGGTAGTTCATGGGACAGAGTTTTTACCAAAAGGGATGACAGTGCACTTTTTGGCTTTGAGCTTGAGGCCATGGCTTTGACACCAGGCATCTGTCTCAGTGACACCCTCTTGTAGGATGTCTACATTGTTAGGAGTTTTGATTATGGCTCCTAGTTTGCAGTCATCTGCGAACTTCTTTCACCAGAGACCTTCTGTGTTAGCCTGTACTTCTCAGAAGTAGATACCAAACAGGAGAGGACCCAGGACTGAACCCTGTGGTAGTCCACTTGTCACTGGTGTTAAGTCAGATTTGGAGTCTGCTACTTTCACAGTGTGGGTTCTGTCAGTGAGCCAGTTGGCAACCCATCTTGTGACATAGGGATTTACACCTAGTTTATTGAGTTTATCTATAATTCCAGAGTGGGGGATGGTGTCGAAAGTCTTGGCGAGATCTAGGTAGGCTGTGTGAACCACCTTACCCTCATCTACGGCTTTGGTGACCGCTTCAAAGAAGTCTGTCAGGTTTAGGAGACATGATCTTCCTTTTACAAACCTGAACTGGGTGGGGTCGAGAGTTTGTAGATTACCAATGTCATTGTTTATAAGTTCCATGATGATACATTCCATAGCCTTGCAGACTAGGCTCCTCCGGCTAATGGGGCAGTAGTTCCCAGGGTCCATGGTGGCTCCCCCTTTGTGGAGTGGGATAACCATCGCTGTGTGCCATTCAGTGGGCACAAAGCCTAAGGCAAGGCTATGATTGAACATGGTACTTAGGTGGGGTGCCAGTTCGTTCTGTAGTTCATGTAGAAAGCAGCCTGGGATGTTGTCAGGTCCCATGGATGCTGTGTTCTTGGCTTTGGAGAGTGTGGTTTTTACCTGTGCAGCTGTGATTACAGGAATTTTGCATTCTTCCTATATAGAGATGGGCCCTTTAGGGGGTGAGAAGGAGGTAAAGTTAGCACTGAACCTATCTGCCAGGATGTTGGCAATATCAGTTGGTTCTATATATTTAGTGCCATTGTGCTGTAACTCAGAGCAGATCTGAGTGTTGCATTGAGATTCTTGACATAGCAATAGAATGCTTTGTGGTTGTCTTTAGAATTAGTAGCGATTTTGTTTTCATAACTAGCTTTGGAGAATTTTATGAGGGATCTCATCTTTTTACTGAGGCTGACCAGGGAGTTCCTCCAGTCATGGGATTTTACTCTTTTTTGCAACTGTTTCTTTCTTCTGTTGTAGAGTTTGTTTATGACAGGGGACCACCAGATTGGCTTCCTTTTTTTGGAGGATAGAATCTTGGTTCTGTTAAGGATTGCACAATCCATGCAGTCATGTAAGTGCTTACAGGGTGCATTTGTGTAGGATTCAGTAGTTATACCTCTGTTGTCCGTCTGCATGGGTGTCGTGAAGTTTGCCACTTCTGCCTTAAGAAACGTGAAGTTTGTTTTGGAGAATTTTTTTACGGTGATTTCCCTAATGGGGGGTGGGGGCGGGATGTGGATGTCTAGGGTGATTAACTTGTGGTCGGATCTGACCAACGAGGAATTGACCTCTGGTGTGGAACACCGGTTGCCCAGGTTGGTAATGACCAGGTCTAGGATATTGCTGCCCCTGGTGGGGGTGTGGATAAGTTGATCCAAGGCATTGGAATTTATGAATTCCAGAAAACGTTGAGTGAAAGAGTTGGTGCATGAGTAGTTTTCCCAGTTAATGGTGAGGTAGTTGAAATCGCTCATTATTAGGGTGTTAGGTTGTACCCTAATATTTTCCAGTGTATCAAGAAATGAGAAGTGGGAATCCTGGGGCATGGTGGGGGATCTGTAGCAAGCTACAATTTGGATTGCGGTCTTGCCCAGAGTTAGTTGCACTTGGATTATCTTGGATGCATTATGCTAAGCAACTAGCCTGGAGGTGTGGATATCCTTAATGACTATAGACACGCCTCCACCTTTAGTGTTCTGGTCCAGCTTAGGTGGCTGAAAGGTGTGGTATGAATTATAGCCTGGTAATGCAGGGGTGCTGTCTGGAGCCTTGAACCAGGTCTCTGCCACTGCACAGATATTGATGTTCTCCATTTTAAGGAGTGCCTCGAGTGAGTGCATTTTGAGGTTTAGACTTCTAGCATTGAGTTGTGTTACCCTCAGATATAAGCTGTTTGTGTAGTTTATATATTTATTCAGTTTAGTAACTTATGGTAGTCCCACTAGGCACAAGTTGTTTTCAGGGAAGACCTGAAATGATAGTCATACTTTGGCCAGGACATCAGGGAAATCATTCTTTTTTCAATAAGTGCTACAGGAGCTTTGCTATTATTATTGTTATTATTATTATTATTTTATAACTAAAGCATTTAAACATTTATTCTGTAAGCAGTATACAGATTAAAAATGCATTGCAAAATGAAATAAATGTGCATGTTCTTCATTAGGTCACTGATGCAGTAATCAGTACAATATGGAACATCACCTACCAAGGATAACAAATATCCATCTGAAGGCAGTAAGGACACAGCTAAAACTCAGAACTATATTACTATTAATATTCTCATGCACGCTTCTGTCAGCTTTGAATTTTGTAATACCAGTGGTCTGCTTCAGATACTTAGACTTCAGACAGATAAGTACCCCATTGCAGACCCTTCCTTTTTGTCTTAAGATTTATATAAAATATTGGCTTATGTCTATCAGAAAGGGCAAGTATAGTTGTCAGCACCAGATCCCTTATAAAGAATCTTATTATAGCTACATTTTTTGTTTAAACATTACATCAGATCATGTCCTGTTTGCCTTTTTTCATTCCAAAAGCAGTTAGGAGTAGGCTATATTCTCTCTGAATGTTTCTTGATAGCAGATATCCGAGGAACTTAGTGAATCCTGCCCTGTCAGTGAATTCCCCAGTAATGGACCTCCCCCTCTGGCCAGGAAAAAGAAAAGTTGACAAGAAAGGTGTGACAGAACCCATATGTCCACCTCTCTTGTATAGTCTGTGGCTGATGATTCCACTGAGGCACTTATGTAGCCCTTGGACTGTCATTCTGCTTTTCTGCTTCTCCCTGGTATGTCTCTTCTGCAGGCTGCTAGGGCTTAGGACCCTCGCAATGTGAACAGACTGTCGGGCAGAGTGAGACAGGAAGGGAGAACTACATGTTATCCTATCTGAGGGTGAGAGAGCATACATCAGGTACTGGTGAGAGAAGACTTCAGCAGGTCGCTAATGGAGGTCCATCCTAGGTGATCATTCTTCTGGACACTCCTAAAAAGTGAACTCAGAAGACCAACTATTCTTCCCACCCTCTTACCCTTTCTTCTTGAAAGGGCACTCCGGAAGATTGATTTACTTTTGCCAATAATTATTTAAAGCTATCCAGTCTTTTCAGCCCTCTTTTCCTGCTTCTTTCTGTTCCATTCCTGCAACAGAATGTAACAGAAAGACGCAGGAAAGGAGGGCTGAAAACACTATCAAGAGGAAGTAGTTCCTGCTTTTGAAGAAAAAAAAGAACTTTTGTATAAATATGTTCATGAAGGATTGGATTATGCTTCACAGATTTCTTCCTCCCACAGCTTTTGAATGTGAATCAGAGGATATAATTTTGTCAGATTCCCCAAATAAGGAAACTTCCTTTCATGATACAAGTTCAAAAATTAGGGACCTTTTCAAATAGGAAGTCAGGGAGGTGTCTGATTCTCAAAACAGATACTACAAACTCCTTAGCAAGGTCTCCCCAAAGCCTGCAGCTCTCCCTTCAGTCCTGAGACACTTGGAGGATGATTTCTGTGCTACATTTCTATCTCCAGATTCCCAACCCTCAGCTCCCAAGATGCCCGATTGGTTCTACAGGGTCCCAAGTACCTATAAGTATCTTTATATAAACTCTTCTGTTGACCCTACTATTATTTCTTTAGATGCAGAGAAAGGTACTAGAACATTTCTTCTGCTAACCCTGACCCTAATGACAGGGATAGCAAAGCTTTTGACAAATTAGGGGAAAAAAAGTTTAAGCTTTTTCTTCAGGGCTATAAATTGCCAAACTCAGATGTCTACTTATCGCTTGTCCATTTTTGCTAATATGCAACAAAATTTAGCTAGCATTCCTAATTCCAAGGTTAAATCCAGTTTTTTAGAAATAATAAATTCTGTTTCTCAGGTTGCTAAACACTCTCTTAAATGTGCATAGAATGCTCTATGTTATTTCCAAGGCTGCTGCTACAGGGACAGTCATGAGAAATTTTCTAGAGGACATAAAAGACACAATGGTTAAATGTCCCATTGGAAAAATATGTTTTATTTGGAAATTTTTTGCTGTGGTTCACAACAAAATTGGAAGAGAGAAAAAGAGAGAGAGAGAAACTAATACAAGGGATTAAATATTATTTCCTCTTCTTAAATACCAGAGAAACTACCCATCTAATTCAGGGCCATTTTTTTCAAAAATCAAATCAACCCAACAAAAGTCATCCAAATAACATTTCATAGGTAAATACTAGATAATCAGTGTGCAGTCTATTACATGCCTAGCCAATAACCAGACATTGACCAAATGTGAGAATCAAACTCTTTACCTTATATCTGTGAAGTACAGTCATTGTGGCAGCTCCTTACCCCTTCCTGCCCTTAATGTTGGCATTCTTGTCCTTGGTAGTAGCTCCCCTTAATTAATGTCTGGACTGCGGTACAATTCTAGGTTCCCACTACCTTAGTCAAAAATTTGGTTTCTAATATGCTTCATTTGCCCCATTCAGTTCCAGCTACAAATATATGTTCATGCACGAGTGCCACATTGATGCTAAAAAGAAAGATGATGGGTCACAGGGACCTTCTTACCAAAAGAAAAAAAAAACTTATGACTGTCCCTGTCCCCTAGTTTCTCCCTTCCCTCCCCACCTTGGCCTTCTCCTGAAAATTTCAGGAAATCATTCCTTATGCCTTCCTGCATGGCAGTCTATAACCTCAGACTCCAAGGTGTTAAACATCACAGAACATAGATGCAGAATTCAGTGGGCATCCCACTCCCATTCCATTAGGAATTTCTCCTCAACTTCCAAAAACTTCACTTTCATCTTTTGTCTCAGATCATTTCAGAACTTCTAGTTTACAGGGTCATAGAGACAGTCCTTTCAAACCAATGAGAAAAGGGCTTGTATTCCAGATTTTTCCTGTTTACCAGGAAAGAAGTAACCTGGAGACCCACTCTAGATCTTTCCAAACTCAACACATTTTCTCTCTTTCCTCTAATTTCTTCACAAGCTTTCCTGGTCACCTTGGACCTCAAAGATGGTTAACTAACTTCATATCCTCACCTGCAGAAATATAGATATTATTTAATGTTTTTTTTTTGTTTTCGGATTGACATTCCAATTTACTTGTTTGCTGTTTGGTCATTCTACTGCCCCAACAGTCTTCACCAAGAGCCTTGTTCCAGTCATAGATTATTACAGGCTTCAAGGCATACACATATACCCCTACCTGGATGATACAGGTAGATGTCAATGGACACTCTGGCTGTGTTGCAGTTCTCCATAAATCTTCTCAATAAGCTTGGTTTCACACTGAATCTAAAAAAAGTAATCCCTGGTCCCTGTTCACAATTTTTTCAGGGATGTCTTCAGAACACCTATCTAATGACAGCTTTTCAGTCTCAGGAAAATATGCTTTTGTACCATCATTGCCTTCTCAGGCTTTCTCAACAGACAGTGTCCCTGTAAGACAGTTCCAGAGAGTTCTAGTATCAATGGTCTCCTCTGTCCTCATGGTTTCATTTGCTTGGCTTCACATAATAAAGATACAGTGGTTCCTGAAATCAGTTTTGGCCCAATACTTCCATCCCCAATATTTCCAACTTCCTGATCTCAGCTTTCTGAACAACAAACTATTTTGGTGGGTCAATGAAGTCCTGTGCAATCCAGGAGTTCTTGTCTTGTTTTCCAATTGCTCTAAGTCAGTATCCACATATGCCTCAGACTTCACTTAGGGTGTTGTTTCCCAAGGTGTGAAACGTCAAGGAGGCTGGGAATTGCAGTACAGACACATAAATGTGAAAGAAGTGATGACCCTGATAAATGCCCTGAAACCCCTAAATCAGCTTTTGTCTCCAGAAACTCTCTTAGTGGTCACAGACAACATCACATTGATATGGTAAATAGACAGGAGGTAACAAGATCATACCCGCCCCCCCCTTTGCAGACAAGCTGTGATTGCCTGGGACATAGCAATTTAGAACAACTTAACACTACAGGCCACTTACATTCCATCAAAGCAGGACACTCTAGCAGAATCTTTGAACAGATCCAGAATAGACTGTCATGAATGGATGCTACACCAAGAGGTCTTCCTGCAGATAGTCCATCAGTGGGGAGCTCCCCAAATAGATCTGTTTGCTTCCTATCAAAATAGTTCTGTTCCAAGTCATCATGCAGAAAGGCCTGGAAAACAGATGCATTTTCAGTCCCTTGACGGGGGCATTTCTTTATGCTTTTTCCCTTTCCTCAAATTTACAGACTCCTTCAAAAGATCAGGAAGGACTTACAAAATGTTACTGGGGAATCCCTTTTGGCCCACATTGGCTGTCTCTTCTTATACAACTGGTCAGTGGTAATTATCAAACATTTCCTTAAAGAAGGACTAGTTCACACAGGGCAATGGATCCTTCGGTCCTCCATGTGATTAGAATATTGCTGTATGTGGATGATAGGCCCTTGATCCCTCTTAGGCACCCTTTTTTTGAAGGTATGCAAGAAGTGTTGTAGGAGGTAAGAAAACCTGCTACCAAAAGGTCTTGCTTAGCCAGATTTCCTTTCTGATGCCACAATAGAGGACAGGCATCCCTAGTTTTACAGTACCTGTGTGAAGTGCTCAATTTTGGCCTAGCATGCACTTCAGTAAAGGTTCATCTGTCAGCTCGTCTGCCATTGGATCTCCCACTTTCTTCCTTGTCTCTGGCTAAAGAATTTATAAAGGGGTGGTTGCTTATTATACCACCAAGAAAAGTGGTGTCTCTTTCCTGGGACTTGAATTTTCTTCTGAAGACGTTAACTCTATCTGCTTTTGAACATGTAGCTAGTTATTCTATACAGTTTTAACATGGAAGATTGTCCTGCTGTCTTCGTAGCTCTGACTTGTGTTAGTTTGTGTGTCTTTACAGATCCCCATGTTTATGCAATCTTTTTTGACCTTTCACACAGAGAATGTGAGTCTGAAAACCAGCCCTTCCTTTATGCCTAAAGTTGCCTCTGACTTTACTCTCAGTCAAGTCTACCCAACTCCCTGTTTTCTGTCTTGACCTCAAAACAAAGGAGAGAGGATTCTTCATTGTCTGGATGGCCACATAAATCTGCAATATTATTTGGGCAAAACTAAGAATTTTACTAAATCTAATTCTAGCCTTTGTGTCATACAATGGTAAGAAAAAGGGGCAGCCAAAATCTAAACAAACCATTTATTGATGGCTTTTCCATGCCATTCAAATCTGCTATTCTAACCATGACAAAAGTACCCCTTATAATGTCAGGGCTGATTTAACTAAAGCGGTGGCTACTTCTAAGGCTTTCTGGAATGTAGTGGATTCTATATCTACTTTGGAAGCAGTTACTTGGTCCTCTGCCCACACTTTCACCAAACCTTACAGGTCTTTGTCTATTTCCAAAGTCAGAACTGACTTCACTAGAGGAGTCCATCAGGATTCCTAGACTCATTCTCCATCCATCCTTTCTTCCTGAGCTTTAGCAATCATCCCATATTGTAATGGCTACTGCAACAGTGAGATAATGAGAAACATGAAACAGTTGTGTAGCTTATTTACCCCAGCAATAGATTTCTGAAATGATCACTGTTGCAGTACTAGCACCCTCCCGCCTTACATCCCACTTGTTTCCTTCTCTTTGCCAAGGTGGGGCTTCTTTCTTTCTTTTGATACTCTGACATGACCTTATTGAGAGCTTTAGGCCTCAGCCTCCCTATTTTGAGCAAAACGTCTCTTGAGGTTTGGCATTGCTATATGGCCCTCTCATACTGTCACATTTTTGTCATGCAAAGATAAGACATACAGCGTGCAAGGAAGGAGCCTGACGTTTTTGCAGACTGGCCAGACATACACTATCCTTGAGGATATGTTCCATAATGTAATGACTACTGTAACAGAGATCTATTAAAATATCTATTGCTCTGGTAAGTAAACTACACAAATTTGCTTTCATCAAGAGACTATATATAAAGGAAAGAGAATATATTTTAGAAAGTACTGAAAGAGGAAACTTCCCTCAAGAGGGTTGTGGTGTATTAACAGTGGGTGTTCATTTATCTTGGTACCAAAGGAAAAAAACATGTCCAAAGATTCAAAAAAATGCTCACCACCAGTACTGATTGCCAACATGAGTTGGTCAGTTAGTATGATGTTGAGAAAAAATGTAATTTAGAGACAGATAATCCTGCAATGAGAAAGACCACATTGTTACATCTCTGAAATGAACACTATTGCTGTCAGTCCTGATTACACTTGTGTTTTCCCTAGCAGCTTATCCATTACATTAACAGTGGCATATCCCTACACCCACTCTAGCACACAAACACACACACACACACACACACACACACACACACACACACACACAAAATATATTCCTAGACCTTCACACAAACACACACCCATATCTACTCAACAAACAAGGCCACAACACTCGATCATACTCACTAAAACACTACACCATAAGCTTACATGCACAATCCAATGCACCCACATTCAGACTCTTGATTCCCTACCTAACTTCCCATTGCTACCACCCAGGCAGACACCCATGCACTTGCGCACAGGCACGCATGCGCGCGCGTGCACACACACACACACACACACACACACACACACACACACACGTACATGTACATACATACTCATAAGCATTCCTACAGCGTCTTTCATGTTCCTATATGTATTCACACATGTCCAGACATATGCAAACTGTAAAACACACACACACACACACACATCTCTGAAATTATCTGCATGACTAGTACACTTATTGAAATGAATTAGTGACTGCACTGTTTTTAAAGTGGTCGATTTTTTCCACTTTTGGTACAATTTTATTCAGCTGAGCAATTCTCTCACTTGACTGAGCAAATCGGAACTGCTGACAGGAACAAACTTTCCAGTCTCCTTGGTTGTCTTTTTCTTGCAAGTATATTTTTTGCCTTTTACTGACAATGAAACAGGTGTATCTGTGGGCAATGATAGTACACAAGTACACAACAAGCCAAAAATATCTGCAAGCAGTGGTGTCCATAGTATGATGTGTTTGTTTATATTCATTGATTGTGATGCATGGGATGACTGTAGCAGCAAGTTGAAGTACATTACTTTAGCCTTTAACTCTTCAACTTTTGGGCATCACAAATTGCAGATGATCACAGAAGCATCTGTCTGTTTTGGGGAGGTTAATCTGTGGATGAAAGAAAATGGCAGTCAGGCAATCACTGTAAAGTACCCATTATTGTGGCTTGGAGAGGGATGAGGCCAGTGCATACATATTTGAGAGTAACACATTAATGTGCATTAGTCTTGCCATTTGTTCTTTCACTTTCTTCATATTCTGACATCAAAGATTCAAAGATTCAAATAAATTTTATTGTCATTTAGGAAACACAAATGTCGAGTGTCAGCTCTTTTACAGGAGAAAACAAACACAAAAAGACAGGCGTGACAGGTATTAAAGAATAAACAACTATAGTACAAAACTAAATATCTAAGTAGCTGTCGCACATGCTTGTATACTATTTATTACATTGGACAACACTGACTACTAGATAATTAACACATGAAAAGAAACGTACACTATACACAGATGTGAGATTGGGTGATATTGCACATAAGGAAGTAACTGGAATTGCACTTAAAGGACCACTACGGGCAAACAATGAAAAACATATATTTTTTATCTTGCCGTGATTTACTGCACCTCCTAAAGCTGCCTGCGGCAAAATAAGTACTCATTACTAATTTTATTTTTTTTTTCTCGTCTGTCCTCATGGGGGCAGACATTGTGATTCCTTTGGAAAGCTAAATCTGTCTCAATCCATAGACTGTGAGAACAAATAGCCCTACCATTTGTCATCAGACTAGACTTCCATTCACTTAGAATGAACCACCTGAAAAAAAAATGCCATGTTTGAGAGTCTGCAGCTCATGTGTCATTCACTGGTATGCGCTGAGTTTTACAAATGTTGTTCCTATTGATGTACTACACATTCTCTGAAAGAAACTTGCAAAAGTGTCAACAAATTACTGAGATAAATAAAACTTTTCACAAGAAGCAGTTTTGCAAGTTTCAATTCCTGGCCAAGTTACTCCTCCCATCTCCCTTCCTTCAGTGGGCTACAGTCTCACATTTCCAGCTTGGGTAGATTCAACTATTTTATCAGCTTTGCATGACAATAGACATAAAAAAAAAATCACAGCCTGATGTGCCACTAAAACTGTTCCCTTATGTGTCTCTTCACTTCTGAATAGCATTTCCCCAGGAATAATAAAAAAAAAGGCACACACATCAGTCCAGAGTTTGGGCCAATCTATCCATTTCTTAATGTGCACAGTAAAACATTCAGTTTGTAATGCATTCTGGCTGCTGACATGGTTATCTTTACATAGTTATTCTCTTATAGTATAACCTGAACTTATGGTATTCAATGCCAAGCTTTACAACAGTTCTCAGTTTCTTAACGATGACCTCCCAAGCTTCTGATGTACCCAGTACTTTGTCAATATACTATAAATACATAGATTAATACAAATATTTGTGCACATATGACACATACAAATACACATATAGCATCATTAAAACAAGATAAATGCAATATAAATCATATCAATATAGTTATAGTTTATAGTTTATGACCCTGTTTGTCTGTGGAAACTTCTTTTTGAATTTATGTTCAAGCAATTGTGTATTTGTTGTATATTATCTTGTTTAATTGTTGCTTAGTATTGTAACCACTGTATGCTGCATCAATTGTAAAAGACTGATTTTACTCCTTTTATATTTTCTATGCTCTTTGTACAAAATAGCTATGTTTGTATAATTTATTTTTATTATTTTTTATAATTGTTTACTATGTATCTGGAGCTTTTCTCCCCGAGCCTCTGCTGAAAGCAGTCACCTTGTGTCCAGTCGGACTAACCTGATAAAGAAATGTAAAATAAATAAAAAATAAAATATACTAAGAAAATCAATCAATATACCAAGAAAAATCCAAAACTTAAGAAAAAAAAACATACAGAAGGAAGGAAAATGTTTCCTTGATGCTGTCATGAAAATCCCACTCACTTATTCAGATATTATGGACAAACATATAGTCAGGCACACTGATGTCCCACTCACCAGGCTAAACAAGGAGAAGGTTACTGTCATCTGCCTGTCAGGTGCCAGGATCCGGCACATAACCCACGCACTCAGGTCACTCCACAACAAGTACAAATATGACTCTGTCATTGTCTATGTTGGTGTGAATGACCTGAGATGTACCTCCCTGGACTACATGAAAAGAGACATAGAAGAGCTCTCCGATCTTGTAGCCATGAGTAGCATTCTGCCATCACCCAGAATGATACCGCAGTACAAGGACAAAATGATTGACTTCAACAACTGGCTAAGTTACTGGTGCCATTCTAAGGGGATCCAGTATCTGTCTGCCTAGGATGACATAGTCAACAGACCATGAGGCTTTGCCAGAGATGGCCTGCACCTGTCGCCCCTGGGATTCCGGATACTGGCTAAGGCTCTTGCCATCACTATAGTGCTTTTTTTAGACAAGGTTCAAATGACAAATTCACCACCATAACTGAAACAGGCAAGCAAAAACTGAGGGTAATGCTACTCAATGCTAGAAGTCTAAATCTCAAAATGCACTCACTCGAAGCACTCTTTAAAGTGGAGAACATCGATATCTGTGCAGTGACTGAGACCTGGTTCAAGGCTCCAGAGAGCACCCCTGCACTACCAGGCTAGAACTCATACCACACTTTTTGGCCACGTAACCTGGACCGCAACACCAAAGGCGGAGGTGTGTCCATACTCATTAAGGATATCCACACCTCCAGGCTAGTTGCTCAGCATAATGCATCCAAGGTTATCCAAGTGCAACTAACTCTGGGCAAAACTGCAATCCAAATTGTAGCTTGCTGCAGATCCCCCACCATGCACCAGGATTTCCACTCCTCTTTTCTTGATATACTGGAAAATATTAGGGTTCAACCAAACACCCTAATAATGGGCGATTTCAACTACCCCACCATTAACTGGGAAAACTACTCATGTATCAACTCCTTCGCTTAACGTTTCTGGAATTCATAAATTCCTATGTCCTGGATCAACTTATCTACACCCCCACCAAGGAAAACAATATCATAGACCTAGTCATTACCAACATGAGTGACCGGTGTTCCACACCTGAAGTCAACTCCTCGTTAGTCAGATCCGACCGTAAGCTAATCAACCTAGATATCCACATCCCGGCCCCACCCCCCCATTAAGGAAACCACGGTAAAAAATTTCTCCAAAGCCAACTTCATGCTTCTTAAGACAGAAGTGGTGAACTTCATGACACACATGCAGATGGACAATACAGTTACAACTGCTGAATCCTACACAAATGCACCCTATAAGCACTTACACGAGTGCATGGATCGTGCTATCCCAAACAGAACCAAGAAGCTATCCTCCAAAAAAAGGAAGCCAATCTGGTGGTCCCCTGCCATAAACAAACTGTACAACAGAAGGAAGAAACTGTTGCAAAAGAGAGTAAAATCCCATGAGTGGCGGAGCTCCCTGGTCAGCCTCAGTAAGAAGCTGAGATCCCTTATAAGAGCCTCCAAAGCTAGCTACGAAAACAAAATCTCTACTGATTCTAAGGACAACCACAAAGCTTTCTATAGCTATGTCAAGAATCTCAATGGCAACACCCAGATATGCTTTGTGTTACCGCACAACGGCATGAAAATTACAGAGCCAGCTGATATTGCCAATATCCTGGCAGATAGGTTTAGTGCTAACTTTACCCCCCCTCTCACCCCCTAAAGGGCCCGTATCTATACAGGAAGAATGCAGAGTCCCTGTAATCACAACTACACAGGTAAAAGCTGCATTCTCTAAAGCCAAAAACACAGCATCCATGGGACTGGACAACACCCCAGGCTGTGTTTTACATGAACGAACTGGCTCCCCACCTGAGCACTGTGTTCAGTCATAGCCTCACATCAGGCTTTGTGCCCATGTAATGGTGCGCAGCAACAGTTATCCCACTCCACAAAGGGGGAGCCACCACTGATCCCGGTAACTATCGCCCTATTAGCCTGACGAGCCTGGTCTGCAAGGCCATGGTACGTATCATCATGGAACTCATAAACAAAGACATTGGTAAACCTCCAAACTCTGGACCCCACCCAGTTCGGGTTTGTGAAAGGCAAATCATGCCTCCTGAACCTAATCGATTTCTTTGAGGCAGTCACCAAAGCCGTAGATGAGGTAAGGTGGTTCACACAGCCTATCTTGACCTTGCCAAGGCTTTCGATACCATCCCCCATTTTGGATTTATAGCTAAACTCACTAAACTAGGTATAAATCCCTACATCACAAGATGGGTTGCCAACTGGCTCACTGACAGAACCCACACTGTAAAAGTTGCAGACTCCAAATCTGACTTCAAACCAGTGACAAGTGGGGGTACCACAGGGTTCAGTCCTGGGACCTCTCCTGTTTGGTATCTACTTCTCTGAAGTACAGGTTAACACAGAAGGCCTCTGGCTAATGAAGTTCGCAGATGACTACAAACTAGGAGCCATAGTCGAGTCCCCAAATGATGTGGACATCCTACAGAAGGGCCTCACTGAGACAGATGCCTGGTGTCAGAGCCATGGCCTCAAGCTCAATGCCAAAAAGTGCATTGTCATCCCCTTTGGTAAAAACTCTGTACCCATGAACTACCACATAGGCAGCTTCTGTGCGATAAGAGATCTTGGGTCCCAGGTGGACAGTAGTCTCTCCTTTGATAATCACATGGCCACAGTAGTCAGGAAGTCCTTCTACGTGGCACACCTCATCACAAAAGGGTTCTCATCCAGGAAAAAAAGAGGTCACATTCCTTCTCTACTCGACACTCATTAGACCCATTATAGAGTACAAAGCCCCTTTTGGAATGTACCTCACAAGACATCTGTAGCAGCTGGAAAGGCCACAGAAGTACCTCACAAAGAGGATTACTGGCCTCAAAAAGATGCCCTACACTGACCATCTCAAAAAACTCCAGCTTTACTCCATAGCATATTGCCTACTCCGAGGTGATTTCTGCCTAACATATAAAGCTGTGTCAAACCCAGAGCTGTTGGACATGCTACACCTAAAGAAATCCCAATCCCTCCGAGCTACATGCTCTAGGGACCTAAACCTTGTCACCACAATAAACAGGACATGCTAGAGTGATAGATTCCTGTCCCAGAGACTTCCCATACTCCGGAACAAGCTACCCATCTATGTCAAGCAAAGTTCTTCATTAGCACTCTTCAAGAAAAATCTTTGAGTGGATGGGAAATAGGAAATATACCCCGGGAATCACTTCTGTGGCTCAACTCGACAGTGGCACAGGAAAATAATTTTCTTGGGTGGCATAAGCCAGGGAACCTTGTTGGCTAGGCTTGCTAAGGCCCTTAGGCCGATAGCCTAGTACCTACCTATGAACCTATTATTAGACTAAATACAATATTATGTAGCATTGAAATGTGCTGACATTATAAGGGTGACAGTTCATTATTTACTCATAAAGCAAATGTCGGAGTGGAAAAGTTCAAATAGTGGATAAAGAGGAGGAGAGGAAGAGAAGAAAGAGTGAGAAAAAGTATTTGTTAGAAGTAATAATTAGGGTAGATATAGGAGGCAGGAGAAAAAATGAGTGAAAGCAACATTACAAGTAAGAGAAATTAAACCAAGAAAAGAAGAAATAACATGGACAACAAGATTTAGTGTGTGTGTGTGTGTGTGTGTGTGTGTGTGTGTGTGTGTGTGTGTGTGTGTGTGTGTGTGTGTGTGTGTGTTTGTATGTGTGTGTGTGATGTAAAAGAACTATAAAGCAAATCTGCCTTGCTGAGGGGGACACTTGTGCAAGTGCAGTGGACTGGCTCCAGTAGGAAGGGATGGCACCATCCTTCTCAACATCATAGAACAAGAAATTTGGACAAGGCCATAAATAATAGGAGACAAAGGCCCAAAAATTGGGAAAATTTATAAATATTGCACTTACAAAGTTGATAAACAGGTTTTGCAGTAGAGTAAATTTTCTTAAGGATATGAAGTCAGAAAATCAAATGCCTGTCAATTTTCTGACTTCATTGTTCAGTGATTTGCCAGTGATTTGACAGAAAACTGCAATTTTATGAAAAACAGACAAAAAATCTGGACTTTCTGCAAAAGTCTGTACTGTTGAGAGAGATGGATGGGAGTCTTGAACCAACACCCATCAATCATTTTCATTTGTTTCCAAAGCCATTACAGCAGTGTTTTGCAGAGAGATGGGAAAAGCCTTAAATTTGACTGGTATGTTTATTTATGTATTTATTTTGTTTTATATTTGTTGACCAGGAGAGTCCAACTGGATTACAAGTCCATTTTCAGTGGATTCCCAGGGAGAAAAGCTCCACGAGAACAATTTTTTTACAAAACATAGTTTTAAGGACAGACTTTTGACATACAATTTCTATAGAAGAGACTTTGACATACATATTAACTAACAGATAGGATACATTCATTCTCTTCAATATAATATTAAATTTTAGAAGATATTCCTAAGTTTAGGATTCCTGTGATAGATGTACTATCAGAGTAAAAGCAGAGAGACGTAGAATAAGGCTCGGAGAGAGCAGATGATGCTCGCTATAGTTGAGAAGGATAACAAATTGATTCACTATATGTCTTTGCCTGGTTTTAGTTGAGAAGGATACCAAATTGATTTACAATATGTCTTCTCCTGGTTTTAGTTGCTTATGGAGAGCTCAATATTGCTGGGGTAGTTTTCTCTAACTCCTGGAGAGATGGGATGAGCAGTAGATTAACAGTCCTAAGTGGGCACAGTACTATGGGTGGCTTAGCAGAGTTACTTAAGTTAGGTGAAGTGCTCTAATGAGACATTAGCCGGGGGGGGGGGACAGGAGCACAGTCGATTATTCAAAAAGTGAGTTTTAACAAGTTTTTTGAACTGTGATGGGGATTTGTTGTCAGTTATGTGGGCAGGAAGGGAGTTCCAGGTTTTTGTTATACAGTGGCTGTAGACAGACATACCATCTTCATTGCTATATTTGGTTACTTTGAGGAGGTTTTGTGTGCTAGACCTCAGGGGCCTGGTGATTGTATAGGGTTGCAAAAGATTTTGTAGGGCTGGGGTGTTTTCAGAGTTCTGTATTATTTTGTGGGCTAGTGATAGTGATTGAGTTGTAGTAGTAGTGGTAGTTTTAGCCAGTTGAGTTTTTTTAGGCATTCACAGTGATGTGTTCTGATGGGAGAGGTAGCGAATTTGGCTATCTTAGTATAATAATTATCAAGTTTGTTTAAGTCAGATTTGCAGAGATTTGTAAGCATGGAGGAGGCATAAAGTAGGGTGGATAGTAGGTGAGTCCTCGCTATTATAGTTTTGGAGTGGTCAGTGAGGAAATTTTATTGCGATACAGTAGGTCAAGTTTTTTATGTACTTGTTTTATGGTTATAGAAATATCTAGGTCAAATCTAAGCTGATTATTTCAACCCTTAATAGTGTGGTATGATTTGTGGTGGTGATTGTGTCTTGTTAAAGGATGAGATAAAGAAAGAATCAATGGGAGGTGTGGCTGTGTGGGAACTAAAGAATACTAGCTTTGTTTTACTTGGGTTCAGAATGAGCCTTTGGTTTGTAATCCAAGTTTCTGCTAGGGAAAAGCATTCTTGAGTTAGGGAGTGAAAGATGTCAATTGATTTGGCTGCACATATTGTGGTGGTCTCATCTGCATATTGCACTATTGAGGCTTTAGGAATACTGTTTGGGAGCTGATTGTTGAAGAAGGTAAAAAGGAGTGGCCCCAGGATGGAATCTTGGGATACTCCTAGGGAGACTGGTAGGGAGGGGGAGAGTTAGTTTTGCCACGTAACAGCTTGTTTCCTTCCCTCTAGGTAGTTTTTGAACCAGGAGATGGCAGGGGTGGTAAAGGTTAGAGTTGCTAGTGAAAGAAGGAGTTTATTGTGGTTAGCCATATTGAATGCTTTGGACAAGTCAAGGAAGGTGGCAGATACAAGGAGTCCATTGTTTCTGTGAGTATTGACAATGTTGGTGAATTCTGTGCGGTGGAGGTGCTATGGAAGGGTCTAAAGCCATGTTGTTGTGTTGCTATTAGATTATTTTCTTGGAGATATTTCATTAGTTGCTTGTATATTACCCTCTCTAAAATTTTAGAAAAAGGTGGTAGTATGGCTATAGGGCGGTAGTTATTGAATTCCAGGGAGGTTCCCCCTTTATGTAGAGGGATGATATGTGATATTTTCCATAGCTTGGGTACTATACACTCGGAGATGGATCTGTTAATTAGGATGGAAACAGGAAAAAGGATATGGCTTCTGCAGCCAGGTGGAGGTATACAGCGGGTAATTTATCTGCAGCTAGAGACATTGGTTTGAGCTTGCGGAGTAGTTTTTCAATGGATTTGGTTGGTTCTGGGTGAAAGCTGAACTTGGGGCAATTGTTAGTTGGGGGTAGGGGTGGATTTGCAGGGGTGGGGATATTGTCATAAGGTTGGTTGTTTGCAAGGTTCTGGATGGTTTCTGTAAAGTATTTATTAAACTGTATAAAAACACACCAGTAGTCCACAGCAGGGATAAGCTAAACAATTTAATGAATGAAATAAAAATAAAGCAAAACTGGTGCAGAGATAGATAAGCACTTTCACATGTAGCTTCTTCAGATCTAATAAACAACTGAAAACACTTGGTGTTTAAATACCAGCTCATCATACAATGTATCCAGTCACATGCTGTGCATCATTAGGTTACTTTATTAAATTGAGTGGGGATATCTTCTTGGTTGTTATCTATTTTTGGGGTTGGGGTAGCTGTTTTACCTGGTTGTAGAATAGAGTTAATTGCTGCCCAGAATTTCTGTGGGTTGTTCCTGTGCTTATTATGTAACTCTTGGTAGTAAGATGTTTTGTCTGTTTTGGTGAGTTTTTTTGGCTTTGTTAGTAATTCAAGGTATATTTGTTTATTCAATTGGGATTTACTGTTGAGGTAGTTGGTTCAGGCCTTGTTTCTTTTTTTGAGGTGGGATTTTGTGTCTGGGGTTAACCAGGGGGCATATTTAGTTTTAATTCTTGTTGTTCTGGAGGGGGCGTGATGGTTAAGGGTGTTTAAGGAGGTAGTATTGAAATATAGTACAACTTCATCAAGCGGTAGCTTTTTTAGGGGGGTCCAGTTGCACATTTTTAGGTCATTTATAAAGTTGGAGCAGTTAAAGTGTTTTTTGTTTCTAATTAGGCACGTAGATATTTGGGTCAGTTGTGGTGATTTTGATGTGAGTAAGAATGTGGCTTGGTGGTCACTGTCAGTGTCTGGTAGACACCCTGCTAGGGATATCAGTGATGGGTGGTATATGAGTATCCAATCTAGAGTGGATTGATGTTTATTTCTTTTGTCTGTTCTTGTGGGGGAAGTGATGAGTTGGGTTAGGCCATGTAGGTTAATATGGGAGAGTGGGTTATGACTAGAACAGTTTTGCTAGTCAGTATTAAGGTCTCCTAATACTATGCTTTCCTGGGGGAGGGAGTTAGATATCCATTCTAGGAGATTTTCTGTAATGGGGATATTGTTGCATGGGGGGATGTAGCATCCTATGATGTTGATGTGTTTACTATCATTAAGTTTTAGTTTTGTTAGAGTGAGTTCAACTTTATGAGGTCTGGGGTTGTTATGTCTACTTTCTCAAGGATGAGGTGAGATTTATACACTATAGCAACACCCCCCCTTTTTTTTACCTATTCTGTCACTATGAATTATATTGTAACCTGGTGGAGTGATTTCATTGTTGTGGTTGCCTGGTTTAAGCCAAGTCTCTGTTAGTATGACTATCTCAGGTTGATAAAAGGAGAGTAGTGCATGAAGGTTGTGGACTTTGTTTAGTATACTTCTGTCATTTTAATTTAAAATGAGGAGTGTGGATTTATCTCGGTGGAGTAGGGTATCATTCAGGTTGAGGGTTGAGGCTCCTAGATTTTGTGGGCCTGTGTTTGGGTGTATATCACCATGGCTAATGAGTTGGGTTCTGAGGTAAAAATAGAGTTTGAGTAGTTTATTTAGGGTCTTAAAATTCTTTATAGTGTGATGGCTGTAACCTGTGTGCATAGTGGTGAATAAAGAAGGTTTGGTAGTGATATCGGACTAGCTGAGTAAAAGGGTGTGTTGTAATAATGTTAGTGGAAGTAGTTTTTCGTGGTATGTGGATAAAATTAAGTTGTTTTTGGTGGTTGGTGATAGAAAGTAGCAGTGGGAGTGTGGATACACCTAGGAGTAGTAGTAAGAGGTGTATGTATGTGGGTTTGGGTAGTTTGGGCATGGTATGGTTGGGTTTGGTCATGAGTGAGAGATCTGCTTGAGAGGGGGTGGGTGTGGTGGATGATGAGAGGTGTTGTTTGTGATTGTAAGGTAGTTAGATGGAAGACTGTGCTTTACAGGATGTGGAATAGTGGAAGAGAAGGAAATGGGTACAGTGGTGGGGCAGATTCAGTGATTGGTGGTTAGCATGATGGGAGTGGCTAAGTTCACTTTTTAATAAGGATACCTTCCAGACAAGTCTGCATAGCACACTTGGTGTACCTGCATCATCGCAGCCCGAGCTGCGATGATGCAGGTAGACCAAGTGTGCTATGCAGACTTGTCTGGAAGGTATCCTTATTAAAAAGTGTTATTCTTGGCTTGCAATAATTGTAGGGAGAAACCAGACCATAGCAGTGGTTTTATCTGGTAATGTTGCAGTTGCTGGTGGAACCCGAGCTGCGATGATGCAGGTAGACCCACGTATGCTATGCAGACTTGTCTGGTAGGTATCCTTATTAAAAAGTGTTATTCTTGGCTTGCAATAATTGTAGGGAGAAACCAGACTGTAGCAGTGGTTTTATCTGGCAATGTTGCATTTGCTGAGGGGGGGACCCGAGCTGTGATGATGCAGGAAGACCAAGTGTGCTACGCAGACTTTTCTGGTGGGCATCCTTATTAAAAAGTGTTATTCTTGGCTTGCAATAACTGTAGGGAGAAACCAGACCGTAGCAGTGGTTTTATCTGGCAATGTTGCAGTTGCTGGGGAGGGGGGACCCAAGCTGTGATGATGCAGGTAGACCAAGTGTGCTATGCAGACTTGAATGGTAGGTATCCTTATTAAAAAGTGTTATTCTTGGCTTGCAATAACGGTAGGGAGAAACCAGACCATAGCAGCGTTTTCATCTGGCAATGTTGCAGTTGCTGGGGTGGGGGTGGGGGGACCCGAGCTGCAATGATGCAGGTCGACCAAGTGTGCTATGCAGACTTGTCTGGTAGGCATCCTTATTAAAAAGTGTTATTCTTGGCTTGCTGTAACTGTAGGGAGAAACCGGACCGCAGCAGTGGTTTTTATCTGGCAATGTTGCAGTTGCTGGGGTGGGGTGGGGGTGTGAGCTGCGATGATGCAGGTAGACCAAGTGTGCTATGCAGACTTGTCTGGTAGGTATCCTTATTAAAAAGTGTTATTCTTGGCTTGCAGTAATTGTAGGGAGAAACCGGACCGTAGCAGTAGTTTTATCTGGCAATGTTGCAGTTGCTGGTGGAACCCGAGCTGCGATGATGCAGGTAGACAAAGTGTGCTATGCAGACTTGTCTGGTAGGCATACTTATTAAAAAGTGTTATTATTGGCTTGCAATAACTGTAGGAAGAAACCGGACCATAGCAGTTGTGTGGGTGTGGGTAGCTGTGTTTGTGGAAGGTGGAGGTCTACCTCTGTAAGTGTGGTGCAAATGTTATGCATTATGAAATGGAGAGATTAAGAGTAAAATTGTGCTCAGTGAAGTCCCTAGCAATTTCATCAGTGCTTGATTCAGACATATACATTCTCCTGTGTTTGTCAGTACTATGTTTGAGTGCATTGTTTTGGAGTGTGGTATCACTGCTACATCTGCTGGTACTCTTTCAATACAAGTATCTGCTTTGGAAGTTTTCTCCAGGAGTCTGTTGCTGAGAGGATCAGAAACATGCTACAAGTATACAACTAAGAAACTACATAAAGCAATAGTAATAACAAGTACTAGGTCACATTAGAGGCTTGGGAGGTCATTGTTAAGAAACTGAGAACTGTTGTAAAATATATCATTAAATACCATAAGTCCAGGTTATACTATAAGAGAATAACTATGTAAAGATAACCATGTCAGCAGCCAAAATGCATTACAAGTTGAATATTTTACTGTGCACATTTTAAAAAATGGTTAGACTGGTCTAAACTCTGGAATGATGTTTGCTTTTTTTTTTTTATTCCTGGGAAATGCTATTCAGAAGTGAAGAGACATACAAGGGAACAGATTTAGTGTCACACCAGGCTATTTTTTGATGTCTATTGTTATGCAAATCTGACTAAATAGTTGAATCTAGCAAAGCTGGAAATGTGAGTCTGTAGCCCACTGAAGGAGGGGAGATGGGAGGAGTATCCTGGCCAGGAACTGAAACCTGCAAAACTGCTCCTTGTGAAAAGTCTTTTTTATCTTAGTAATTTGTTGACACTTTTGCAAGTTTCTTTCAGAGAATGTGTAGTACATCAGTAGGAACAGCATTTGTTCGGCATTTATTTTTCTGAAGTGCAGGCAAACATAGTGGGATTGTGGCTGACAAAATTTGCAGATGACTGCAAACTGGGCACCATAATTGACACTCCATCAGACACAGACATCCTCCAGAGAGGTCTCATAGAAATGGATAACTGGTGCCAGAGCCATGGCCTTAAGCTAAATGCCAAAAAATGTATAGTCATACCCTTTGGGAAAAACAAGGTAACCCCTAATTACCACATAGGTGGTAATCCATTAAACACGGAAGAAGTTATCAGGGACCTGGGGACCCAAGTTGACAGTAACCTCTCTTTGACACTCACATTGCCAAAGTGGTTAGGAAGACCTTCTACATTGCCCACCTGATCATGAAGGATTCACATCCAGATCAGGAGAGGTCATTGTACCCCTGTACTCTTCACTTATCAGACCAATGATTGAGTACAACGCCCATTCGAATGTACCGCACTCCAACACCTGCAGCAGTTGGAAAGACCCCAAAAGTTCCTCACCAAAAGGATAAAGGCTCAAACATATGTCATACGATGCCCGACTGAAGAAACTCCAGCTCTATTCAGTCGCATACCGTCTGCTCAGAGGTGATCTGTGCCTGACATACAAGGCCATGTCCAACCCGGAATTAATTGACATGCTCCACCTCAAAAAATCCAAATCCACCAGAGCCACGAGAGCAAGAGAATTAAACCTCAACACGGATATAAATAGGACGTGCTGGAGGGACAGATTCATCACCCAGAGACTCCTTACACTATGGAACAGAATCCCAGTCCATGTGAGGCAGAGCCCCTCACTGACTCTGTTCAAGAGAAATCTTGACGAGTGGATGGGAGATCGTAGGTTTACCCCGGGAATCATCTCTGTATCACTGCTGGACAGAGGCACAGCAAACTAATGGGTATAGTATTCTCATCCTAAGGGGTGGTGAAAGCCACACACACTCTGGCTAGGCTTATAAATGCCCTAGGGCAGATAGCCTAGTATGAACCTATGAACCTAAAAATCAGTGCATACCAGTCAATGACACATGAGCTGCAGACTCTCAGACTTGGCAGTTTTTTTCAGGTGTTCCATTCTAAGTGAATGGAGGTCTAGTCTGACAACAAATGGTAGGGCTGTTTGTTCTCACAGTCTGTGCATTATGGGACAGATTTAGCTTTCCAAAGGAATCACGATGTCTGTCTCCATGAGGGCAGACAAGAGTAAAAAGAAAATAAAATTAGGAATGAGTACTTATTTTGCTGCAGGCAGCTTTGGGAGGTGTAGTAAATCATGGCAAGATAAACAATATATGTTTTCTTCATCATTTGCCCGCAGTGGTCCTTTAAATGAGAATATATTAATTTTAGTATGCAATAAATAAATTGAATTACTGTTGGGAAAAAAAGAAAAAGAATGAGAGTGTAATAATCTATTATAGTTTTGATATGTCCAGATTTGTCTACATTAATGAGCCTTATTGCAGTTGGATAAAAACTATTCATGAATCTGGAGGTCCTGCAGCAGATACTCCATAACCTTCTACCAGAAGCAAGTTTAGTGAACCAACCATAAGCTGGATGAGAAGTGTCAGGTACACTGAAGATGGCTAGCTTAGGGGGAGAGTTAGGAAAGCAGACTGTATATAAAAAACAAGGGCAGTTTTACAATCAATAATATTTATTCTCTACAATTAAAATGAACAAGAAAATAGGTCTTTTTGCATTTGTTCTTCAGCTGAAGTAAGTTTCTCATATTTAATATGGTCACTCACAGCAATGAGTACTACAAATTCAGTACCGCAATCAAGTTTCAGCAAAACAAAAGCAATGTGTTTGGTCTGCCTTTCAATTACTGTTGGCTTGAATGGAAGAAGTCAGCCCACACTTGTAGCACTACAGACATGATTAACACTGCATTGCAATCAGCCCTGGAGAAGTAGGGGGAGGAGACTTTGGTCATTCCAGCTGTGCAGCCATTCATTAAAGCATGTCATAAATGCTTCCATATTTTATATATATATATATATATATATATATATATATATATATATATATATATATATATATATATATATATATAAAATATGGAAGCATTTACGATTTATTCCTGTGGTTCCCAAGAAAATGGACACCTTTAACAATTCGTAAGCTGAGTGGTGTGAGATCCTGCCTTAATGTTCTCAGAGTAACTCTTTAGTAATGATCTTGGTCCAAAGACCTTATCATTTAACCTCTTGACCCCAGATAGGGATTCTAGAGCGTGACACTACAGCGTGCATCTCTCTGTAAGTTGTGTATACCCCAAGCTCAAGGCTTAACAGAAAAAACCCTGAATTGGAACAAAAGAAAAGATGAACCCAGTCATAGTCCACCATGGAGGCTCCCATTTAAAATCCATTGATATGGTAAGAATATTTCTAGTATTTTTTTTCCGAGATCATATACTAAAGGAGACTAAACAGCTGTGGGAAAGTTTGTTGTAGCTAAATGGAAAGGACTTTCATCTTTGGTAGCTGAGCAGTTACTAGATCTGAACACTTCTTTAGTTTTTAAGTTGCCAAATTCAAATGAAGCATTTTTACAACAGGCTGAACTTACTTTTCAGTCAAAACAAGCCTTTCGGCAGTCTTAGCTTAAATCCCTAATATTTCATAGATTTCATAAGATCCTCTTGTGAAGTAATTTAAAGGATGATGTGTATATAGGTCAGCCACATCTTATTGTTTCTTGTGTTGGGAGTTTGATTATAATAAAAAAAACTGGGTTTACTTTGTTTTGAATGAGCTTGTTCAGTGGACTTAAGATTCCTTTCTTGGATGCCTTTCTTATTGGTGACAGCAACTGTAGACAGTAGAATATCAGAAATCCAAGCGTTGATGTATCTCTTCCTATATCTGCATGGATTGGTTGGCAGCTCAAGATACTACATGAATAGCCCCAAGGACTTAGGACAAATTGATCAACTTTTCATGCAAGTTGAGCTATGCTTTCTGTAAAATATGTATGTGTGTGGTACCTTTAAGAAGCATTTCTAAGGACTGAACATGCATATAAATACCAGGCATGTGCTAGCTTCAGTGCCATTTTGAGAGTACAGCCAGAGAGTGAACATGAATGAGGGAGCTAGTCAGTCTGTTTATATGTTTATTTAAGTTAAAGTTATTTACTTTATTTCCTGATGTGTTTCTACATAATAAAGTCGTTTGAACATAACCCACGCTGGTTCATCTATTCCATCCTGACAAGTGAGACGAATGACACTTTCTATTCACAGAACAGACATTTTTGTGTCTGTTGCTTCATGCTTTGTTATGACAGACAAAGACACAATCAGGTTCAGTTAGAATGGGATAAAGTCATACTACTGACAGACATTTATTCAACTGCTGATTGGGAAAATTTGAACTGAAACACCTTTAAATGACAGTGGTGTTTTCCCGTTTTTCCACTACTGTGCAACCTCAGAGTAGGCATATATAATTTCAGGGGGTGTGGGGGCTTGTTCCACACATCAGGGGAGGTGTAGGGGAGCTTGCCACCATTCAACCAAATTTTTTGTGGATTGCTGAATTTTTCATTTTATTAACAAAGAAATTGCTGTCAATAGGTCAACATAAGTTTATCAGAACACATTCAGTGAGAGCTGTCAACACCTCTGATACATATTTTTACAATATTTCAGCTCAGAATAGGTGAAGCTTTTAACCTGGCATCCACTTAGAGAATCACAAAAAGGACTACTAGCTATACATCTATTCAAGAAGCAAATACGGGTTTAGAAGTGCAGTCTTACAGGTGATCCTTATATAATATTTTCTCCTACCTTACATATCTAATACATCCGTTCAGTGACTGGGATTCTGCCCACTTGTTACACTGCAACAAGACTCCTGCCTGCATGGTGAGTCTTCCTTTGAGAGGCTGTCTACAGTTGATAATCAGTATGGTGTGTCTTCAGGTGTCCTTTCAGTGGCTAGTTCATTTTTCATATCTCAAGTTTCCAACTAATCACTTAGGTCATGCCAGGACATCTGTCAGTTAAATTAAGGGGGCACACCTCTCCCTAAATTCCTCAGCACAGTTCTCAAACTTCTATTTTTAAAATTTGGAATACTTTTTTCATAATGTGGAAGAAATAGTTAAAGTGTGGAAACCTTACTGAACATCTACTAACAGTATTGAGTCTGAAAACTTTCAAGATTACTGTACATTGAATAACAGCTTAATTTCAGCTTTTCCAGTGTGAAAACAAAACTCAGAAGTGTGGGTAAATTTGAATAACTGGCTAGTAAATGCACTGCCTGAATGCCACCAAAACAAAAAATTAAGAGAACCTGAAAGAAAATCAGTCACAAAGGTGAGGAAAAAACACTGACTGGGAAGAATTCTGCAACTGTTCTGCAAAAAGCAGTGCAAGCTCCAGCTTTGGTACAGTACATGATTTCCAGTAACTTAGAGGATAAAGTAAGTCATATGTGCTCAGAGCTGATTAAGAGAAAATGAAACACTGATAGAGTATGTCAACTCAAATGACAAAAGGCTGGAAAAATAGAAAAAGCTTTAAACCGATACTCAGATGAGGTGGTAAAACAGCAAAAATCAGGGTTTGAAATGAAGAAAAGGCTGGCTGAATATGAGACTGCTGTAGCAGAAATGTTTAAAAAAATAACAGAATTAGAGGACAGAGCATCTAGGGAAAGACCGGAGATTTTCTGCTGTACCAGAGAAGCTGGATGGAACAAACTGTTAATTTTATGACAGCACAAATAAGCAACTGAACTGCTATTCCACAGCAGGAGTTGTTAATTGAAAGGGCACATCTTGAGAAAGCAAGCTAGACCTTTAATAGTAAAGATGTAGTCCTGCCAACAGAAGGAACTGATTCTGACAAAACTGTGGCAGAACGACAAAGTACTAAAAGTGGGAGACAGTAGAGTGTTTGTGGAATATAATTACTCACTGTACACCAGACAGAAGATGAATACATTTATTCCACTAATCAGGGAATGTCGAGAAGCAGGTGTGAGATTCAACCTGCTGTACCCAGCTATTTTCAGAATATTCTTTCCTGGAGGCACAAAGTCATTTCTTGATGCAGAACATGCTAAGGAGGAAATATGTTTGTCTAGCAAAAAGGGAGCTCTGAAACAGAAAGATATTCTGCTTCTTGTTCATTGGGTAATAAGGATCACAGAGAGACTGTGTCAGTGAAACCTTTTCCAGTGTTTCAATGGAAAATGTTTGAGAGACAGAAAAAAGCACAAGAGTTGGCTAGAAAAACCAAGAGTACAGTGGAAATGAAGCAGAGACTAAGTTTGGGAGATAGAGATAAATAGGGATAAAACCAGCAACTCAAAAATTGACAAATAAATGTGAGATGACATAGCATTAATTATATTTGTGAAACATAACAAAAGAAAACCTAAAAATATTGGACTTTTTTTTACTTTGTTAAACTGGTAAGAGACTCTAAAGTATATGCCCTACTTCATGTCATTGACATGTGGAAAAACACTTAGGAGAGGAGAAGAGGAGGGGAAAATGTTAACTGTAAGTAAAACAAAATTTAGTTTTTAGTAGTATTTTTATAATGCTTACTGTAGTGTGCATGTTGTAAAGTAACATTTTCTCATTTATTTTCAAGTGCAACGAGGATACTAAAGTAAACAGCTGCCCATGTTTTTTTTTTTCCTTCTTTTCTCTTTCCTTGTTCAGTTTTAAGAAATGTGGGCACTGTAATACAAAAAAAGAAAACATTTCTGGTCAAAAGAGCATGATACAAGAAAAAAAAAACAATGTGCTTTTTCTCATTCTTGCCTATGGGGAGGACTGGATTAAGGCCCCGACTTGATCTAGTAACAAGTTTTAACATAAAGAAAATAAAAAAGAGCTTTGAAAATAATAAGCTTTTGTCTTGGAAATAAATAAATGCTTGTAGAAGCAATTATGTATCTGGTTCTCATGTGTCAGTGGAGATGATCTGATAAAGAGCAATAAAAATAGAATATTTCTTTCTTTCAGTGGCTAGGAGATAATATTGTCTGAAAGCATTCAAGTTTTTTCCCAATTTGGGACAGCAATAAAGACAAAACCAGAGAGCACGTAGTAGAAGCACAGGCTGTAGCACACACCTTAGCATGGATAACCTTCCTTTTAGGTTATCCCAGGTCTATGAGTATGGTTGTCAGTTCGGGACAGTTGCTCCTATTAGAACAGTAAAACTTAAATATTTGAAGATGTATATAGTTTTATTGTGTTAGTATTAAATTAACATGTTTTAGGGGCGTACTGGCGGTGTGTTTGTTTTTTTTTTTTTTTGGGGGGGGGTTTAATAAAACAGAAAGTTTTGTAAGATGTGACATGGGCTCAAATGGATATGGCAAGAAACAATGGTATAAAAGATCAAACTACCAAACACATGTAGCACAAAAACTGGAATTAGATACTTAACAAACAAGCTGTTATACTTAAAAGGTGAGAATAATAACTTTTTTAACATAATGGTGCTTGTTATGTTATCTTTATTAAATGTTAATGGTCTCTCATCTATATACAAAAAAGAAAGCGTAGTGAACTTTATTAAAAAATGTAGTGTGCAAATAGTTATACTACAGAAGACACATTTGGAAAGAAATGAATATGCGAATTTGAGAAAGAAAGGTGTTCAGGACATTTATTCAGCAGAATACCTGGGACAAAGAAAAACAGGAGTACTTATATTAATTGCGAGATGAGATCCCACAGTGATAGAAGAGGATAGAAAAGATAATAATGGTAGATTTGTATTACTAAGTAAATACTGGCAAGGGAAGGGGATTAGCCTGGCATGTATTTATATTTCACATAAAACTGCTATAATGGAGCTTAAGAAAATTCTGGGAGAAATAATCTGCTTTCAGCAGGCAGTATTACTTGTAGGTGGGTATTGGAATTTGATTTGCAGTAGTGAAGATTTATCTGAGGAACCCAGAAGGGAAAATATAATAAAGGAGTGTAGATTTTTGAAGAAATGTATGAATATATTTTGCATGGAAGATATGAATTCAGTAGTAGGAGTTTGGAGTGAATTTACATATTATTTCCAAGATAGAAAAACTGGGCTAGGCTAAATAGGACTTAAATTTCACAAAAACATGTGCATTTAATTGAAAGTTTTGATACACATCCAATAACTATTTCAGATCACGTGCCAACAATAACTAAAATAAAAATGCAGGGTAATGAAATAAAAATAAGACATTGGCACTTTCCCATCTGTCTGTTGAAAAAAATAGGAAGTTAAAGGATAAGTACTAGAAATTATTCAGGAGTTGTTAGAGAAGATAGAAATTTCTTCAGAAAATATAGCTTGGGTATGAGATAAAATTAAAGTAGAGTTTAAAAATAGGGTGAAAATAAAAGAAAGAGAGAGAAATGGTTAAGAAGTAACAAAAATTATTTAGAGGTGCCGACAAATGTTATAAGTTTTACAGAATAGGAGGAATCTCACAGAACAAGAAAAAGAGCAATTGCAGAATGCTAAACAGAAAGAAGGGATTAGCTTGATAATATGCATGAGTTTAGAAAGATTGCTGTTAACTCGTTCACTCCAGTGGAGCTCAGGAAGTTTGCACTGTAACTTCCAATGGGCTCAAATTCTGTCCTCACATTTCAAACAAATGTTTATATTTCTGGAACCACAGGGGTTAGGAAAGAAGTATAAATGGCAAACTCTTCAGCACAAACCATTTTTATAGTGGTAATATTCTTTAGGATCTAGGTCTTAAACCAGATTTTATAAGACACAGTAAACACAGTCCCCCGGATTCACGAATCCTCCGTGTAAGACTAAATAAGTCTTACTCAGAGGCTGCAGTTGAACGGTATGATGTCAGCGTGCCATGAATATTCATGAGGGTACGCTGACTCTACCCCAAGTCGAACACGGACCGTGCAGGCAAGCAGGGGGCGTGTCCGACTGCCGAGCAGTGTAAAGGTCCACGCCCCTGCAAGTGTGTGAAATGCAAAATGTCAACATACAAGAGCGAGTTCGCTCAAATGTCCATGTACCCAACACCACACTCCCTGACATTGTAAACCCCCAGCACAGTTAGAAAAAGTAAAACATTATTTTGTTTTTCTAATTTCCGATATAGCTGCCCGTATTTGCACGTGTGTGCGCGGGTGTGCCCATTGCTTAGCTGCAATTAGCAATCTCGACATGGAAGAGCATAATAAGGAATGTGTATGCAAATTACACCAAATAGTAATAGCGTAGTGGTAAAGCGTTTGCACAAAGAGGAGGCATTCATGGTTCGAGTCCCACCACTCCCCTTTCTATTTTATGTTCAAAATGAGTATATGAAATAAGTCCTGACAGATATGATAAAACTTTTACTAAAAAGCATTGAAATGGCCTATGTATCAGTGAACAAAATGTAAAGTTATAAAGGAACCTGACATATAATTGTCCGCAGTTAAGCAGCGCTTTACCCAGTGCAGTGTAGATGCCCATAGCTAAATCACGCTTTACCCAGCGCAATGTAGTTGCCCATAGCTAAATCGCACTTTACCCTGCGCAATGTAGTTGCCCATAGCTAAATAGAGGTGCGCGCTGCGCCAACCAGCGCACCGTCGGGCAATGTGGAGCAACGTAGAGCAAAGATCTTAAACACAGCCACGCTCCCTAACCTCTCTGGACAGTAGTAAAATAAAAAGCAATGATACGGTTTGAACCCAGGACACTGTGCACCATAATCAAAGTACTGAACTACTAAGCCACAGCAGCTTAGGATAAACGTCCACTGTTAACATATATATAGTAATAAATGTTAGATTAACCATTGATAAGCAAGTCTGCAGTCAGCCGAGAATATTCAAAAAACAGCCAATCACAGAAAAGTGAGGCAAATGCGGCATATTTAAGCTGCATAGGTAGGAATACTCGCCATAACTGATTGTAGCTCCCATCTGCAGTTAGAATGTCTGGTGCTGGAGAGGGTACACGCTTTAGAGCGCAACGCTGGGGCATCGAGGAGTCAAGATACATGGTTTGGCTCCTAGTCCATCGGCATGAGACTCGACTCCTGCAGGGCCAGTTCCAAGGAACGGAATATAAGGCAGAGGCATGGAACCGGTTGGCTCGTGAACTCACCAGTGCCACAGGCATCCCTCGGACTGGTGAGCAGGTCCGTCACCACCATGCAGACCTGAAGAGATGGAAGCAGGATCTTCTGAACCAGTGGATCCAGGAGGCCTGTCATATGCATGATGCCCCACTACTATGTAGGTAGCCATGGAATGCAGTATATAAGACATGCTAATATAGTCTAAGTAATGGATAGGTATGTCTCAATATCCCTTCATTTACTTCACAGCTGCAGGTGTTCGTGCTATGAATCAGCAAGCCTATGCAGATAGGCTGCTAAGGCTGCGCCACCAGGCAGGTTAGTAAATATTCTGCATGTATTGTTACATGATATATGTGAGTGAGCATGGCAAAAGTGTTTTAGCCCAATAATACAGCAATAAAATGTCCTGAATAAATCCTCTGCATGTACTGTTATATAACAAACGTCAGTGAGCCAGAAATAGAGTGTACTAACCCAGCAATCAAGGTAAAATAAGTGTGGAATACTATCTCTGCATGTACTGTCATAACATATAAGTGAGCAGGCCTGAAAAAGAGTGTTGTAACCTATCAAGAAAGGTATAATATGTCCTGAATATGTCTTCCGTATGCACTGTAATATCAAATAAAGGAGAGAGCCTGTAGAAAAGAGTGTTCAATGTAATTAATAAAGGTATAAAACTTGGAGTGTGTCTGTGTCACTTACTTTGAAATGTTGTTGTACCCTTGCAATAAATAAATAGTGCTGTTGTATTAGGTGCTGTCAACCCACAGTTGTGCAGTCCCATAAGAAGTGGATGAAGGAAGTGGCAGTACCTGTGAAGCATAAAACATTTATTCCCTGAATAAAACCTCTGCATGTACTGTTACATATCATGTCAGATAGCCAGAAATAGAGTGTAGTAACCCATGAATAAATCAAAAATATGTCTGGAATACTATCTCTGCATGCACTGTCATAGAAAATAAGTGAGTGAGCCTGTAAAACAGTGTTGTAACCTATCAATAAAGGTATAATATGTCCTAAATAGGTCTACTGTATGCAGTGTAATATCAAATAAAGGAGAGAGCCTGTAGAAAATAGTTTTAATGTAAATAAGAAAGGTATAATACTTGCAGTGTGTATGTGTCAGTTACTCAGAAATGTTGTACCTTTGCATTAAAGAAATATTACTGTTGTATTAAGTGCTAACAACCCACAGTTGTGCAGTCTCATATAAAGTGGATGAAGGAAGTGCCAGTAGCTGTGAAGCATGTAACAGTCCTCAACAGTTGTTAAATGGCTGACATGCATAGGTAAATCTGGCACACGAGTAGCCTGTCAAGGTGTTCCCCAGAAATGTTAATGTGCTACCTGAAAAGTAGGTTTATGTAGAAAATCAAGTGAAAATGTCATGTGAACACATCCAGATGTGCAGATACATAAAATATAAATAAAATACAAGTATGTAGCAGTAACATCTGCATCTTGGACAGTTACTATGTCAGATATAGGTCAGGTATATAATGAAGTAGCCAAATCCATAACGCAATCAAATGCATGTTGCCTAGTGTAATAATACATGTAGGGGATATACACCTGCAGTCAATAGGAATGCAGTGTACAGTTAAAGTACTAATAAGATGTTAATGGAGGTTTCTTTTTACACCCTACTCTGTGTGCATAAACAATGCAATTCCACACCTCAATGGGTATGTCTAATCTCATAACATTTGTTGGGACATATGTCCTATTGTTATATAAAATCTGCATTTACTTTGATGCATGTCCCCTGTTAAAACACCACAATCATGGTGGCCTGTTGCCACCAATCATCCCTGCATGCCATGCTGTTGTAATGTCCACTGTCGTTCAATATACACATGTGTTATGCTTGCTGTTCAACTGTTGTAACCCTGGTGTGTTGGGTTAATGGGAATATTACTGCATGCTGTTGCAACTAACTTGGAATGCTGTTGTCTATGTTGTAATTAAACACACCTAATCACAGAACGTATGGGAAGACCGGTCCCAGTGGACCCACTTGTCCCTCCTCAGCTGGCAGTTGCACCTGGCACCAGCAGGTCTGGTGCCCAGCCCGGGCTACCCTCCTCCACTGGTCCTGTGCCACCTTCGGGTGGAAGCGTTGCAGGGGATGGGGCTCATCCCCCCTGCAAGCGTTGTTGGAGAAGGGCCTCCTGTCACCCTCCGAAGGGTCCGGGTTGTGGTGCGTAGGGAGATCCAGCGTTTAGTTGCTGATCCCCTACGCCAGCTCAAGGCGAGAGTGGCGCAACTCGCGGGTGAGCCTGCCCCTCCTACGCAGCCCCCAGCACAGCGACCCTCGGGTCTGTGAAGGTTCAGTGGTGACTTCCCATGGGTGGGGATCTCAGTCCCACTGTTACCATCTGTGGGCTCATGGGCTTGCGATTTCCAAACATCCGTCCCCGTCAATTGTGTTCACCCACCCCATGTGTCATACTCTGCCCCTGTATGCATCTTGTTTGTCTTGTCTGTTTACCTACCTCCCCAAATATACCTACTTCCTCTACCTCACTTTCCACTCTCCCCTGAAAAAAAAAAAAAAAGGGCAATCTGTACCTGAAAAAAAATTACGCCCCATGCATAGCTGCCCATTTTGCACACATGTCTGCTGGACATGTAAACTGATAATTATAATTGGCAGTACAACATACTTTGTTGTCCTCACCCCTCTCTCAGGGGTGGAAGGTTTCAAATTTCACTCCAAATTTGCTACATATGCACAGCTGTTGCTGGTAAAGAAATGGGCAGCTATGGACTTTCCCTATACCCGTCCTGCATATCCCGAGCTTGTGTACCTACTGTCTTTCCCTCTTTGTGCCCCCTTTTTCACCACTTTCCTATCTCCCCATTTTCTTTTCTTTCAAAGAAATTAGCGCGGGGGTTAGAGGGAGTAAGCACTTTTAAGCAGTAGTAAGCAGGTTTAAGCAAGTGTGCGCATGTGTGAGCTTAGCTAAGCATCGCTAAGTGTCATGCAAACCCACGCAAACCCGCTTACAACTGCTTAAAAGTGCCTTAGTCACTCTGTGTCAGGGTCCTTGTTCTGCTCAGCAGGAAAATAAAATACCTACGTCAGTCTCGAACCCCAGACCTTGGACACTTTAGACTGCATAAAGTACCACTAAGCCACAACAGATATACAATAAGTTAGTGCTGCAAAAAATATATTATGCATTACAATGAGAGAATGTAAAGGAAAAATAGGAAGGCCATAACACAAAGCTTGTTCTGTGGATCTTTACCAGCAATTGTTGTGGAATTGCATTACATGAGTGTGATGTGAGAAGCAGCCAATCAAGCAGAAAATAATGTTACAGAGGCACTTTACAACACCCACACAGTATCATAGCAGGGCAAACATTGGCATATCTGAGTAGGGCAGAGGCCATACCTCCTAACTCTGTCAACTTTCAGGGATGTCCCTGATTGTGAAACATATTTTAGCTGTGTCCTTTAGAATCCCTCAGAAAAGTACTGACATCAGTCAGAAAGGTGGGCTATTACACAATGAATACTGACAATAATAACAGTAGACACTGCTTGTACTTCATGAAAGGAGTACTAATCCATATGCACTGCTTCGCTGAAGTCTACACGTACTGTCCCTATTATGTGTAAGGTGTACCTCACTTTCAACTACCTATCCCTGACTTCATGCAAAGATGTATCTGAGTGTTCCATAGGCCTGGCAGAGGCACAAACACACAGGCATATAGGCTATACTGCTGTTACACACTCTGCAAATAGCTTTGTTAGGACCTCCCCAAGCATACCCTTATGTAGGAGTATAACACAGAAATACCAATGGATGTAGACATGTACTGGTAGCAACTGACTGTAACAATGACATTGTACCAGTGCTGAAAACACCTATGAGTTGCACAGACAAAGAATGACAGTGTAACCTCTGGCTACCATCTGGGTAGGTTCACAGTTGGGAACTATGCAGACAGACAACCTGCCCTGATAAACGCACAGGTACACACCAATTCTGCAAGTCCAGTAAGATAATATTCACACATTAATGCATAATGCTGTCTGTATGTAAGCATCCCCCCCACAATTAAAAGATACTTGTGCGTTTAGGGTCTACCAAGTGTGTAGGTAGGCATACTCAGTACAGGAATTGTCCATTTGTCCTGCGAACCCTGTGCTAATGTCAACACTAAAAAACACAAACCCTGCAGAAGTCAGTAGATTAACATTCCCAGTATAACAGTTCACAAACAGTTCATGTGCCAAGAGAATATGTCTCAATAACTACATTTGTATGGCAGTTAATTATATGAGTAGAAAATAAACTACATAGTCACATAAATGTTGTGTAAGTGTTTGTAGTGGTGAGTAAAACTCTACACTGATAGCTCAGTACTGGAAGTGGCAATAGTCAGGTCTGAGTACAACATGTACATCACTGTCTACACCTCTAACTTCATTTATAAGATGTATACCAACCTTCTGACTTACACAACAGTGTCCACAGCAAACAAGCATGGGCCCCACTCTGGAAATCTGAAAGGGCTATGCCTACATACCTTAGCAATTTATAGCATTGGGTTGCTATGACAGTGAGTACTGCAATTACCACTCAGCAGGCTGTATGCATTTACCAAATGCTGGTCAACAATTGGTGCAGAGGACATCACATGCACATGTGCAGATACCTATAAAAGCAGATAGTACTTGCTAGCCCCACATGCAATCATTACGTTGCACGTTCCAGACAGTGAACAGCTCCAAGCACATAAGAAAAGAAAAAAAAAAAAAACAAAGCAAACAACAGTACGTTTCTGTACTTAATAAAAACAAAAACATCAAAGCATACACAGACAGACCTGAAAGGGACATACAGGTATGTAACAGTTTGTAGTTACCGGCAAGTAGTAGATGTTTATGATTAGTACTGTAGATCCTCTGAAACATGCATATGTGGCAGCAGTAGGTATGTATGCACTGATGCAATGCATAAGTATTGCCATGGAGAAATTGTGTAGCTGTGTGCAGCGGGACATAAGTGTGACATTTGTAGCTCAGCAGTACATGTCAAACATCTGAACATGTTATCTATGGTCTGAACAGTACTGCGTTTAATGGCAGTTTGGGGGAGTACTGCAAACACCTATATAAACTTGGATGTCACAGAGTAAGACATGCATGATAGTCACATAATGTGTAGCTTAGCATTGGCAACTGCTGTAGCAGGCTAGTATAGTAATGTTCATAGGTTCATAGGTAAGTACTAGGCTATCTGCCCATGGGCATTCATAAGCCTAGCCACAGAGTGATGGCTTTCGCCTCCCCATTAGATTAGTAACCTGGGCCTCTGTCAACAGGGCTCCTGAAGTGATCCCAGGGTAGAACTTACGATTACCCATCCACTCATCAAGATTTCTCTTGAAAAGGGTCAGAGAGGAGCTCTGTTGAATATGGATTGGGATTCTATTCCAGAGTGAGGGGAGTTGCTGGGACAGGAATCTATCCCTCCAGCATGTCCTGTTTATTGTTGTACATAGGTTCAAGTTGCTAGAATGAGTGATTCTGAGGGACCTCATTTTTTTGAGGTGAAGCATGTCCATTAGTTCAGGATTTGACATGGCCTTATAGGTCAGACATAGGTCACCTCTGAGAAGACGGTAAGCGACTGAGAAGAGCTGGAGCTTTTTTAGTCGTGCTTCATAGGGTAATTGTTTAAGGCCCTTAATCCTCTTAGTGAGGTACTTCTGTGGTCTTTCTAGTTTTTGCAGGTGTCTAGTGAGGTACATCCCAAATTGGGCATTGTACTCTATTATGGGCCTAATGAGTGAGGAGTAAAGGGGCACAATCACCTCCTTGGATCTGGATGAGAAACCATTTGTGATCAGGTGTGCCACATAGAAGGATTTCCTGACCGTTTTGGCTATGTGGTTATCAAAGAAGAGCATGCTATCTACTTGGGTACCCAGGTCCCTAATTACTTCTTCTGTACTTAGTGGATTCCCATCTATGTGGTAGTTTGTAGGTACTTTGTTTTTCCCAAATGGGATTACTATGCATTTTTTGGCATTTAGCTTGAGGCTGTGACTTTGACACCAGGTGTTTGTCTCTGTGAGACCCTTTTGCAGGATGTCTGTGTCAGCTGGAGAGTCAATTATTGCACCCAATTTACAGTCATCTGTGAACTTGGTTAGCCACAGTCCCTCCGCCTTTGCCTGTACTTCGGAGAAATATATACCGAACAAGAGGGGTCCCAGGACTGAGCCCTGTGAGACTCCGCTTGTGACTGGTTTAGAGTCAGACATGGCGCTTGCCACTCTTACCGTGTGGGTTCCGTCTGAGAGCCAATTGGCAACCCATCTCATGACATAGGGGTTAATATTTAAGCTGGTGAGTTTGTCTATGATTCCTGAGTGTGGGATGGTGTTGAACGCCTTAGCGAGGTCCAGATATGCTGTGTGGACCACCTTCCCTTCATCTATGGCCTTGGTGACTGTGTCGAATAAGTCGGCCAAGTTCAGGAGGCAAGATCTGCCTTTAACAAAGCCGAACTGGGTGGGGTCCAGTGTCTGGAGGTTCCCAATGTCCCTGTTAATGAGCTCCATGATAATGCGTTCCATGGCTTTGCAGACCAAGCTAGTCAAGCTTATAGGGCGATAGTTCCCTGGGTCAGTTGTGGCACCACCTTTGTGGAGTGGTACAACTGTTGTTGTACGCCATTCTTTGGGTACATAGTCTGTAGAGAGGCTGAGTTTGAATAGTGATTTGAGATGGGGGGTTAGTTCATTTTGAAGCTCGTGTAAGACACAACCTGGGATAGCATCTGGTCCCATTGATGCTGTGTTTTTGGCCTTTGCAAGGGCTGTATCATTTGCAGCTATGTATACCCTTGTACTATTACTGTATGCACACATGTGACAACTGTCCATTTTATAGCAAGGCCCAACAGGTCATCCGTGAGGTGTATGGACTTACAACAGTGTGGACCTTGTGTCTGTATGGCACACACATATGGCGAGATACATGTGTGTCTGATTTATAAGCATCTGAACATGTGCGTAGAGCAAGGGACATACTGCAACTGTTTGTGAAGGGCGGACATTTATATGTTGGTGCAGGTTGTTATGTGCATATTTATATGTAGGTTGTAGTGTGTGTCAAACAAGACAGCATACAGTGCTGGCATATGACATGTGTTGTTCAAACGCTGTGGGTATGATTTGTTAGGTATATAGTCTTCCAGATAGGGGGTCCTGCTAAACATATATGGGCTGAGAACACCATCCATGCATTCTGCACAAGACTGTGCAATATCATTACATAACTGTATCCCCCTCAACCTTTGCATAATTGATATTCCCACCAAGAAAGGTGGACTGTATATGTGCCGATATGCATATCTATGTGTACACCAGTGGATGTTCATATGTACGCTCCAGCTGAATGTTGTACATGTATTGCCATCCCTGTTGTTAAAAGCCCTGTACCCATGAACTACCACATAAGTGGTAGTCTACTCAACACCGAAGGTGTGATAAGAGACTACATGACACAGGTGGACAGTAGTGTCCCTAATGATGGTCACTGTGCCACACTAGTCATGTAAACCTAGTACAGTCCACATGTCGTCAGTAAATGTGTGTCTCCCATGGAAACAGAGGTCAGTGTTCCACTCCACTCATCAGTCATAACACCCATCATAGAGTACAATGTCCCTGTTGGTATGTACCTCAGAAGACATCCACAGCAACATTAGACGCCAGACACATACCTCACAAAGAGTATTACCGGACTCAAGCAGATGCCCTATGCTGACTGTCTTACAGAACTACAGCTACACTGTGTCGCATAATGCCTACCCAGAGGCTACCCCTGCCTAATATACAAAGCTATGGCAAACCCACAGGTGTTGGACATGCTCCATGTAAACAGATGGAACACCAGACAAGATACACACTCTACTGATCTAAACCTTGTAATGTAAAAAGCAGAACATGCTCGACTGGCACATTGTCATCACAGACACATACCATACTGTGGAACCAACTACCTATCAACAGCAAATGAATGTCCTCATTAGCAGTTGCCATGAATAACCATGATGATTGGATGTGAGATAGGAAACATAACCCAGTAATCACCCCTGTGGCTCTGCATGACAGGGGCACATGAACCTACATTACATGGGTGTTGTAGTGCAGAGTACCATATGTCTAGGCTTCCATAGGCCCTATGGATAACAGCCTATCAACTACCTAAGACATGATACACACACGTATGTACCTGTTGCATCACATGCTATGTAAGGTTGACTGTGTATGATGGAGAATGTGTATGTGAATGTGTCAGTGATGTGTATATGTGTGATAGCCTAGTGGGAATCTGTGTATACCATGGTATGTACTGTTGTAGCTTTAATCCCATCAAAAGGTCCGTATGCTATTGCCAGGCAGGAAAAGCAGTATGGTATACATTGTGATGTAGTCCCATGGTATCGACTGGAGTCTGCCATTGTAGGCTAAAGCAGTACATGTATGCTTGTTGATTGTTAACACTTGTGAATACAAGTCACGTATGGACTGTAGTACTACCTGAAGCTGTATGCCTCAACTGCACAGTATGGTTTATATCCACATGGCTTGGTAACACACTGTACAGATGGTAAAGTGTGCTTCCTGTCTCCCTCTCACAGGTGCTGAGGTATTGTTGGATGGGTGCAGCAGGGAACCTGAGGTCACTACCACAAATAGTGACCATGATGATACATGTGTAGTGGCACAGGCATGCTTAACAGGGTCTGTCAGTGGTCCACCAATCAACAGTACACAGCTTTCCACCCCATCTATGCGCACATACGTACTGCCTTTACATCCCTCAACACCAATGGCCTTAGGTGAGGAACAGCATATGGTAGGCATTGACCAGGAAAGTGTGGTATCTATGGCACATGCAACCCCACACAACAGCCATGCCCAGACACCCGGAACGGTACCACATAGGCTTATGTCCAGGGGTTCTCGTGGGAGCACCGCTGGTCGCAATGCCCCTGGCAGGTGTGCCCGCACAGGTCTCACAACCTCAGGTATGTTCCGGGCTGTGATGCAAGCACAGGCACGTATGGAACGGTACACCAGGCAGGGACTAAGGGCGCAGAGGGCTCATAACACCGCGAACAATGACAGTATCCATGACCTTGCCGGTGCCATCCGCAATTACACCGATGTCCTTGATAGACGTTGAGGGGAGACACTAGATGTCCTCCGCAATGTTATGTCCATGTGCCAGGACAGTGCAGGACGGCTGGGCCATCGACGTGGACGTATGCCAGCAACATCATCAGCTGGCAGTCGTCGCGGATGACACTCAAGTGCCAGCCGCTCCCGTAGTGCCAGTACCAGCCCCAGCAATGTTGTGGCTGGGCTGTCGGTAGACCGTCCGAGATGACCACGTGCACGTGGCTCTGGCCAGTCCCAGCAGGGACATGGTTCCAGTCAACATCCCTCTGCCTCTGACAATAGTACTCAGTCTGGCTTAGTACCCGATACTGTCCGTGTCACACCTGCCAGGCACAGGTACCGTGGCCGGAGACAGTGATCTGTACAGCCTGGCAGGTACAGTCTGTGGCTGTCCCACAAACTCTTGTATTTGGCAGCCACAAGGGGGTACTGTGTGCATGCAGACACACACACATACTACCAACATGTAGGGCTAACACATACACACACACGTCACATCAACACTGACCCATACTGTACTGTTGTCCCTCACACACACATATACATGTTGATTGGATTGGTCATTGTCGGGCTCTGGAAATAAAATCACACTCCCTGAGCATATGATGAAACTGTGCCACCTCCTGTCATCTGTGACATTGATGCAGGAACAGGATAATATAGTGCTGATGCACAGGGTGACCTACTAGCAGTGTAGCAATGTTAGCATGTTGTGAACAGTAAAATGTAATGATATCCTTGTAGGTGTATCTGAGCAGGCATGATGCATCACAGCACTGATTATCAATTTAGTATTGTTTACACCAGTGTTAATTCCAAACATGGATTGTCCACACATGTGCCAGTTGGCTGATGTGTGTGGTACTGGCAGCATGTGTCGGTGAGTGGATGTTACGTGTGTGATGTGTGCAGTACATATTTCAAGGTGTACATTTGTGAACATGGTGGAGGTGCACTGTTTGCATGTATGCGCATGGTGGGCACATGGGAAGGGTGACATGCCCTGTATTACACAGTGTTAATACTTCATATTTCCTATTGGTGTCCAATATGCATGTCACTATACATATGTCACAACATGGGTACACATGTGTATATGACATGGTATGACACTATGCTGTGGGTGATACTGTTGATATCAGTCATTGGTTAGCATTCTGGTAGTGTACATAACCTCAACAACCTGATTTTAACCAATCGTTAGATGATGTCTTCACAACTGACACACAGCTGTAGGATACACAGTAGCATTAGAATCTTTCCGGTATTGTACTATACCAGTTACCAGTGGAAATGACCACCACACATTCCCGTGACCACTCCTGTTTGGCATGTGTCCATCCTAGGTACAAGCAGACACACTAGGGATATGTACATCCACATCTGGTGATGCATACAGTGGCCTTCAATGCATTCCCCGGATAGAAACTTATCCTCCACAAGGGTATCATACAGACAGATACCTGTTGACAAACCCATGTTGTGAAGCTATGAGCCAACAATAGCATAGTCATCCACATTTACTACACATAGTATCCTGATAGTACCACATTGGTAGTAGCGCACAACATGTAGCAGGGGTACCGATGTGTACAAACAGCCACATGTCATTTCATCTGTCCTTTGATATCCACATTCCCAAAGGTATGCTGATGTCCCTCAGTGTATCACATAAGCAATAAGGGGTCTGTATGCATATCCACAGAGTTGTATACCTACAATGAATGGCCATTATTGACAGAATGTGTTGTGTTTGAACATGTCTGTAATATGCCACAGGCATACACCACACTCACACTATTCTATAGCAACTGTCATGTCTGTGTGTGACACACATGACCTAGGGCACAGCTCAGTACAGTGGCTGGACTTGTCACATACATATGTGAGCTATGGTCCAAGAAGCAACAGCAACAACTGTCAATGGTAACAGATGTAGTTGTGTTGACAGCAGGCTTCACACCTATGATGTGAATGAGGTCACATGTACATATGTGTATTTGCCACACAGATACCTAAAGTGTGCAATGCACATACTGTTGTTTTACTGATATGTCATACAGTGTCACACACACACTCAGCAATTGCAGGATTCAAACCCCTACCTACCTATGTTATGATACTAGGCAGATATGCATTACCACAATGCGCCATATGTTTTACTAGAAGCTTGCATTTCCACTGCTGTGTTTGTGGGATACTGACATCATCAAACTGGCCAAAGGGGAATTCACCTCTTTCAGTGTGTTTTCACAGTCTCCAAAAAGGCCACTCCTCTCATAGGATGAGACATACACACTCAGCAATTGCAGGATTCAAACCCCTACCTAACTATGCTATGACACTAGGGAGATACACAGTAACATGATACGCTATATACTTTATTGAAAGTATTCATTTCCAAAGCTGTATTTGTGGGATACTGACATCATCAGACTTAGCAAAGAGATATTCACCTCTTCTAATGTGTTTTCACAGTCTCCAGAAAGGCCACTCCTCTCAAAGGGAATTTTACACAGACACATTCACACTCAGTATTTGCAGGATTCAAACCTGTACCTAACTATGTTATGATTCGAGGGAGATATGCATTAACACGAGGCACTATATGCTATACAGGGAATATTCATTTCCAAAGCTGTATTTGTGGGATACTGACATCATCATACTTGGCAAACATGACTTCACCTCTTTTAAAGTGTTTTCACAGTCTCAAAAAAGGCCAGTGTTCTCAGAGGGAATCTCACACACACATATAGCATTTGCAGGATTCAAATCCCTATCTAACTATGTTATGACACTAGGGAGATACGCATTAACACGACACGCTGTATGCTTTACTGGGAGCATTCTTTTCCACTGCAGTATTTGTGGGATACTGACATCATCAGACTTGCCAAAGAGGTATTCACCTCTTCTAATGTGTTTTCACAGTCTCCAAAAAGTCCACTCCTCTCAAAGGGAATCTTACACTGACACATTCATACTCAGCATTTGCAGGATTCAAACCCCTACTGAACTATGTTATGACACTACAGAGATATGCATTAACACGACGTGCTATATGCTTTACTGGGAGTATTCATTTCCAAAGCTGTATTTGTGGGATACTGACATCATCACACTTGGCAAACAGGAATTCACCTCTTCTAATGTGTTTTCACAGTCTCCAAAAAGGCCACTCCTCTGAGAGTGAATCTCACATACACACTCAGCATTTGCAGGATTCAAGCCTCTATCTAATTATGTTATGACACTAGGGAAGATACGCATTAATACGACGCACTATATGCTTTACTGGGAACATTCATTTCCACTGCTGTATTTGTGGGATAGTGACATCATCAGACTTGGCAAAGAGGTATTCACCTCTTCTAATGTGTTTTCACTGTCTCCAAAAAGGCCACTCCTCTCAAAGGGAATCTCACACAGACACATTCATACTCAGCATTTGCAGAATTCAAACCCCTACCTAACTGTGTTATAATACTAAAGAGATACGCATTAACATGACACGCTATACGCTTTACTTGGTGCTTTTATTTCCACTGCTGTATTTGTGGGATACTGACATCATCAGACTTGGCAAAGATGAGTTCACCTCTTTTAATGTGTTGTCAATGTCTACAAAAAGGCCACTACTCCCAAAGGGAATCACACACACACCCCCACAACAATTGCAGGATTCAAACCCCTAACTAATACCTAACTATGTTATGATAATAGAGAGATATGCATTAACACAACGCGCTATATGCTTTACTGGGTGTTTTCATTTCCACTGCTGTATTTGTGGGATACTGACATCATCAGACTTGGCAAAGAGGAGTTCACCTCTTTTAATGTGTTGTCATTGTCTACAAAAAGGCCACTACTCCCAAAGGGAATCACACACACATATATATATACACACAGACACATACACCCTCACACAGCAATTGCAGGATTTAAACCCCTACTTAACTATGTTATGATACTAGAGAGATGCACATTAACACAACACGCTATATACTTTACTGTGTGGTTTTGATTCTCCTGCTATATTTGCAGGATGCTGACATCATCAGACTGGACATGGCAATGTGTGTGCACTTAGTTTTAGGCAATCCCAGGAATGAACCTTGTGGGTCAGCAGGTGTGAACAGCTTGAACAGGAATCCACAATTCATAGCTTGTGTGATCTATCTGTGGACAAATTGCCATTCCTTCATATGACAATACATATTTATGCACAGATTGTTGGTTTTGTGGATACAGCATGTGCCTATGATGTTGATAAAGGGCTATTCAAAGTCTATGTGGGACGTGTGTTGCTCCTTTCAGTGATGTATGTCCTGGGTGGCTGCCTTGAAAACAATCTACCAGGTTTGGGGAACATGATCTGCTCATTAACATACCACAGTTGTTTGGGTTGTGTGTTTGTCGGATTACAATAGCTCTGTTTCTGACTGCAATCATGATGGACTCCTTGGCCTAGCAGTTCAGACTTCATAGGCTTATAGGACTATAGTTCCCACGGTCTGTTGTGCACCAACACTTGTGGGGTGTGCCATATGTTGCTGTAACACATTCAACAGTGTAAGATCCTGTAGAGAGGGTGAGGCTCAACAGACAGTTCAGGTGCAGGGTCTGTTTGTTCTGTTGTTCACTTATGACACATATGGGGAAACAATGTTATCCACGTGATGGCATTCATTCGGCTTTGGGAGGAGCAGTTTACACAGTCTACATGTGATATCTCCTGGTATGTTGATAGGGCCTTTTGTCACTGGGAGGTGTGTGTGTATGTATGTGCCTGTCTGACAGGATGTCGACATTGTTAGTCAGGTACAGTTAACCCTGACTCAGGAAATATATGACTGTACATTGCTATTTCTGACATAGCTGAAGGAGGTGTAATGGTTCTGTCTGTACTCCTTCGCAGATAATCTTTCCAAAGCAATGACAAACCTGACCACTAAACCCCTGTTATACTCTTTTACACACTTAACACACTACTGATCCTTTGTGATCAGTCAACAGAGTATGTCATCATAATATCCTGGCATGTCCAAAGGTCGGTTTCGTGTGTACTCTCCAGTCCAGCTGGTGCATATTGGAATTCTGACACATTGTTACAACTGCTTTATGTACACAGAGAAACCTGTCCTCCTTCAAACAAACTCAGATATAGAGAGATGCAACTGTACAGACAAACAGGAGGCTGAGCTCTCTCAACCCGTAACTGGCACAGTCTATCAGGTGGTGAAGGTTACTACACACACCACATATCCAGTCTCACATGGACCTATGACGACAGCAAACCAAATACATTACCACACAAACACATACTCGGAGCCTCTCAATGTACTCTGCCTAAGCAGCAGAGACATCCAAAGTAGACACCCAAACAACTGCTAACCCACAACTATACACACATATCACATAGTTCACAAAGTCAGTGTGCCACACAGTCACTGCCCTTAGCCTACACAACACATCTAATACACTTGTAATAGGTGACTGTAATTGTCGGTCACACTGACATCCCACTCACCAGGCTGAACAAGGAGAAGGTCACTTTGTGCTGTCTGTCAGGTGCCAGGATCTGCCACATGACACATGCACTCAGGTCAGTCCAAAGCAAGTACAAATATGGCTCCATCATTGACCATGCTGGTGTGTAAACCCTCATACGTTTCTCCCTGGACTACATGACAAGAGACATTGAGGAGCTCTCTGATCATGTAGCCCAGGCCAGTATGACCCTGACCTTGTGTAGCATCTTACCCTCACCAAGAATGATGTCACAGTATACAGACAAACTGATCACTTTTAACAGTTGGCTAACATATTGGTGTCATTCACAGGGGATCCAGTGAATGTCAGCCTGGGATTACATGCTTGACATGCCACGTAGATTCACTATGGACGCCATGCACCTGTCACCCCTAGGCTTTCACGGACTGACTAAGGCTCTTGCCACACCCATAGTGGCTGTTTGAAGCGAGGCTCAGAAGATAGTACCACCTCCATAGACATTACAGGGTAAAGGAAACAGAGAGTAATGCTGTTCAACAACAGATGTCTAACCCTCAGAATGCATGCACTCAGGACTCATCTCAGTATGGAGACTGTCGATATATGTGCAGTAACAGACACCTGGTTCAGGCTCCCAAAAGCACACCAGCACTACCAGGTTTTACTTCATACCATGCTTTTCGGACACAAGACTCGGACCGGCCAACAACAATTGGGGGAGCATTCGTATGCATCAAACATACACACACCTCCGGGTAGGTAGCACTGCACAAAGCATCGGAGAACGTACATGTGCAACTAACAGTGGGCCAAACTGCATTTCAGTTTGTAGACTGCTACAGACCACACTCCCAAACTCGGGAACAACACTCGGTATTCCTGGGAACACTGGGGAATGTGAAGGTCTCTCCAAACACCATTATATTGTGTGACTTCAAATACACAAACATTGACTGGGAATACTACTCAAGCACCAACACCCTCGCACAACAGTTGACAGGATTTATAGATTCAAATGCTATGGCAGAACTGGTCACCACAACCACAGGGGGGTAAAACATGTGGGACATGATCATCGCCAACATGGGGACTCTGTGTTCCACACCAGAGGTATACCCCTCATTGTTGAGGTCAGACTATACATTTATCTCACTGGACATACATATCCCATCCACACACACATCCTATGTGATCTCAGTGAAGTACTTCTCATAAGCAAACATCACACTTCTGCAAACCGAGGTGGTATCCGTCTAAGACCCTGGGACAGTGTTAATTATGGCTCAGACCACTTAATCCTTTACAAACCCATTCTATGGACAACTACTGGAACGCATGGATCGTGCTATCCCAGATAACTACAAGACTCACTCCTCCAAAGGCAGGGGACCTGTCTGGTGGACCACCACCATTAATAAGCTATACAACGACAGGAGGAGGCTACTACATGATAGAGCACAATCACAAAAAGGAAGGCATCTCTGATCAGTACTATGGAATAGCTATGATCACTTGTTGATTCATCTAAGGGCCACTTCTAACGGACACTTGCAACAGACACTATGGACAATCACAAGGCCTTCTTTAGTTATGTCAGGGACCTGGGTGGGAACTCACAGATATGCTGTGAGTTACTGCATAATGACAAAACATAAAGTGAACCCACTGACATTGCAAACATCCTGGCAAACAGGTTCAGTGGAAATGTTTCCCCCCATCCCCCCTACGGTGCAAATGTCCATCCCAACAGGGTGTAGCCTCCCTGACATCACAGATGAACAGGTGAGTGCTGCCCTCTCCATAGCAGACAACACAGCATCAATGGGACCAAATGGTGTCCCGGCCTGCGGCTTACATGACAGTCATGACGAACTTAACACTCACATTATGTCACTGTTCAATATCAGAGTTACTACAGGATATGTACCCAAGGAATGGTGTACAGCAATAGTGTTCCTGCTCCACAGAGGTGGTGCCACAAGGGACCCTGGACAATATCGCACTATAAGCCTAACTATCCTGGTCTGCTAAGCTATGGAGCGTATCGTCATGAAACACATACACATAGACATTGTGAACCTACAGACACTGGATCCTACACAATTTGGCTTTGTTGTGGGCAGATCTTGCCTCTTGAACCTCTTTGATGTCTTTAAACAGTTAACAGGTCCATAGACGTACAGAGGGTTGTCCACACAGCCTACCTGGAGCTCGCACAACAGTTCAACACAATACCCCACTCGGCCATTATACATAAGCTCACCGACTTCAATATCTACACATATGTCACAAGATGGATTGCTAACTGGATCATGGATAGCACCCACATGGCAGTATTGCAGGTGCCATGTCTGACTATACACCAGTTACACGTGGCATCCCACAAGGCTCAGTCCTGGGACCTCTCTTGTTCGGTATATATTTCTCAAACATACAGGCTAACACAGGAGGAATATGGCTGACCATGTTCGCAGATGACTGCAAACTGTGTGCCATAATTGACTCCACAGCTGGCACAAGCATCCTCAAAAAGGGTCTCACAGAGATGGATAACTGGTGCCAGAGCCATGGCCTACAGCTACCTTCCATTAGATGCATAGTCATCACCTTTGGTAATAACAACGTGCCCACACATACACACATAAACACAGTGTGTGTGATTTGGGGACATGAATAGTTAGTACTCTCGCCTTTGACAATCACGTTGCCAGTGTTGTTGGACACACCTTCTATATAGCCCACCTTATCCCATAGGGTTTTACGTCTAGATCAAGTGGGGTCATTGTGCCCCTATAGTCATCAGGCCTATGCTTGGATACAATGCCCCATTTCGGATGTACCTTACCCAACACCTGCAGCAGCTGTAATGTCCACAAATGTACCTAGCCAAGTGGATCTAGGGACTCACACAGATGGTATGCGCAGTTTGGCTATGGTGACCCCAGCTCTCCTCAGTCACTTACTGACTACTCGGATGCGATCTGTGCCTGTTGTGTAAAGCCATGTCCATCACAGCATTAATGGACAGGCTCCACCTCAGGATATCAAAGTCCCTTATATCTACACACTCCAGGGACGGGAATGTCAGCACTGATATTAATAGGACATGCTGGGGGGGCAGATTACCATCACAGAGGCTAAACTCACTCTGGAATGAGATCCCAATCCCACATACGCAGAGACCCCCACTGACCACCTACAGGTGACATCTTGACAAGTGGATGGGTGATCGTATGTTTAGCCCTGGGATATGTTCTGGGTCCCTGCTAGACAGAGGCACAACAAAATGAACATATGTGGGATATCTTGTGTGACCTACTATTCAAAGGGCACAGTCTACTAATCTAGCAGGGTTGCGAATGCCAAACACACTGTGGCTAGGCTTATACATGCCCTAGGGCAGATAGCCTAGTATCAACCTCTGAACCTATGATAATGTTCGGGATGCACATTGTTCAGTGATGGTACTGATTGCAGGTTTTGTTTCTTCTTTGCTTTCCCACTTTCTATGAACAACCTAAGTATCTGCATGACATATTTGATTATGACAGGGTTTCACTATATTATATATGTGTCTGTTGTCATATAACTGTGTGCACAAGGCGGATTGGTGAATAGTGCGAGGTTCCTGGGTTAACACATGCAACTGACGGATATGTGTGGCCCACTGCTGTACTCAGACATGCCCTAAATGTGTGAGCATGCCCAGTTCGGCCTTTCAGTGTTTTGTTGCCTGACATTTGTCTCATATATTCAACTGTGTGAGCATGCCCAGTGTGACCTTGCAGTATGTTGCTGTCTGAGGTCCACTACATTTGTTGATGTGTGTGAACATTACCAATATTAACATTTGTACTATATGTGTGTTGAATATCAGGTTCTATTCTTACTGCAGACCTCACCTTTGTGTCTTAACTTGACAGGGATTATGCTATGCCTGCAAGGTTTCCATAAGATACTTTGCATAGACTTATCAACATTTTTTCATACAAGCTGACCATTGACATACTGTCATGGTTTAGTGGTTCTGTACTATGACTATAGTGCACTGTATCCTGGGTTCGAAGACTGTCACTGCTTCATATTTTCATACATGGCAGAACAGACTGCTTCAGGAACAGTGAAGCAAATATGACCATGTTTACCTGCTTTTGCTGAACTATGGCCAAATTTGACCAGACTTGCATAACATTGCTCAATGTTAACCAACATTGCTCAACATTGCCTGAAGTTGTGCTGCTTAGTGTGTGCAATTTTGTTTACATATACTAAATAGTGGTGAGAGCTGTTTAGCACTGCTTTATATTGCTTAACACATAGCAATCATGACTGAGGTGGTGCTGCAGGGCTGCCTATGTCGGATGCACATTTTACACTCCCTATACATGTTTGTTAACAGGTAGTGTCAAGTTAGGCATCCCTTTTACTATATGTGCGAGTCGGAGAGAGGTATCATTTCCAGGGTTCCTACTGAGCAAGTGTATATGCTATGCGTTGCCTCTTTGCCAAGCCAAAGCATACTGGGCACGCCTCCTTCTGCCTACTGGGGCAGGCTCAGGTTGTTCCTCCTCTGAGTCACGTTCTGCCTGTGATGGCCTTGGCAATGGTGGGGGGCTGTTGTGCCTGGCCCTATGCTGCTCCTGCTGCAGCTGTTTTCACAGGATCATATTGTGTAGCATAGCACATACCATGACTATTTGGGTACATGTAGTTGGTGAGTACTGCAAGACTCCACCAGATGTGTCCAGGCACTGGAACTGTGACTTGAGCAGCCCAAACACACGCTCGATTACATTTCGTGTTTGTGCGTGTGCCTCATTATGGCATTCCTGTTCAGGTGTGTGTGCATTTCTGATGGGTGTCATCAGCCACGGCTCAAGTGCATATCCAGCATCCCCCACTAGGTGACCATGAGGGATGCCCCCATTGGCAAATGTCTGGTACAGCTGTGTCAGATGCCAGATATGGGAGTCATGGTAGCTTCCAGGGCAGCCAGCACACACATTCATTATTATGCCCTGGGCATCACGCACGACCTGGCAGTTGATGGAGAGGTAACCCTTGCAGTTATAGTAGAGCCTACCCCGCTCACCAGCTGGTGCTTTGATGCGAATGTGAGTGCAGTCTGTTGCACCCACTACCTCAGGGTATTCCGCTATTTGCTGGAAGAGAAGCATATTGCTGGCCAATACCTCACAGGAATTGGGGAAATATACATGATCACCAACATGTGCTGACATGGCATTCAGGAACTGGTGCAGTACCCTGGATGCTGATGCCTGTGAAATCCCCATCATATTGCCAGTTGGTCTCTGGAAGGTACCTGTTGCTAGTATTCTTAGGACAACACATACCTTGGTTTCCACTGGGATGGGTTCCCCTCTGTTGGTTCTGTGTGTGAGGCGTGGCCTGCACAGCTCAACTATTTGCTGCATGAGGTTTCTGTCCACTCTATAGCGCTCCACTATCTCCAGCTCATTTAGCCCCTGGTAGGTTACCCTGGGACTGTGCAGTCTTCTCTGTCTCCTCACTGTGGGTTGCTCAGCAGCATTCGCATTGTCACCACCCTCAGCATGTTGCATATGTCGCCTTATCACAGCAGTGGCAGTCCCTAACATTTCTTTGTCTCAGTAAAGCTTTTTCAGTTTTCACTTCTTTTAGCTTACTGCAGTGTTGCAGTGTCTCTGAGAAAAACATAGTGGAAAGTTGTTTGCTGAGTTTTAAGTGCTGGGCTGGGCTAGTGTACTGCCTGTGTAATTGCCTGATTCTGATTGTTTTCACCTGCTAGCTCTGCTAGTACTCTCTGGTTAACTTCCTACTATTTGTTGTGCTTCCTTTTCCCTTTCTGTTTCCTCAGGGGGGCAGCGCAAGGCACACAAGCGCAAACACAAGCACACCAGCTCACACACGTGCACACATGCTTACACGGGCTATAACTTGCTTATTCTTGCTAACACCTGTGCACACAGGCGCAAACGAACTTACACGGGTTTCAAAATCCTTACACTTGCTTACTCCGGCTTAAACGCGCGCACACAGGCGTACACACGCGGACACAGGCTTACTCGGTTTTACAGGCGTTCACACGCGTGCATACATGTTGCAGGCATTTCTACAAGAAACTTTGGTGTTGTTCACGGCATACACCTTCTATTTCTTGCCTTTAGCTAGGGTACTTGTTGACACACCTCTTCCAGTGATTAGTATCTGACAGCAGACACATGCTGCTCTACTCCAATGAGCTTCACTTTTCTCAGACATACCCCCCTTATGATGTCACCTATCTTCTACTCTGTTACACCCCTTATCCTACTCCCACACTCCACTGACTGTGCTCTTTTGCTATGTAAACTTGTGATTCACTATCCTTACCCTCATTTGCATAGGATTGCCTACTAATGTTTGGTTACATCTCTTAGACTGAGCTTCCCCCCTTAGCAACCTCTACTCGCTAGCCATGTTGTCTTTGGACTGCCATTCCCTTGCATTGTATATTAGGGTTTACTGTAAAATCCACATTTCTGCATTTTAATTATTGGTTTTCTGGTTTTTAGAGTGCACCGCATTTGCACGGCGCTGCGCTACGCTTAAATATCGGCGATCAGGATAAAAAAAAATTATTTTATTTTAAATTTGCATAGGTGGACATTGCCAATGGCCTTATTTTTGGCCATTGGCATGCTTCCTTGACTGGATGCATCCTTTTTTTGGAGCTGTCACAGCTCCGTTTTGCTATTTGCAGAACCGTACTCAGTTGTCAATGGAGTACATTTCTGCAAATAACACTACTCTTACTCGGACAGGTTAGGGTTTCCTGAATCGCAATTTTACCTCATTTGCATGCCTTCAGCAGCAAATGAGGTAATTTGCATATCCTAGCCCTGTCCGTGTAAGAGGAGTTTTAGGAGCTCTTATACACGCCCCTGCCAGCTGTTCCTGGATCGCTCGGCAGACATGTTGGCTGCATGGAGTCTTACTCTACTCTTAGACTCCGTGCAAGCCTTCGTGAGTCTGGCCCAGTAACTATTATGTTTGCAGTGTTTTGTAAACAACTTACAATATCTCAGCAACCACTCAAGTTACACACATACTGTTAGCAGCATTTTATCCATCTAGCTGAGAGCTTTCATACAAGCCTAAATACTTATGTCTGTGTTCCTTAGTTATTGAGCTGTTTAGAAAAATGTGAAAATTATATCTACAAAAATTAATATCATAAAAACAACAGTATCGATTTAACTACACTAGAAAGAGGTCAAATATTAATGCAGTTGAGTTTGCCATTTTGTAAGCTTTAAGATGAAATATTTTAAAATCTTGTACATAGCATGGTTTTGGAATTATTGATACAAATATGAACAAGCAATATTTAACACCTAGAGGCATCAGTAAAAGTTAACTGCAGATGTACCTGGAGGCATTGCTTGGATATAATGAGTTAAGCAATTGTTTTTTTGATAACTCTAGAGCACAAAAACTTTTAGAACAACGATTTAGTCAACGAAAAGTTGAAAAGGTTGTTGCCAAGCTTTGGGAGCCTATATCAAGGAAGAGAACAAGAGATCCTGTAGAGGTGCTAGAAATATTTCAGAAATTTTATGAAAGTCTGTATAAAGCAGAGAAATATGGAAATCAAGAAAAGGTACAAATGGAAATGTTTATTAAATAATTAAATATGCCAAGGTTTACTGTAGATAAGTCTCAATTAATAATGGGATAGGAGGAGATGAGATAAAAGTGGTGATGTATAACGAATCTACAGGAAAGTCCCCAGGAATAGATAGCATTCCTGTGGAAGTTTGGAAGCTAGGAGGGACAAACTGATAAATATCTGGGAGGTTTTGTTTAAGAATATTTTAAGAAGAGAAGAAGCACCAACATATTGTAAGAAAGCTGTGGTGGCTGTAATACTATCCAGCTTCATAAGGCCCATTTCAATCCGAAATCATGATTGCAAAGTGTTTATGTCTATAATGGCTAAAAGAATGGCAAAGGTGATGCCAACATTGATAGATATGGATCAGTGTGGTTTTGTGAAGGGGAAACAAACATTTGACAAGATTAACAGAAGATTGATTATCCATAAGGAAACAGAATGTAAGAAAGTACAACTGTTATTGCTGGGTCTTGATGCAGAGAAAGCATTTAACAGAGTAAGCTGGGACTTTATGAGCAGGGCAGTGAATGGATTGCATTCCCTGATAAACTTATAAGGTTGATTAGGAGGATATATGAGGGATCGGAGGTGAAAATTAAAGTGGGTGGGTTCCTCTCTGCTAATTTTATTTGAGCAGAGGAACCAAGTAGGGGTGTCCTCTTTCTCCTTTGTTATTTGCATTATTCAGAACCATTGACAAAGAAAATAAGAGACGCAGAAATTCAATGATATAATTGGCATGGTAGTCAAGAAAAGCTGTCTCTGTTTGCAGATGGTATTACTGTATACCTGATAAAACCAGAAAATGACATTTCATTGTTGTGGAACATTTTGAGGCAGTTTCAAATCTTTTCGGGCTACAAAATTAATGAAGCTGAAACAAAGGCAGTAGCTGTAAATTATGTACCCACACATGAATTGGTTCAGCAATATTCATACTTATGGGGTCAATATAAAATTAAGTATTTAAGAGTATGGATTAAAAAGGATTCTGGTGTGGCAGCTAAGGATATGTGGGAAGAGACTAAACAAAAGATAAAACAAAAACTGAGAAATTGGAAGCTCTTTTATATGGATACGGATAGTAAGATAAAAGCAGTTATAATCTTTCCAGTCCCTTTACGTTTATACACAGGTCAGACATATTTTTATCAAACAGATGAGAAGTTGTAGAAAGCAATTAATAAAGAGCTGAAGGATTTTATCTTGGAGAGGAAGATGGTAAGAGTCAAGTAGGAAACATTGATTTTTCCAGTAGAACAAGGCGGGATTACCCAATTTGAAGGGGTATTTCAGAGCTGCACAGTTAAGGCCCCTATATATTGCACAAGCAGAAACCTATAATTCAAAGTGGAAAGGGATGATGATGAAATGGGGGAAGCTCAAGAAACAAGGAGAGACTGGGATTTTGGATGCAGATCCTTACGGAGAATAACAGTAACCATACAGAATATTATATTCATAAAGTAACTGAAAGTATTCTAAGAACTAAGCCAACATGGGAATGGAGAAAGGAAATTCTGCTGATAGGGATGATTGCAATTAGCGATGAATACAACAGGCAAGAGAGGACTGGGATTTGTTGGAGAAACCTGGCAAAATATTCAAGGTATCCAGAGCAAATAATTAGAGAGGAAAAGGTAATAGAATGGGAAGAGGCTAAGAATTTATTTGGATTGCAGGCTAGTGATTGCCTTCCCTATCAAGAATTGATATTAGAGTACAGGCAAAGAGAAAGAAATAGGGGTATCCTAAGTGAAAGACCAGCACTGGTGGAGTTTTTAGTTAAATCTAGAACAAAAGCTGCTGTTAAAAAGGAATAACTAGTAGCACATCTGAAATATTGCATGAAAACTATAAGAATCAGTCAGTGGAGGTTGGAGAGGACTGGGAAGAGAGACTAGATAAGCAATTTGCAAAGAAACAATGGATATATATATATATATATATATATATATATACATATATATACATATATATTTCCCAAATATGCAACAAAGTCTAGAAGATTTAAGATCTATGGATGGAAATGTTTACATATGTGTTTTTGTACCCCAAGTACACTCCAGAGAATTTTTCCTGAGATAGACAGTAAATGTTAGAGGTGTGATGGGTAAGAAAGAGGTAATTTGAGACATATTTTCTGGAAGTATAGTGAGTTAGCAGACTTTAAATATTCCCTGCAGACTACTCTATGAGAGATATGGGGTGAGGTTGGTGTAACTAAGGAAATTATTTTTTGAGGTATGATACAGAATCGGAATTGCCTTGATGTAATAAGGCCTTGCTGAATCTAATTATGGTGGCTGCCAAAAAAGCAATTACTAGAAAATGGAAATCAGAGTCTCAACCAACTGTACTAGTGACCATAGTGACAGAAATAAAACAATTGGAATTGGGATCTTTAGAAAAGGGTAGGAGCAAAATACATAAGAAAAAAAATGGTATTTGTAGGAATAATGCATGCAGAGGAGGAATGAGGTTAAAAGAAGGCAGGATTTGAATGAACTATGTAATATTTGACTGCAGTGAATGGATCTCTTATAAGTGATATATAATGTTTGCAACTAAAATTATGTCAATATGGTTTGTTTTCATTTATATAAATGTCTGATTGCCTATGTCATACATAATAAGTTAATAAAATGTTTCTTTAAAAAAAAAAAGAAGAATATGAGAAATAATTATACAGGCAAAAAACAGTATTGAGGCTGTTTCTTCATACTCATAAAAAGGTTTTAAATGAAGTAACATGATTAGATTGTATTTACCATGGCCATGTGTTAAAATTCAAAAATTCTGAACAATGAATGTGTGACAGACTCTTTCAGTGTTAAATATGTTTTTTTAAGGCCTAAAATAAGGAATGTTCCTTGTAATGAGGTACACTTAAGAGACGTGATTCCAAAGTTTTTTTTTTGTCCATTGCCATACTTAAGCTATCATTATAATGTGTGTTGTTAGAAAGTTCTGCATGCGATGCATCTGAATAAAATGTCTTTCAAAATTTTCCTTAATTATTAGATCACCAACCAAAACAACCCAGGAGTAGCTTTTTCTGCTTGGGTTCAAAGCATGACATTCATTAATAGGTGTCACAGATGCCAGAATATCAATCCAACCACTTTTAGGCACTACCAAGAGAAACATGAAGACTACCTTACTCCAGACAGGCTTACCGTGGTGGAGATTTCCCAGCAGGGGGACCAATCAGAGGGTCAATTATGTCATACATTGCAGGAGTTACATAGGAGCAGGGTAACAAAGCATGAGACTGTGCAATCTACATTGACAACTATGGCCTCCAAAAACCTCTCATGCAGTGATATGTGTCTTTTGAAATGGATCTTTAGCTCATTATTGTTTTCCTATGACCTCAAGCACAACTGAAGAGGTTCCGTTTGGCAGCCTGTACTAAAGCTTAACCATAAGTGTTCACAGAACCTGCTGCCTCTTTTTCCATTTCCACTTTAGTAGTAGACATCCACAGTTTGCTCACCATCTGGTGGGAGATGATTGTACAAAATCAGGAGAGCTCTGTTCAGCAGTACAGAGAGGTGAATGCTTCTGGACCCCCATACAGGCCCTTAAGGGCAATGTTGCCACTTCTGTCTCATGCCTTTTCAAGACAGTAAGGTCTAGTGACCCATTCTTTGAGCATATAGCTGGTGCACTACTCTGACACGAGTGAAGAGCAATCAACTCCTTTTGGATCTAGAGGTATTCTCCTTTTCCTCTTGAATCATATGCAAGGATTTAATTAAAAAAGAATGTGCCACCTTTTATGAGACAGACAGGGATATGTCTTTTTTCTGTGCCTGCATCCCACTAAATAATCCCTTCTTTGGTTAAACCTTGCGTTTAATGAGGACCATTATGGACAGACCTGTTCTTTCTTGTTCTAACCTGAATAGGACCATTGTGGACAGGCCTGTTCTTTCTTGTTGTTCTAACCAGAATTACTTCATGTCTATTTGAGCAAGCAAAATGGGGAAGACTACATCATTCTTCACTAAAGTCAATACTAACGTTTGTTACTTTTCAGTCCTGGAGGCACTGACACTCTGGACTTTTCTCCTCAGAGAAGATTTAAAGTTCATATTGACCACGTCTTAAATGGCTCAGTCTTCTTTCCATACATTTTTGTGACTGTTTCTTGTGTGGTTTCTTTTGCTCAGCATAGAAACCAGTGGTCCACGAATCCCACTGTTGTCTTGCTTTATAGTGAACCCAAAACGTTATATAGCTTTGGCAGATCAGTTTTCTCTTCTGCGACATTGGGTCCATGCATACTGACCTTATTTGTTTTAGACCCAGTCTTAGCTTTTATTTCAGCTTTAGTAAGGGTGGCCACAGTGGTGCAGCAGTTAGTGTTGCCGCCTCACAGCAAGAGGTGCTCCAGTTTGATACTTGGCTGGGGTGCCTTCTGTGCGGAGTCTGCATGTCCTCCCAGTGGTCGTGTGGGTTTCCTCTGGGTGCTCCAGTTTCCTCCCAAAGACATGCTGTAGGTGGTTTGAACACTCTAAATTGGCCCTAGGCGTGAGTGCATGTGTGTGTGCCTTCTGTGGAAGGTTGGGCGCCGGGCTGGCAACTCGACACCATAAAACTCCACTGCCAATCATGACCGGACAGGTGATCCGCTGTGGCAACCCCTAACCGGGAAAAGCTAGAAGAAGTAAGGTTCTCTGAAATTCCTGATTTAAATGTTAAAAACTCCACTCTGAACCTTAAAAAAATATGTATTTTTATCATCTTTTTTAAACAGGAAACATAAATTATCAGTTATGACATAGGCAATCACACATTTATATACATGAAAACAAACCATTTTGACATAATCCTAGCTACAGGCATTTTATATCACAAACTATATTGACACAGTTATAATTGCAAACATTATACATTAGTTATGATCTATGCAATCATTGTCTGCCAAACATTACATAGCTCATTCAAATCCTGCCTTCTTTTAAGCCTCATTCCTCTCATGTATGTGTTAACAAGAATTCTAATTTTTTTATTATGTAATTTGCTCCTACCCTTTTCTAAAGGTACTGATTCCAGTTGTTTTATCTATATTACTGTATTCACTACTTCTAGTACAGTTGGTTTAGACTTCATCTTCCATTTTCTAGTAATTGCTTTTTTAGAAGCCACCATAATTTGATTCAGCAAGGCCATACTGTGTCTAGGCAAGTCCAATTCTGTATCACAGATCAAAGAAATAATTTCCTTAGATACACCAATTTGCACACCCAGTATCTCTGATAGAGTAAACTGCAAGGAATAATTCCCCACTCATGTATAACAGATAAACTGTCTCATCTAGGCATCAATCCGTATGTTACCAGATGGGTAGCAAACTGTCTCACTGATAGAACCCACCCAGTCAAAATAGGGGAAGCCACTTCAATCAATAGATTCATAACGAGAGGTGTACCCCATGACTCAGTCTTGGGGCCTCTGTTGTTTAGGATATACTTTTCTGAAGTGCAGGCCAAAACCAGTGGGCTGTGGCTGACCAAGTTTGCAGATGACTGCAAGCTGGGCACTGTCATCAATTATCCTAATAATATGGGCATCATCTAGGAGGGTCTCACCCAAACAAATGACTGGTGCCAGAAATATGGCCTCAAACTGAATACCACAAAATGCATCATCGTCCCCTTTGGGGGGGTGATGTCCCCACAAATGATCACATTAATAACAAGGTCCTAAGCATGCAATCATTTGTGAGGGACTTGGGCACCCAGGTCGATAGCAAACTGACTTTTGACTACCATATTGCCTCTGTTGTACAAAAAGCTTTCTACGTGGCCCATCTCATTAGTAAGGGTATCTCATCCAGGGCCAAGGAGGTCATAACATCCCTGTATTCTTCTCTCGTAATACTCATTATTGAGTACAGTGCCCCTTTTGGCATTTACCTCACAAAGCACATGAAGCAGCTGGACAGATAGGCTAAAAGCCCTGTCCCTCTACTCAGTCTCATACAGACTCCTCAGAGGTGACCTCTGTCTGGCATACAAAGCAATCTCAGACCCCGCCTTGATTGGACTGTTGCATATCCGCAAGTCAAGATCCACTCAAGTAACCCATACATAAGACCTCAGCCTGATCTGTGATATCAGTAAGACTTATTGGCTGGACAGATTTGTGTCCCAGAGACTTCCCCCTTTGTGGAATAGACTCCCTCTCCATGTCAAGCAGAGTACCTCATTAACCCTTTTTAAGCACATCTTGGATAACTGGATAGTGAACAATAAATACACCCCTGGGATTCCACCTGTGTCCCTGCTGAACAGGGGCATCGGGTGCTGACTTTGTCGGAACATGGGTAAATTCTTGGCTAGGCTTGTAAGGGCCTCAGGGCCAATAACCTGGTAACTTCCTATGATCATATGAATCTTTAAAGTCTGCCAGCTTATTACACTTCCTGAAAATATGTTCCCAGTTACCTTTTTCTTCCCCATCACACCTCCAACGTTTGCTGTCTACCTGAGGAAAAATTTTCTAGAGTCTGCTTGGGGTATAAAAATATCTGTGTAAACATTTCCAAGCAAAAATCCTAACTCTTCTAGATTTTGTTACATATTTGGGAGACATATGTATATCCCCTATTGTTTCTTTGTGAATTGCTTATTCAGTTTCTCTTCCCAATCCTTTCTAACCTCCTTTGATTGATTCGTATAGTTATCATGCAATATTTTATATGCTGTACTAATTATTCCATTTTTAATGGCAGCTTCTGTTCTAGATTCTACTAAAAACTCTATCGGTACTAATCTTTCATTTAGGACCCCCCTATTTCTTTCTCTTTGCCTGTATACTATGATGTCAATCCTTGATAGGGAATGCAATCTCTAGATTGCATTCCTAATAAATTCTTGGTGTTTTTCCATTCTATTACTTTTCCATATCTAGTTATTTACTCCCAATACCTTGGTTCTTTTGCCTGTTTTCTCCAGTAAATTCCAGCTCCCTCTTGCCTATTGTCTGTATTCCTAATTGTAGTCATCCCTATCAGCAGAATCTCCTTTCTCCATTCCATGTTGCCTTAGTTCTTAGAGTACTTTCTGCTGCTTTGTGAATATAATATTCTGTATGATTATTGATATTCTCCTTAAAGGTCTGCATCCAAAATCCCAGTCTGTCCTTTATTTTTAACATTTCTTGGTAGTATTTGCTGTACTAGTGTTCCAGATTTACTTTACATTTCTTATTATACTTTCTTATGCCTCAAAATGACTGCCATGCAGACTACCATACGTGTACTGCTAATGCACCAGATTTATTCTGCATGTCTTATTATATTTTCTTACACCCCAAAATGACTACCATAGGGACTATCATACGAACAAATGGAGTGGGTTATTGAGTCTAAGTTGAAGTAGTACTTAATAAGGAGGCAGGATAGGGTAGTTTTAATGCTCCACACCCAAAGAGTAGCGTGTGTGTCTTTCGGCTTTTCCCGGTTAGGGGTCGCCACAGCAGAACTCCGGTCCGCTAATGATTGGCAGTTGATTTTTACGTACTAAGTTGCCAGCCCTAATGCACAACCTTCAACGAAGGTACGCCCATTCACGCATGTCTCCACGCAGAAGACGCTCTAGCTGGGAGTCGAACCGGACAGCGTCTTACTGTGAGGCGACAGCGAAACAAAAAATAATATTAAGACTGAATGTTGTGGACATCTCAAATAGTTTGGAGGCCATAAGGACAGAGTTATGAAACCTGACCAGACTTTTCGAGGTATACAGGAAATGTATGAGAGTGGTTACAAAGGATGAAGCAGAACACTTCCAGGACCAGCAGGCAACCATCACAGCTGCTAAACAATGAATGAGTAATATTTATAGCAAGCCAGTTCAGACGATAAAGTGACTTGATTGATTTGAGCAGCACTTAAATGGAATAGAAGATAAAGCAAGAAAGCAAAATTTGAAGCTCTCTGGTCTTTTGGAAGTTGAGAAAAATGTGGACTTGATAAAATGTGTGAAAGCCAAGATGGCAGTGTGGACTGTTTTGTGAAGGAGTCCTTGAGGATAGCACTTGTAATAAGGTTGCTGTTGCTAGATTTGGAAGTCAAGCATGGGGAAACTAGATTAATACTGATAGAATTTTGTCATGCTGTGAAAAAGAACAGACACAGTGGAAGTTGTGCAGCAGGTATAACAGTTTACTGTGGCTGTGAGTTCTGTATTTGTAGGACGATTATACTTTATTTGTAGGAGCAATAAAGGCGTGAGATTTCAATTTCACAACAGACATTCATACCCCCACCTTCCATTTTTTGAGCTTTTTAACTTGGCAGACGTAAAGTTCATCTCTTGAATATTCCTACTAGCCTTATCTTTGCTAAGTAGATCCCCAAGGTACGAGCTTTGTTTTCCCAGGAATCATTCCACAAGAACTGAGTGTCACTCATTACCAGCACCATTTTCATTTCAGTGTGAGATCTGAATATTGACTCATTCTTTCCTTTCAACTCCTTTATTTTCATTGTTAGGGCAAAATCCAGAGGTTTGCTTTCTCCACATCTTTGATGTTTACTACCAGTTAACTTTTTACCTCAGAACAGTTCACGAGTTTAAGAAGACTAACCAGAAATTTGTCTCTTTTTCTCCTGGTAAGGAGGATGTGCCAGCTACAAGAAAGTTTCCATATTACGAGCCACTTTGCTTTTGTCATAAATCTTCTGTCAATTAGCTAATTAGCTAATGTTAGCAAGAGCTATTCAGCTAGGGAGTGCTATTTCCTGTTCTTATTTCAATAATATGTCCATGGCAGAATTATGCATCATAGTCAGGTATTTTTTGGTGTAAATCTTTACCAGGTACTGTAATTTGAAGTACCACATGAGAAGTGGAACTTTCCTTGTAAGGCCTGTGCTTCTGTGCTCTACTTTATGTCTAAAGTGGCCTCTCTGGCTCCTGCCTTCACTCTTTGTGAAGTTTGTGGACAATGATTGATATTCTATCCAAAAGTCTCCCATTACAGAAGTTCCCTTGAAGTGAAATATAGTAGGTAAGTAAGCATTTACCATATTAATTTATCTTCAGGTGGGTCTTATGCAGTAGTTAATGTCTGCCATACTCTGTACTCAGACTGTGTCTGTCATGGATTTCTCAGTTCCCTTGTGTCAGAGAATCAAGTACTACTGGTTTATGATTTTATATTATTGCCCTTATTTTTTATTTTCTTGCAGGTGGTTTCTGTATGTTTGAATGAAGGTCAGATGTTGGGTATTGTGGGGACAGGTGTGGCCACTTATTAGTGGTGCTGGATCACTGTAGTGAAGGCTAAAGGGATGGCATGTGTGACTCAAGAACAGGCATTTTTGAAAAAAATGAACTAGTCACTTAACATTTGAAGGAATGTTCAGGTATCTACCTACTGCACAGTTCTTCTCAAAAATCAGAAGATACGGTTAGTAGTCACCTGATTATGTAAATTGCATGTGGTTGTTTATGTGATCACAGTGTTCAAATTTCCACTGTGTTGCATTTTAGTATTTACAGTGGTCATATTTTTTACAAGTATTTCACTTGAATAACTGTCATTCATAAGGTCAAATTACACATACACAAATACAAATATAGAGAAAGCCTTTTCTTTAGTACTATTAGATTCATAGAGTTGAAAGGATAATGTTAACTCTCATTTGAGGCTTGAAGCAAGTGCTCTGCTTCATCCTTTGTAACCACTCTCATACATTTCGTGTATACCTCGACCTCCAGCATACTGTGCTAGTGTCACTGCAGCTGGACCAACAAGAGCCCCTGGACAGATAGGTTTTGAGTAGCTCGCCCTTTAGAGCCTTATCCTTTTGGCTAGGAAACCCCCTGCATAGTGAGGAGCACTCTAAAACCATCATGATTACTCCCTGTCAGGGGAGGTATTTTATGAAGAACCTCATTGTGGAAGTATTTGTACTACTAATGCACCAGGTTTACTCTGCATGTCTTTTACGTTTTCTTATACCCCAGAATTGCAGATAGTAATGGTAGTTTTTTATGGCACAGATGTTCGCCAACCTTGGGACAGTATCTCAGGAGAATGAGGCCAGAAGAATGACATTGCATTAATTAGTAGAAGCGAAACTTGTTAACTAGTATGTCTCTCCCTTGAACATTTACCATTGTAGTAACTTACACATTTATTGCAAGTTCTACTGTAATGTTTTTTTTTTTTTTGTTTACTTTTGTTTTTGCAGATCCATGCTGTTGGAGCTCGTCTTGGAATTCCTGTTTCATGCGTTATGCCTGTTAAAAATTATTCATCAGAGGTGGATCTGGAGAAAAGCATAGACATTTTGCTTCTGGCCGCTATTATTCAGATGCAGCGTTTTGCAGATAATTACCTCGATAATTTCTGCATTTATGATGAAAAATTTGACTGAGTCCATATTTGTGATTCTGATGAGTTAAAGATACTTGCTTTATTAGCTGTTATACTGTGGCCATTGCTGCTGATTTTAGATATTTAGAAATCATCCGAAATGTATATTGTCAGATCACTTAAAACACTTAGGAAATGATCATGTTAGAATACATTTTACTAACTGGGATTTTATAATCCTTACTTAAAGGGATTTTTCAGGTTGTTTTACTTAATGCAGTGTCTGCCGCACACTGTTGTTATTCTTACTTTGTATACTAAATTAAATATTGGGAGAATCACCATTGTATTGTTGAAAGATATACTGTGGTAGTGGCAAAACCTAGAATATCATGCATGAGCATTTTACTATTTTAATCTTCAGGAAGGTTACCTTTTCTTGTCTATAAAAGTTAATCATTTACATAAAAATATGAGATTACTTACACAGTCTGAATCAAAGTTTTACTATTACAAGTACATGCTTTAGATTTTGTGTCGTTCAATTCACATTTTTTTCATTGCTACAATAAATCAGCTGTAATATAAAAAAAACAAGTGTATGCTCACTGAATCAGCACATTTTACATACTTTTAAACCATTAGCTTGAATGTATTGAATGGCCATAAGTTACCTGCCTGAATCCCAAATGTTTCTTCAGTCTCAGCTAGTACTAATACAGCCACACATGCTCTTCACTGAATTTTCTAGTCAGCTCATTACCCTAAAGTGCATTAAAATTTAAGAATGCATATGTCACCATTCTGCAGAATTTTTTATTAGATTTCAGCTGTATGACTATAATTATTAGTATTTTCTATTTTTATACATTGCAGAGTTTTAGTTGGGTTCCGGCGTGTAGATCACGAGACAAATGCCCGCGAGCTACATCGCCGAAACTAGAAGGCCGCAGCACTGCTAGACCGTAGAGCGGTGCTGCCGAACGAAAGACCCGCTGTGGTAACCTACGGCGTCAGGAAAACTGACAAACGCCGATGGCCCCTAAAGTGTAAACGCAGGTTGTCAAGTGAAGTGTACATGGCCGGCAACGGGAAACCGATTGAAAAGACAAACGGCACATTGGTAGTGCTACACAAGTGAAGCAAACACATACACAACAGTATCACTTACCTTCACAGCCCCTGTTGAACACAAAAACGCAGCAAACGGTCCCAAAGAAGCAGGAAGTAAAATCCACATTACAAAACATACAGCACAGCACAGCTAACCCTGAGAACTGGTGCATACAACAGTAAGTCATGTGTCAGGCTAAGACCTTAAAGGCATATACACTTTAGTTGCAGACTCAATATCCCACAAACAGTACAGCCTAATGAAACACCAGTCTGTGCACTTGGAAGAATCATGTCACAGCAGGAGGGCTTTAGCATAGGACCAACTCACATGAGAGGCATGCCTGCAACAAACAGTACCTGTCCTGGTAGAGCCCCTGGGTGCAGTGTTAGGTGGGAACATGCCAACCTGGTCAAGCATGGACTGTTAACCCAGTAGCAGGACATACAGTAGCTTTAACCCACCACCCACACCATGGTAGTGTATGTCCTGCAGGTGTAACTAAACCCATCCATTTGTCCCTGCAATAGGGGTGTACACAAGTACGCAGTCCCATGTAGGCAGACAAGGGTGCAACACACAGGTACCTCCCTATGTAACTGCTGCCACTGAAACTGAGACTGGGCCTAACACCCTGATTGGCCAGCAGCAACAACTGGGAGTTAAAGGGGGCTGGTGCAGTACAGTGAGAATCTGTGCTGCAACTAGGCTTTGTAGACACCTACCAGAGTACAATCATATGGAAAGACCAGGGTTGTGTTAACTGCAAACAGTGACGCTATAGCGGAGAGGCAGTCAGAGATGGGAGGAGTGCACACAGCTGTACAGGGCCACTGTGACGGACAGTGCTACTACACATGGTACAAGACAATGTATTGTACAGCGAGTAACCCACCATCTGGAAGAGACTTGCTCCAAGGCTGGTTGTATATCCCATTCACAGCTAGCCTGGCTGAAGTGGATACTGAGAGGCCATCAACAAGTGCTGCTACCATGCTGGAATCTATGTACCTGTATAGCCCCGGTCTGCTTGGCAACAGATACACCACAGTGCCCAGCCAATGTGGTAAACCAATGCTGGTGGATGAGGGGTACCTCTACCATTTGGAAGGTGAAGCACCACCAAAACGGTACTGGGCATGTGTCGAGCAGAGAGTAAAGGCATGCAGAGGACGTGCCATCACTGTACGCCAGGAAGAGGGGGAAGAACTGCTGAAATAACTGCCTCACCAGCATGGCCCAGATGCAACAATGGCCCACGTGGCTACACTGCGAGCAGAACTGCGGCAGAGGGCGGTAACCGGTAATGAATTGCCAAGCTTGGTAATGCAGTGCCCTAGGCACAGCAGATGACAACATACTACAGGAGATGCCTTGTTGTGCAACACTTCGGTGAAGCATAACCAGGGTATGGCAGTGGGCATGGGCATCCATGGCTACACCTCCAGCAACACTTGCGGATATTGATGTCAGTCAGTATCCACTCCGTTGTGGCAGCTTCATCCACCGTAGAAGGTCAGATATGGATGGGACAGATTCCTTGGTTCTACTTACTACTACACAGAATGTGACAGGTTTGTGCAGGTCCGACATCATTCTTGGAGATGGCACCTTCCCCACACAGGCTGATATATGTCACCAGCTATATACATTACATGGATGCATTGGCACCCCCACCTCAACAAGGATTGTACCCCTGGTGTACTGTCTCATGACATGGAGTCAGAGTCTGCATACACCGCTTTGTGGGAAGTACTGAAGGCTATGGCTGCTGATCAGGGATGCACTTTGTCTCCACAGTATATTATGACCGATTTTGAGAAGGCAGCAATACGTGCCAGCTGGAAGGCATTCCCTAAGAGTATTCTGAAGGGATGCCTATTCCATTTTGCACAGATCATCTGGTGTCAGATCCATCATCACCTTGTCCCCCTCTATGGCACGGACACTGCATTCTCAATTGCCATCCACAAGCTAATAGCATTGGCATTTCTACCATTGGATGATGTTGTCCCTGCATTTCTGGACATTGTGGCTTCCTTACCGGAATGTGCTCAGCCAATTGGTGTTTTTCTAGACCATCATTATGTACGAGGCCGACCACGCAAGTATGCATCCCGCTGTTCAGCACAGACACGAATGCCATCGTCATACCCTTTGCAGTTTTGAAATGTATCTGATGTCTCAGAAATGGACTTCCCACAGACTAACAATGAGGTGGAGGCGTGGCATAGTCGGCTGAAGGTATTACTGGGACGCCCTTCTGTACAGCTAGCCAACCTTCTGTGTGTTCTGCAGCAGGAGCAGAACCTGACTAATACCCGACGTGAATTTCTTCTAAGGGGGATGCCTGTAACACCGCATTGGAAGGCTATTGTAGTAAGGGAGCGTTGCCTAAAGCACATCTTACAGCATAAGTGTGACTACAGTGATGTGCAGGATTTCCTCCGTGCTGTGGCACATTTCTACAAGTTGTGATACTGTTTGAGTTTAGTACGCACCAAGCACTACACACATCACATTGCATATTCAATTAATAAAGGCTTTGCCCACAGCACACAGGTTCCATGGTATCACTTTCATGCCCACGTGGCATGCTATGCCAGCCACACGTTCCACTGACAATTGCACATGGTGGCTTCTAAGGGGGTGCACAGTGTATCAATGTGTAGGTTTGTATGTGCCACCTGTGGTTAGGGTGTAGGGGTTTCCTCAATTCTGACAGGGAATTGTCCACAGTCATTTGTCACTGCAGCTAATTTGTCATCCTGCCATGTGTGCACATCCAGCTGTCGCACTGCCTAGGTGCCTGAATCCATTTTAGGTTATTGTAATGCTCTGCTAGCGGATGTACACGTGCATGTGCTCATGTGGATATCTCTAGATTTGACTGAAAGGCACGGACTAGGAAGGCACAGCTGCAGAAGCAATAGCTCAGGTGCAGTGCAGTTAGAGATCATAAACAATAACAGCTGGATGGAGTTCATGACAAAGCATCTAGTGACTCAGAAGCAGGATGCAGGACACTTCTCAGGCTGTTCTCAGCAAAAGTGGGTCATTGCTAGTTTGAACTACTGACATTGTTGGGAGGTAAAAGGAACACTTGGAAGGAGGAGGTAGTGCCAGAAACAGCTGTTGGTATTGTAACTATGTTTAAGAGGGGCTTGGGTTAGTTTCTCTAAGACAAAATTTAAGTAACACAGAGGAGATGCATCTTTATGTGCTGGTCATAGGTGTAATCCCCCCTTAAGGAAATGCCTAGCCAAAGAACGTCCATAGGTATGCCTGCCAAAATTGCTGATAGCTGTTCCTTCACTTAAAAACTGCAAAACAAAAGACGTCCTTGGTATATTTTGCATGCACCTTAATGTTTATAAGCATAACATGTGTTTTAAGTCTTGTGTTTCTAAAATGTAGCAAAACAATCTACTTATGCTCTACTGATAAGGTCACAAAAAGTCCAAATATGGCATCCCCTTTGGTAAAAACTCTGTACCCATGAACTACTACATAGGTAGCAATCTACTTAACATCAAATGCGTGATAAGAGACCTTGGGACCCAGGTGGACAGTAGACTTTCCTTTGATAGTCACATTGCCACAGTAGTCAGGAAGTCCTTCTACGTGGCACACCTCATCATAAAAGGGTTCTCATCCAGGAAGAAAGAGGTCATTGTTCCGCTCTACTCATCACTCATTAGACTAATTATAGAGTACAATGCCCCTTTTGGAATGTACCTCACAAGACATCTGCAGCAGCTGGAAAGGCCACAGAAGTACCTCACAAAGAGGATTACTGGCCTCAAACAAATGCCCTACACTGACTGCCTCAGAAATTCCAGCTTTACTCCATAGCATATCACCTACTCCGAGGTGATCTCTGCCTAACATATAAAGCTATATCAAACCCAAAGCTGTTGGACATTCTACACCTAAAGAAATCCAAATCCCTCCGAGCTACATGCTCTACGGACCTAAGCCTTGTCACCACAATAAACAGGACATGCTGGAGGGATAGATTTCTGTCCCAGAGACTTCCTGTACTCTGGAACAAGCTACCCATCTATGTCAAGCAAAGTTCTTCATTAGCACTCTTCAAGAAAATTCTTGATGAGTGGATGGGAAATAGGAAATACACCCCGAGGATCACTTCTGTGTCTCTGCTGGACAGTGGCACAAGAAAATAACTTTATTGGGTGGCGTAAGCAATGGAACCTTGCTGGCTAGGCTTACGTAGGCCCTTGGGCAGATAGCCTAGTACCTACCTATGAACCTATGTCTACAGCTAGTGAGATTTGGTTTTATTTATTTACATTTGTTTATCGGGTAGTGTCTGACTGGGCTGGTAGCCCATTTTCAGCAGAGACCCAGAGAGAAAAACTCCACAAATACAATACAATTTAAACAGTGCAGAATTTACAATATTAGGATTTGAGCAATACCTTATGTAAACATCAAAATGAAACTAGCTAAAAAATATCGCACATAAGGAACCATGTGGAATCTAAATTACAGATTATTTGTATGAAATTAGTAATAATATAAAGCTGAAGAAAAACAAACTGGATATGTTCCGATACCAGCGGGTAATGTTCAAGTAAACAAGAACACACAGTCCGTACTTCAAAGATCAAACAATTTATTTTTAAGCACCAAAAACGAGCTTTTCGTCGGACACACTCCAACTTCATCAGAAAACGGTTGAAACAGTGTCTCACTACAAGCCGTTATCTTAAATACAAAAAAATATTTAAAAAGGTCACATGTTCTCTAACTAGTATTAAAGTGGGTGCCGACATACCCACCAATGCTAAAACTAATGAAATGAAATAAACTAAAACAACATTTAGTAGAATGTCTACAGTTGAAATTCTCAATCGATTAGCATACAAATAAACCAACATAAAAGGACATGAAGAAACGTAAAAAATGATGCACACCGTAACTAGTGGAATCCAATATCTATGGTGGTAATCACTAAATAATACCTGTATAATCACAAGCACAACGTCAAAAAGCAAATCATATAACACTTGTTAGAACACATAATCACCCAGAGTCAGTGTCTAAACACTGAGATCTGAAACGCCTTAAAAATTCAAAACAAATATGACAATCTTGAAAATATAAAATTGTATAAATGAATAAATAAAATAAGGCCCTGTCACAAAACAATATCGCCCTATGTATGAAGAGCTCAAATATTTGCACTGAATAAAATCAGTGCATACATAAGCCATAGAATGAAACCTAGTCGGACCTTAAAGGGCCATTGATGAAAAAAGGCTAAGTATGCTCTGACTAACACTGCACTGAATAATGTATGAGTGCATAAACTTGGCTAAGTGAAACTTGCTAATATCCCTAGAAAACTGATGTACCAAGAAATACATAAAAAGTAATAAACCTGTTCTATAACAAAATTAACAAGCACAATTTATGCAATCGGTTGTTAAACCGTAGAAATAGGAATAAAATATAAATAAGTAAATACAATGTTGAACAATTTAACTACTAGTGAATTACAGTTGAAGACATATCCCTCCCATGTGTGTGTCTCAAGACAAGAACAACTGAAATAGATATATGTAGGTATGTAAGGAATGCCGAAAGATGAAAGCAAACATAAGGGTTGTGAAGGGAATCCAAAGCAAGTAAGGAATTATGAAGTGCTCGCAGTGTATGTCACATAAAGTTGCACAAGTGTGAGTAGAGCACCGCTCTTCCCACCAGAGGCAGGGTTATACCAGTGGCCATAACATCGTTGAAGTGCTACGTCAACATTGTAAACAGACGGAATGTAGTACATGTTGCAACCACCTACACTTGTAACCCGCAAATCATTCGTAATCCATAACACCAGGAAAGGCACGTATGTGCAAATATGAATGGATGGTGAGCCTGTGAATACACGAGGCAGTACAAAATGTGTGTAGGGCCCCAACGCTCATGAGAGGGCAATGTGTAAAGGTGTGTCATGGCTGTGATATCAGGTGTATAATGGCTGTTATGCGTGGAAACTCAACACGGGTGTGCAGGAGAAACTATGGCTATGCGATTATGGACACAGGAGTGCTAAGGTATGTTGTGCCGGGTGCAATGGAGCGGCCCATGGAGGTCAGCTAGTACGTAGGTGCGATTCCCAGATAGAGCGTCGTTTGCGTGGAGACATGCATGAATGGGCATATCGTTGTCGAACGCTGTGCGTCAGGGCTGTCATCCCGGCATGTAAAACCTATATGCCACCCATGAGTGGAACGGAGTTCTGCTGTGACAACCCCAAACCGGGAAAAGCAGAAAGACACAACTACATGATGACAACAATATGTTGATGTACAGTCACAGTAACACAAACACACATCCTATCAACAGTAATAATATGAATGTGCACAGAAACAAACACAGTAGCAGGAATAATAGGCTGCACATATGAGTAATAGGTTGAATGACACTGTATCACATCCCAGTTAGCAGCGGCACCCCAGACATGAAAAACATGCAACATCTGTCTGCTGTATAACGTGCAATATACTGAGCACAATTTCACCGGAGTGAAGTGTCGGTGTCATAATGACTAAGGCAATAGTATGCTGTTGAAGCAGAGATAAAACCCAATACTCATGTGTAAGTGTCCATGTCCGGGAAATGTATAGGTTAACGGACACATAGATGTATGTAGAGATAAAAATGTATATATACATATATCTATATTAATTTACATAAACATATATATTCATACGGATATATATATATACACACACACACACACACACACACAAGGATATACTACGGATATATATAGATAGATATATATATATATATATATATATATATATATATATATATACACAAACAACAGGTAGTGATATATACACATACACACAAAACAAAATATATATGTCAGTGTAGATATACACATGTACATAAATAGGTTACTTCACAGCAATTAGGGGTAACATATTTACAGCCCGGGCATATGTGACTTTGAGGTCCAATAAATAAACGTTGTACCCCCCACATCGCCCAGCTCGGCCAGACAGACATACAGACAGGCAATACAGATCAATACACTGCCGCTGTCCAAAACACTGGTAGGAAAGTACCAGTGGGAGAGTTCTGCAAGGTCTACACTTTAAACATGGATAACGGAGTCCCTTGCAGGACCCCATAAATTCAGGGTATGTGTGAATCTGCTGACACCAACATGAGCAGGATGTAGGTGGACATGGAACAGTAGGTTGTGCAAGTGTGATAATACATGGGTTGACATGTTTCCCGAGATGGGGAGAGTGGGCAATGTGTAGGGGTGTGCTCATACCCCAGCTGCACTCAGAGTAAGTATTTGTCACGACTGCTGTAGAGGGGTGCCAGGTAGGTGGACCATGGGTATGCATTAATGGGCTTAAGTGTGGAGGTGCTGGTTGGCAGAGATGTAGTAGGCCTGCCCAGTGGAAATTATTAATATTCCTATGTGGGCATAGCATACGCCTACACCTCCCAAACCTGAAGAGCAGATCTACTGGATAGTCTGTAAACCATTGGGGGAATACATAGAGACCAAATCAGTGTCGTGTACCTGATTAGCATGGACGTCCATAGTTATGTATCAGAATGTAACAAAGTCCAACTAAACACTTCCAGAACTAGTGATATTAGGTGAACAGGTGGCGGAATACTGGTAATGACAGATGATAACATGTATGAGTCATAAACAGCATGTACCTCGACAAAACGTGAATGAATACATATGCTCTGTGACTATGAATGTGTCTGGTTAATAGAACCAATCGTCTAAATGTGTCCCACAGGGTGTTATGCATTGTTCCTGATACAGTGTTCATTCACACCCATTGGTATGTGAGTTCTGCTACTGACGGAAAGTGCATAATTTGCTGACCACCTTAGGTAGATGATAGCATAATAGAAGAGGTTCAACACTCGTACGCCTGCGAGGGACACACCCATCTGGGCAGTTGTGTCCTGCAAAATGACAGTTATGGCACATGGTCTGTGAGTTCGGGAATGGAGGCTATATAGTATGTAGTGGTGTCAGACATCAATTTGTTGTATCAGTAACAGCTACATGTAATAGGAAACAGTATTATCAATTATAATGCTACATGAATAACCTTAACGTATGCAAATCGTGGAAGTCGTCCGTTTACTATTGGCTGTGGGTATGTATTGACACGTGATAGCTCTACATATAGGGTCTATAGGGCCGCCACCATTCTGAATGGCCAAAGTGGAACCTGCTCTGTAGAAATGTCAGATGTACCAGGTCAGAACATACCTACAGCCATGCATAATACAGAAATATACATATCAGAACAAATCAAAGCATAGTCTAGCAGCAGTAAAGTTGCTTATGCTACTACATATGACATATCGACGTGTCAGGTATACAAGACCTGTAACAAGCAACCAGTACAGACACATACAACATGAGAATGTCCCCTAATCAGGACAGTTGCAATGGCTAGAGTATTGTCTATACCACTCAACTGTCCCTGAATGTCAGGTACGTCCCTGAGTTTGACTGAAAGTTTAACTCTGTCCCTCTTAATCCCTCCTAAAATTAGTGGCTGTTGAAGGAAAAGTGGTGAATTACACTTAGGTTCATAGGTTCATACTAGGCAATCTGCCCGAGGGCATTTACAAGCCTAGCCCATCGTTTTGTGGCTTACGCCACCCCTTTAGTATGGGGAACTATACCCATTATTTTGCTGTGCCTCTGTCGAGCAGTGACACTGAGGTAATCCCTGGGGTATATCTGCGATCTCCCATCCATTGGTCAAGATTTCTCTTGAACAAGGCCAGCGAGGTGCTCTGCCTCACATGTACCGGGATTTTGTTCCACAGCATAGGGAGTCTTTGGGTGATGAATCTATCCCTCCAGCACGTCCTATTAATAGCCGTGTCAAGGTTTAAGTCTCCCGCCCTTGTGGCTCTGATGGATCTAGATTTTTGAGGTGAAGCATATTCATCAAATCTGGGTTTGACATGGCCTTGTATGTTAGGCAAAGGTCACCTCTGAGCAGCGTGGCGACTGAATAGAGCTGGAGTTCTTTCAGTCGGGCAGCATAGGACAGATTTTTGAGACCCTTTATCCTTTTGGTGAGGAACTTTTGTGGCCTCTCCAGCTGCTGCAAGTGTCGGGTCAGATACATTCGAATGGGGCATTGTACTCAATCATTGGTCTGATGAGAGATGAGTAAAGGGAGACTATGACCCTCCTTGATCTAGATGAGAATCCCTTCATGATAAGGTGGGCAATGTAGAAGGTCTTCCTAACTACTTTAGCTACATGGGTGTCGAATGACAGACTACTATCAACCTGGGTCCCCAGGTCCCTGATAACTTCTTCTGTGCTCAGTGGATTGCCACCTATTTGGTAGCTAGGGGTAACCTTGTTTTTCCCGAAGGGTATGACTATGCATTTTTGGCATTTAACTTTAGGCCGTGGCTCTGGCACCAGTTATCCGTTTCTGTGAGACCCTTCTGAAGGATATCTGTGTCAGATGTGTTTTCTACTATGGCCCAGTTTGCAGTCATCTGCAAACTTTGTCAGCCATAACCCTCCTGTGTTTGCTTGTACTGGAAAAGTAGATGCCAAACAAGAGTGGGCCCAGGACTGAGCCCTGTGGGACACCACTTGTGACAGGCTTTGAGTCTGACATGGCGCCAGCAGCTCTGACCCTGTGGGTTCTGTCACTCAGCCAGTTTGCAACCCATCTTGTGATGTATGGGTTGACATTTAAGCTGATGAGTTTTTCAATGATACCCGAATGGGGTATTGTATCGAAGGCCTTAGCCAGATCGAGGTAGGCTGTATGGACTGCCTTTCCCTCATCAATGGCTTTGGTGACTGTTTCAAAAAGTCAACCAAGTTTAAAAGGCATGATCTGCCTTTGACAAAGCCAAACTGGGTTGGATCCAAAGTCTGCAAATTCCCTATGTCTTTATTTATGAGGTCCATTATGATCCTCTCCATGGCTTTGCAGATAAGGCTTGTCAAGCTAATGGGCGGTAATTTCCAGGGTCGGTGGAGGCACCGCCTTTGTGAAGTGGTACCACAGTTGCAGTGCGCCACTCCTGGAGTGCGTATCCAGAGGTAAGACTTTGATTAAACAGCTGTCCTAGCTGTGGGTTTAATTCCTCATTGAGTTCATGGAGCACACAGCCAGGGACACCATCAGGTCCCATGGATGCTGTGTTTTTGCTTTGGAGAGAGCAGTTCTCACTTGGGCTGGAGATGTTTGGGGGCTGCAATCGTTTGGTATAGATATCTCTCCTTTTGGGGAGGGGAGAAGTTTGCACTGAACCTGTCAGCCAGTATGTTGGCAATGTCTGTAGGATCAGTAATCTTCACATCATTTTGAACTAGCTCTGAGCATATCTGGGAGTTTCCTCCCAGGTTTCTAACATAGCTAAAGAAGGCCTTATGATTGTCTTTTGAGTCTTTAGCTATTTTTCTCTCGAAATTTGCTTTGGATGATTTTATGAGAGCTCTTAGTTTTTACTTATAGTGATCAAGGGTGTCTTACCTTTTAAGGATTTTGCTCTATCTTGTAGTAGCTTCCTCCTTTTGTTGTAGAGTTTGTTTATGGCTGGGGTCCACCAGACTGGACGCTTGCCTTTGGTACAAAGAGTCTTTGTTTTGCTTGGGATTGCCTTATCCATGCAGTCCTGCAGGTGCTGGTAGAAGGCATTTGTAAGTGATTCAGCGGCTTGAGTACTGTTTTCCGCCCGGCTCGGGGCCTTAAAGGAGACCACACTAGTCTTTAGAAGTGTGAAGTCGGCTTTGAGAAGTTCTTTACTGTGGTCTTTTTATTTCAGGTGGGGTGGGATGAGGACCTCCAGCGAGATTAGTTTGTGGTCTGATCTCACCAGTGAGGGGTACACCTCCGGTGTTGAACATTGTGCTCCCATGTTCGTGATGATGAGATCAAGTATGTTATCTCCTCTTGTGGGGATGGTGACTAGTTGTTCCATGGCATTTGAGTTTATGAATTCCAGGAACTTTTGGGCTAGGGTGTTTGGGCTTGAGTAGTGTTCCCAGTCTATATTAGGGTAATTGAAGTCACCTAGTATGATGGTGTTTGGTGATACATTTATCCCCTCTAGTGTTTTCAGGAAGGCCATGTGAGGTTCCTGAGTTTGTGAGGGTGACCTGTAACATGCTACAATTTGCAGAGCAGTCTTGCCTATGGTTAATTGCACCTGGATGGTCTCCGATGCATCGTGCGTTGCCACCAGTCTTGAGGTGTGGGTGTCCTTGATGAATATGGATACCCCCTCCTTTCTTGGTATTGTCCAGATTTTGGGGCGGAGCATGATATGAGGTAAAACCTGATAGCGCTGGGGTGCTCTCAGGAGCCTTGAACCAGGTTTCTGTCACAGCACAGACATCGATGTTCTCCATACTGAGAAGGGCCTCGAGTGCATTTTGAGATTTAGACTTCTGGCATTGAGCAGCATTACCCTTAGTTTTTTCCTTTTTGTGTTCTAGGGTGGTAGGTTTAGAATTTGAGCCTTGCCTAAAAAAGGCACTATGGGGGTGGCAAGAGCCTTTGCCAATATCCGGAATCCCAGGGGTGACAGGTGCAAGCCGTCCCTTGCGAAGCAGCGTGGCTTGTCCAGCATGTCATCCCAGGCAGACAGACACTGGATCCCCTTTGAATGACACCAGTGTTTAAGCCAATTGTTAAAGCTGATCATCTTATCTCTGTATTGTGGCATCATTCTTGGTGAAGGTAGGATACTGCTCAAGGTCACTTACTGACTAATGACAATAAGTAAGAGTTATAAACAACTGTTACTTCAGAATATGTGTATTAAGTCATATGCTCTGATTCTGTCAATGTTTCAAGTTAATAGCACTACTTTTGTAAAAGTGTCCCTGATTTTTCTTGACCTGTCCCTGATTCTGTAGAAATGTGTCCCCGATTGGTGGAGAGTTCTGGTATTGTCACATGAGATATGCATGATGAGGGACTGTCTAATGCAAAGTGGGAAAGGTGTCACACCTACAGTCTCCCATCGTGCAATCTGAAAGGTGGACAACGTGCAGTAGGTATGCGGTAGCATGACTCGGCGGACAGCTGCGTTAACAAACTCAAGTCACATGTCAGCATTGCAGAGTATGGGTTCCCATGTATCAGGCAAATGGGAGCAGATCATATGAGGAACACGCATATAATATGATTATGTCACTGGACAGGCCGCCGAGTCCGTACAGTCGAACACCTGCCATCGCAAAATGGTTACACATACCCAATACTGTAGTCATGTAGTCCGATGTAATACGCATCACAAGGGATCGCACACACCCAGCGTGAGTGACAAATGTAAGCGGAAATGTCGATGAGCGAGCGGCTGTAAGCATGTTTGTCTACCAGTATGCCAGTAGTGCACTGTCAAAGAAATGTGGAGTCTAAACATGTATAAGGTGCTGTGACCAGAGGTCAGCAGTGCTTAACACTGTGCAAACCCACACACAACTGCTCTCACCTGCTGGAATGTGCCTTTCCCAGTCTGTATCCAAAGGTGTCGGCCTGTCCGCAAACAAAGAACCGCCCTATACACATGATGATAGAAGTACCCTGCGCACATAGCTCATGTGAATTAACAATAGACCATGGCATATGTACAGACAATAGACCACACACACACACACACACACACCATACAGCACAGACATCCAACCGTATAGCAATGTACTGTCAGATATGTCCGGACCACTGTTGTATGCATGCCTGGCCGCCCTGTGTTTCAGTGTGTGAGCATGCCCAGTATGACTGTTATGCATGTTGTCGACCGACATTACCATCATACCGTCATGTGTGTGAGCATGCCAAGTATGGTCCACTGTATTGCATGTATCACATGTCCAGATAGTTAGTACTGTGCTGCTGACCCCTCCATTCTACACAGACAGGTGCCATGCTGTGTCTGCAGGGTAGCTAATGGTCATGTGGCATTGACAGTTGCTACATGTCTGCATAGCGTGGGGGGACATCCAACCACAACCACAGTCCTACACAGCACCGTCGGTGGCGCACATGACTCTCCCATGTGTAGGTTTGACAGGGGGCACAGGCAACAGTTGTACACATCTGCCGCTACTGTACTGGTATGCCGGGTACTCCATGTCAGTGTGTGGACCTACCTAAATTGCTGGTTGGAGGGATACCAGGGTACATCAGTTCCCAGCTTTAATTACCAGCACAGTGGTGTTGGATGTCCTAGCTTACACAACCTACATCAAACTGCCTGGCCTGCTGTCGTCTGTGTGTGTCTTAGGGGGTTGGGGTCATTCATTGGGCATATCCATAGGCCATCGTATATCATTTGTCTGTATTGGTCCACATCTGTCCAGCTGCATGGAACGTGTCTGGGCTGTACGGACACACATGATGGTCAGCCCATAATCTGCAGTGGGTTAGGACACCCTGTGTACTACAGGCTACCATTGTGACCCCTGTATGTGCTACAGAGGTCATGGTGCCACTATGGATGTGTACTGTCTGCTGCCCTAACATTTGGCCACCACAGTCACTTGTATGCTCACATACATACCATAGTAATGGGTAACTACACATTCTAATACAACTGCCACTTGTTAGGTCAATAGACATACCCTGGGTGTATTCCGGGCTTGAGGACGGTGCTGGAGTGCTGCCTATGTCGGATGCACACAGTGCACCTCCTATACATGGCCGAGCACAGGTACTGTCATGTTTGGCATCCATTGTACTGTGTGTGGGTCAGAGAGGGGAAATCCGTGGGTACCTACTGTGTCAGTGCATATGCCTTGTGTTGCCTCTTTGCCAAGGGCAGGTCATATTGTGCTTGGGCTTTCGACGACTGTGCCCTGCTCAGGTAGCTCCTTCACCAAGTCACACTGTGCCTGTACAGGCCTTGGCAGTGGTATTTGGGCTGTGTGGCCCTGCCCCATGCTGTTCCTGCTGCAACTGTTACTGCAGGATAAGATTGTGTAGCATAGCAAATACCATAACAACTTGTATGCATGTAGCTTGTGAATACTGCAGAGCTCCAACGGATGTGTCCGGATACCAGAACTGTGAACTGAGCATCCCAAACACATGCACAAGTATATGTCTTGCCTGTGCATCCGCCTCAGTATGGTGTGAGTGTTCAGGTGTGTGTGCATTGTTGATGGGTGTCTTCAGCCACAACACCAGTGTTTACCCAGCATCCCCCACTAGGAGACTGTAGGGGATGTCCATCTTGGCATTGGTGTGCTACAGCTGTGTCAGAAGCCATATATCAGACACATCATAGCTTCCAGGGCAGACAGCACACACATTCAATCTCATGCCCTGGCCATCGCATATGGCCTAGCTGTTGGAGGGCATGCCCCTGCAGTGACTGTAGGCCCTACCCCACTCACCGGGTGGTGCTACAATGTGTATGTGTGTGCAGGCTATAGCACCCAGTACCCCAGGGTAGTCATCCATGTGGTTGAACAGATGCATATTGCTGGTCTACTAATCACGTGTGTTGAGGACATGTACATGCTCACTAGCATGTGTTGACATGGCGTCTGTGAACTGGTGCAATACTCTGGATGCAGATGCCTGTGAGATACCCATGATATCCCCAGTTGTGCTGTGTGAGGTACTTGTGGCTAGTACACCTAGGCCAACACATACCATGGTATCCACTGTGATGTGTTTCCCTCGGCCTGTTTGATGTGTCAGGTGTGGCAGGCACAGGTCAACAAGCTGCTGTAGAAGGTCTCTGTCCACCCCATAGTGCTTCAACATCCCCAGCCCATGTAGCCCCTGGTAAGTCACCCTCGGTCTGTAAAGTCTTATGTCACCTCAGTAAGGGTTGTTCGGCAGCATACACATCCTCACAGCCCCAGCCTCCTGCACATGTTGGTATATGTTGCCTGCTGCAGCCCGTGTAATTCGGTTGGACTGTGTCATGAAATGTCCCTGCAGGTATACACCGGTGGTGTAGAGTGCGGACGAAACCTGTGTGTATGCTGCTTGCTCGCATTAACATACTGTTAATGTGCGGGCTGGCCATGTCATCTGCTGATTGTGCTGATCAACACCTGTTTGTGCAGCCTATACACCCTGACTACCCCACCACTGCTGTCATCCCTCCCAATGTCACCAGGCAGGTATAGACACACCCCTAGCTTAGGTGTGCTAAGGCGGGAGCACTCCCGAGGCACAGTTCTGCAATGTACATACAGTATGCCTGACCCCCCTCCCATGCTGTCAACTATATTCGAGACCTGCACCCAGCTGACTACACACATACACTCCAGGGACCAGCAGCACACCCTGGTGATAAATGTGATACACTATAGTCAACCTCATCTGCATAGTATAGTCTTCTAATGAATAGTTATATTACCCATACCAAACCTCCAAATTAATAACCACTGCTCAGTGTCGCTCAGATCCATACACAACTGGCAACAGGTGCCTTACTACCACCATATTCGATGTCCCATGGTCTTCCCAGCAACAAAATAACCGGTGTCTACAACCCATGGCCCTGCACACTACAGACGATGTGCATTACCCCCACGCTATGGCAGATATACATAGATCCCAGGTTATCACGTACAGATCATCCGGCACAAACATTCAATAGTGCTGATGTCCCCAGATATATATGTTCACATCTATGTCCACCTCTACATCTACATATATCATATATATTATTTGTATACATATATACATGGATATATATATATATATATATATATATATATATATATATATATATATATATACACATACACACATATACATGTACACACATATGTAGATATGGCATTTATAGTACAACAGCAGACCACATGACAGCAATGCATTAGACAGGAATGAAAAGGAAACAACATGTGCCACCTGCATCATGTAGTGTTATTACTATCAAGGCACGTGTGTTATGTTGCGCCACACAGGTCAGACCGTATCAAGGGTAAGAGTAGGGCTGCTGACAGTTACTCACCAGACCTATTGGTGAATGTATGTGTTGACAACCCAGTGTCTTGGCAGAATATGCAGGCTGTGGACACTATATAGGTCAGCAACAAAACACACTGAACACATCCCGCAGCTAGCCACCCACAGATACCAACACATATGGTATAACTGCCAAACACACACACTTGCCATGCCTTAGAATCGAGCACCTACCTGTCTAGTCTACCACACTACAGCATTATGCAGTAACAGAATGTGCTACCGAGTTCCAGCATCACCGCACTCCCACAGGCATACATCTAGGTGGATGACATCATCCGCAAAGGCAAAGACGCCGATAGGGAATGTATGGGGAGTGAGCCATCTAAAAGCATTACTCTGTCCCAAGGCAGCTGGAAACACACACACACTTGGCAGGGCTGGGAGTCGAACATACACCTAACTACCTTATCACACTACAGCATTACGCAGTTACAGAACGCGCTTTCAAGATAACTGGTACACAGCACTCCCAGAGGCATACTTCTAGGTGGATGACATCATCCGCAAAGGCAAAGACGCTGATAGGGAATGTATGTGGAGTGAGCCATCTAAGAACATTACTCTGTACCCAGGCAGCTGGAAACACACACACACACAGACACACGCACACACACACACACACACACACACACACACACACACACACACTTGGCAGGGCTGGGAGTCGAACATACACCTATCTTATCACACTACAGCATTATACAGTTACAGAACGCGCTATCGAGATTACTGGTACACAGCACTCCCAGAGGCATATTTCTAGGTGGATGACATCATCCGCAAAGGCAAAGATGCCGATAGGGAATGTATGTGGAGTGAGACATCTAAAAGCATTACTCTGTCCCCAGGCAGCTGGAAACACACACACACACACACACTTGGCAGGGCTGGGAGTCGAACATACACCTAACTACCCTATCACACTACAGCATTACGCAGTTACAGAATGTGCTACCGCCATTACTGGAACACAGCACTCCCAGAGGCATACTTCTAGGTGGATGACATCATCCGCAAAGGCAAAGACGCCAATAGGGAATTTATGTGGAGTGAGACGTCTAAAAGCATTATTCTGACCCCAGACAGCCGGAAACACACACACACACACACTTGGCAGGGCTGGGAGTCGAACATACACCTAACTACCTTATCACACTACTGTATTACGCAGTTACAGAACACGCTCTCGAGATTACTGGTACACAACACTCCCAGAGGCATATTTCTAGATGGATGACATCATCCGCAAAGGCAAAGACGCCGATAGGGAATGTATGTGGAGTGAGACGTCTAAAAGCATTACTTTGTCCCCAGGCAGCCGGAAACACACACACTTGGCAGGGCTGGGAATCAAACGTACACCTAACTACCTTATCACACTACAGCATTACGCAGTCACAGAACGAGCTACCGAGATTACTGGAAAACAGCACTCCCAGAGGCATACTTCTAGGTGGATGACATCATCCGCAAAGGCAAAGACGCCAATAGGGAATGTATAGAGAGTGAGCAGTCTAAAAGCATATTACTGTCCCAAGGTAGACGTAGACAAACGCACAGCAGTGGTGTGAGTGGGACAACTGCCTATCTATGGAGCACTATTACAGCACTACATAGATATGAGATGCGCCACAGACAGTACACCCTTCAAGACAGTCAAACAGTGTGTTCAATGTAGGCATCCATCCTGACGTGGGGTATGGACATCTGTTGCCTGGATGACCACCATCGCTATACAGGATGTCAATGGCCATGCCCATACACAGAGGCACATCACTGACACAAGGTGTCACTGGGCATGCTCACACACTTAGTATCACACGTCCATTCGGAATGTACTGTGTGTCCATCTACACAACGGCATACTGGGCATGCTCACACACTTAGCAGTAGTTTGGAATGTACTGTGTGTCCATCTACACAACAGCGAACTGGGCATGCTCACACACTTAGCAGTAGCAAAGGGCTGTCTTGCATGCACACGGATTCTAAACATGGAAGGGCACAGTATGGTGTTACTGTCCCCACGTACATGAAGGCCACTCACATGTACTGACCAGTACACACTCAAGAGCCATCACAGATGTCTCAGGTGCAGATCACAGAGGTAAATGCCGCATTCTACTATGTAGCCCTCAGACATCACCATGTCCTTGGACCAGCAACACACATCCATACATTACCACAACACCATGTGACTCATGACCAATGGACTGTACATAGGTCTACAGCAACTGTGCAGACTACACATGTACTGACAGGATTCCATCATGTGTTATGCAATGCAATGATACCACTGTACATAACCAGGTCTGCTCTACACATAACAGGGGCCCTGGGTCTTACACAGCTGTGACAGATGACTGTCGCTGTACACCAAAGAACACACATGTTTGGATATGACATACATGTAATCGCAGTGGACATGTGCATGGACCACACACACACACACACACACACACACACACACACACACACACACACACACACACACACACACACACACACAACACATATGTACATAGTATAGCTTTTGCTGTTCTCCGTGCAGACAAGTGGCTACAGCAATCACACGCATGCACATGGAAGGTACGTCCATGGCTGTTGAATGCTAACAGTACATGAGGTAGCAATGTTGACCGAGGAAACATTCCCTCTGTACTAGTAACCCATGACACCCATCATATCATACAACAGTCCATATGATGTCCTTCAAGAATGCATCTGCAGTCATAACATATGGGTTGTCCTGCCTCAGGCAGCCCTCGGTCGGCTGGATTCCAAAGTCTGGGTCCGACGTCGGCTGATGTCGCATTTCTCTCCCACGTCGGGGCGGCTGGAGTATATAAGCATCAGCCGACGCCATCTTCTTCAGTCTTTCTTGCCGCGCGGTGCCCGAAGCAGAAGCAGTTCGCAAGCGCCGGTCGGTCAGCTCCTGTATTCTTCGAAACCGAAGTCATCAACAAAGCTAAGTACCCCATTGGGGACCTTTCTTGCCTCAGCCGATGTCAGAAATTACTGAAAAAGTAAATAATTGTTTGTCTTGTGGTAAACAAATACCTCATAAGGATTTCCACTCTTACTGCCTCCCTTGCCTTGGCCCAGACCACGACGTCTCGGCCTGTGTCGCCTGTGCTCGCTTCAATAAGCGCACTCTCAGGCGCCGGGCGGAGTTCGCAGAAGATTTCTTCGGCGACAAATTTCATTATACAATGCCGTCGGAACAACCGACAATGCAGACTCCTAAGAAACGAAAAGACCGGGACCGACATCCTCGGCCCGCATCTTCCACCGACACCACGACAAAATTAACCGCGAGTGCCCCGGTTCCCTCTGAGTCGGTTATTCCACCGCTCCGAACCGAAGACACCACTTTACCGATGCCTCCGATACCAGAGGCCACTCCGATGCCAGTTATTGATTTTCCTCCGGATACCGAAACCGAGGAAATGCCCAAGACCATTGCTGTTGATAAGGTCACTCCTGCACGTGGAGCAGCTAGGCCTCCCATGTCCATGTCTATCAAGGCCTACACACGTGCTAAGGCAGCCAGCAAGTCCAAGCATCTTATTGCTAAAACCTTACCTCAGCCTACTCCTGAAACACAAATCATGTCTATGGCAGCAGATTTAATTTCCCTGATCAGAGGTTCCCAGGCCCATCCTGAGAGAGGATCCCAGCCTCCTCCTGACAAAAGGCCCAGAGTTGAACCCCCTGACCCTCTCCCTTCAGATGAAGATTCTGAGGACTCTGTTCACTCCGAAAGCCAGGAAGAGCCCTTCCAGACCTATGAGGATTCAGATGCAGAGGACTCCATTCCTCAGCCTCCCTCCTGAGGATATTTCTTTTGGGGAAGTTCTGCATTCCATGAGGGAGCATTTCAAGTGGCAAGGCCAGGAATATTCTGATTCCAGAAAGCGCCTTCGAACCTTCCTTAAAAAGCCCCAGCACAGACCCTTAGCTATACCTCCTGTGCTTGATGTTTTGGATGATTTGTATTCTGACTCCAGTGTTACCCCTGATACTCTTCCTCCTGCCCCTGCCAAGCCTGACAGATACTATAGGGTTCCAGAAACCCATTCTCATTTCTTTAAGGCCCATGCTGTTGATTTAGAAACAATTTCCCAGGGGCCTAAAGGGGTTTCAGCTACCACCTCCAAAAATCCTTTGCCTTCTAACAGGGAAGCAAGGTCCTTAGAGAGATGGGGGAAGAAGGTTTACACCTCCACTACTTTATCTATGAGAGCTCTCAATTGTCTCTTTCACATGTTTCAATATCAGGATTTCCTGTTAGATGATTTACAGAAAACTTTGGCCTCCCCTGAACCCTTAGGTAGGAAGTCTTTGCAGGAGACTGTGGATAATGCTCAACAGGTTAGCAATCACTTTCTACAGTGTGGATATGATGCATTGGAGGCTTCATGTAGGGCAGCTTTGACAGGGGCGGTCATTCGTAGACATGCATGGTTGAAAGAACAACCCTTACCAGATCATGTTAAGGCAAAACATCTTGATGCACCCTTGGAAAAGAACAAGCTTTTTGGTGCTAATGCTAAAGATGTGGTAAAGTCCATTGAGGAAAAAGCCAAGTCAGTTCAGACAGTAAAAGATTTCCTTCAGGTTCAGCCTCCCAGATTCAGCAGGAACTGGCCTTCTAAAAACTGGTCCTTTCCTAATCCTGAAAGATCACAAAGGGGCAAAAACAGGCGTGGCCGAGGAAGAGGCCAATACAGAGGATCCTACAGGGGACGACAATGGCAGCCAACAAACCAAAGAAGTGACACAGGGGTTTCTCCTGCCCTGCAGGGACAATCTCAATGACTTTCCTCTAGTTCCGCTAACCAAGGAGCAGACAGAAGCTCCTTTGAGTGGAAAGTTATCTCTGTTTTCAAAAAATTGGCACAAACTGACAACAGACAAATGGATTTTGGACATTATAGACCACGGTTACAGGTTCCACTTCCACACTTTGCCAAGAAAACAAGGCATGTCAAACCTTCCACAAAATCAGAGGGCAGAGGCTATAAAGCAAATTTCTCTGCTTGCACAGATAAAAGCAATAGAAAAAGTTCCACAACAAGAACAAGGCCAGGGGTTTTATTCAAGATTGTTCCTTGTTCCAAGAAAATAAAGTCAATGGAGACCAATACTGGACTTGTCCGCTTTAAACACTTTCCTCATAGTACCAAAGTTCAAAATGCTGACTCTACAGCAACTCCTTCCCTTGCTGGGCAAGGGGTCTTGGCTGATTACTCTGGACCTCAAGGAGGCATACCTGCATGTCCCTATCAGACACAGCTGCAGAAGATACCTCAGATTTCTTGCAGGGCCAGAGCATTATCATTTCTCAGCATTGCCATTTGGCTTATCTACTGCGCCCAGAGTATTCACGAAATGCCTGGCATCAGTAATTGCTCATTGCAGGCTCCAGGGGATTCAAATCTATCCGTACCTGGACGATTGCCTCATACAAGCGGACAACAAACTAACTTTGACAAAAAACTTGAATTATGTCATACACTTGCTACAGGCTCTGGGATACACAGTCAACTTTCAAAAGTCAAGACTTCAGCCATCCCAGCAAATAACCTTCTTAGGAGCCAAACTAGACACAGCCTCTCAAATGGCTTACCTGACAGAAGACAAGCAAAAGAAGTTAACCCATTACTTCAAAAGTTTAGCAAAGCTCACCCAGATGACTGCAAGGAGTTTCCTACAGGCCCTGGGTTACATGGCATCCTGCATCCTCCTGGTTCCACTAGCAAGACTACACATGAGAAAGCTTCAATGGTACTTAAAAAGCTTATGGTCTCAACACAGCAACAACCTAGAAGCAAATATCCCACTCATTCCATGTCTTCAAAAGGAATTTCTATGGTGGGCCCCAGCAAGCCAGTCAAACGTAGGTATGTCATTCAAAAAACCTCAGATAACACAGACCATGATCACAGACGCCTCAGACCTTGGATGGGGGGCGCACATGGAAGGAAGATGTATTCAAGGACAATGGTCTCCAAAGGAAACACATCTGCATATCAATCAAAAAGAAATGTTAGCAGTAATGCATGCCATCAAGGCCTTTGGGCAACAACTTCAACAAGGCCACCTATTAATATGGACAGACAACACCACAGTGATGTGGTACATAAACAAGCAGGGGGGCACTCATTCTTACCCCCTTTGCAGACTGACAATGAATCTTTGGGAAAAATCACTGGGCCAAACATACAATTACAATCCCAGTTTGTTCCAGGCAAAGACAATGTTCTGGCGGACAGTCTAAGCAGGAATTTCCTAGACCCCCACAAATGGAGGCTACATCCAGACATCTTCCTACGACTCACCTCGACATGGGGCAGGCCGGACGTAGACCTATTTGCCTCCCACCTCAATCATCACTTACAAAAGTTCTGCTCAAGGACATATCATCCACAAGCATGGAAAATAGATGCCCTCTCATTCAACTGGAGCACCCTGATAATTTATGCATTCCCACCTCTGCCACTGATGACCACAGTGTTATTAAAGATCAAAGCAGACAAGCCGAAGGGGATCCTAATAGCTCCAAACTGGCCAAGACAACACTGGTACCCACTACTACGGAGCATATGTCACAACAAAACGTGGGCCCTTCCACAATGGCCCCAACTTCTGACTCAACACAACTTCAGGACAGTTCATCCCAACATCCAGACGCTACAGCTAACAGCTTGGGAAATCCCATAAATAACCTTGATTTACCTCTCTCCAAGGAAGTTCAGCGGATACTAACAGAAGCCCGCAAACCATCCACCAGGAAAGTTTACTCAGCCAAATGGAAGAGATTCAGCATTTGGAATACCAACAAGGGTCATGATGCCTCATTTTTGAGCATTCCTCTCATCCTGGAATACTTGGCAGATATGCTGCATAAAGGACTTTCATTCTCTTCCATAAAAATTCATGCTTCAGCTATCTCAGCTAGATACAACACTGACCCACCTGTGTTTTCACATCCTTTGTTAAGGCAATTTCTTAGAGTAATCAAGAATATAAAGCCCCCAAGAAAGGCACCAGTACCAGCTTGGGACCTCAATTTTGTCCTAGAAAAATTGACTTTACCTCCCTTCGTGCCAGCAGCTTCTGTGGATTTACAATTTCTTTCCTGGAAGACAGCTTTCCTGTTGGCCATTACCTCAGCAAGAAGGGTTTCGGAATTACAGGCCTTAATGGCAATACCACCGTTCATAACCTTTCACAGAGACAGGGTCTCCTTAGGAACCAACCCTACCTTTCTGCCAAAAGTGGTATCTAGGGTTGCCTTAAATCAAGCAATTCACCTGCCTACTTTCTTTCCTAATCCTGAGAAAAAAGGGGAAAGACTGTTGCATACCTTGGACATACACAGACAACTTCGCTACTACCTAGACAGAACCAAGACCAGTAGGAAGTCTGACCAGCTTTTGTAGCTTACGCCCCTGCAGTACAAGGAAAAGCAATTTCTAAACAGACAATTTCAAAATGGATTGGACATTGCATCAGATTCTGTTATTCCTTCCATGGAAAGAGTGTGCCAGCCAATGTCAGACCACACTCCACCAGAGCTACAGCCACCTCTACAGCCTTTTTAAGAGGGGTGCCTACAAAAGACATTCTAGAAGCTGCTACATGGAGCTCCGTGCATACATTTTCCAAGCACTACAACCTCCCTCTATATTCCAGATCCAGAGCAGGCTTTGCTTCGGCAGTCCTGCAGGGACTGATAGCTACACCATCCCTTTCTTAGAGCATACCACCTCCCCCAGCTAAGCTTTGGTATTCAACCCATATGTTATGACTGCAGTTGCATTCTTGAAGGACATAGTACAGTTTTGTACCTACCATAAATGTAGATGTCCGATAGATATGCAACTGCAGTCGGTTTTCCCGCCTCCATCCCCTCTATGCCTTGGGTCCACTCCTCTCCCTGTTATCCTTAGCTGGGGATATCTGTTATGGTGTATCTGTTTATTGCTTATTTGTTGTCTGGAAACCTATTTTTGTCTTCCAATTTGATTACAGCCTTCCTTGGAGGGCACCTGGCATCTGGGGCAAGAAACACTGAAGAAGATGGCGTTGGCTGATGCTTATATACTCCAGCCGCCCTGACGTCGGAGAGAAATGCGACATCAGCCGACATCGGACCCAAACTTTGGAATCCGGCCGACCGAGGGCTGCCTGAGGCAGGACAACCCATATGTTATGACTGCAGTTGCATATCTATCGGACATCTACATTTATGGTAGGTACAAAACTGTACTTTATGTATGTCATCACACATGTCCACCAATTGCAATGCATACAAACATGGCTACATGACAGGCATGTAGAACCAACACATATATACATGTAGTGGTGTGCATGCAGCTACCATGCATATGCAGTAGCTGATGTATGTAATTCATCTGTGCCTAACTACAACATGCAGTTGCACTGCAGCCCCAACATTGACACCTGTATATGGTGAAATACTGACAGTATGGTAGGATGTACATCAGGTATGGATAGATGTGTGTACATAAAGTGGTGATCCACCTTTGCAGATGGATGTTTGCCGGGGATGGCTCACAGGTGTGTCACATGCCATCCTACCATTACATGTGCAAAAAGTACGCTATGTTACTGTTACTTGACAGTGAAGACATAAAACCTACACAGCGGTCGGGTGTTACTGACTGTAAGTCACTTGACACTTGTAACACTTACATCCTCCCATGTGCATATAGCAGCACAATTGTCGAAGGTAGCGTTGGTACACATAATGCGGCCAATACTGCTGCATGTCTGTCAGATGTATCATCATATAGCAGGTGTATCATTCACAGTACTGCCATGTGTGTTTGCTTGTGTGAACATATATGCCACATATGGTGGGGAATTGTATTTGTCCGTTACTTCAAAATCTGAGGTTAATACAGGAATAGAAATGACACAAAACACCAAGGCTCAAACTTAACTTATTAATTTATTAAGCAAAACTTTTCTTAAAGTACAGTAAGGCTAAAACTAAATAAACAAAAACTAATAAATCATGTACTTACAAGCATATGCATAAACAAAATCATCTTTGCCACTGATAGGGAAACTTCAAATCCTATCCAGTGCAGCTATCTGTTCAGTCAAGGCAAGGCCGACACTGGCGAAATGTCTCTAAGCTCAGTTCAGGCTGGTGCTGTGATCAAATCCGGATGCTGATGATGATTTTCATCTTAGCCTTTGAGCTTTTATAGTCTTTTTGAGTTGGCAGAATATTGTAGAAAGATCTGACATTACAGGCTCATCATGAGCTGATGGAATATTTTAGAAAATTACAGATCATTTCCTAAGTTGTAAACAAGTCTAGTAATGTCTGGTCTTGTGCCCTACTTCCCTTTTTCAGGGAACAGTTAGCTCACAACCTTGTTATATAGTTCCTCTTTGAAATCCCCACATTCTGGTAAACATCTTTTAAGCTGATAAACAACTTATAGGTTAACAAAAGTTCAATGATACCAGTAATCAGTGAGCAAGGCCTGCTCTTAAGCATATTGTATTGTTTCAGTATTAGCAGCATATAGTGAGGTAGTGGCATATCAAGAACTAGCAATAATCAATCTAGCAATAATTAAACATACACAGTGATACGTGGCTCGAGGCATAGCAAAAACTGGTAGGCTGTGTGGATCCGTCACAGGCCACCCCTTGCATCGAGCAGCGAACGCTGTGTATCCCTTATAATGGTTAAAACTGACAACATCAGTTTGTACCTTCTCATCACCTTACAATAAATACAGCATGATATTATGCAAAATAACACAGAGATTATTGTGGTCAAAAGTAAAGGATGCAATAACAAATTAAACCACACTGAAGCCTTAGATGACCACATAAAAACATCATACCAATGTGAAACAGTTATATCCTGTATTTCATTTGCAATTTTTACAATGGTACCTTTATCCTTAATCATTTTAATCACTGTTTGATGCATCATTTAGTGTTTTATTTAACAGTTGCAACACTGTTTGTCCTTCCTGCTTAATCTGTTGAAAGTCCGGGTGGACTAGAGATGGCCACTTAAAAGTATGTAATGGTTCTATGCTAGCATTAAATGTGACATCCATCCATCTAGTCAGTCTAATCAATTCTCCAGTACAAAAATCAATAATTGCATGGATATTACTTTTACAGTATGCTCCACTAGTTGTGATCATTCCATCACTCCAGGCTAATTTACAGGAGGATATCACACAAACAGTGGTATCATTTAGCTGGTAGATGTCTGTACCATTTACTACATACCTGTGCCAGGTACATTCCCCAGTTCCATTACGTAAGCATGGGTGAGGCTTCCTCTTCACTATCATGCATACCCACCCCTGGGGCCAGGTTTCACAACTTGTCACATCAACGGGTACATCATTATAATCAATTAAAGTGGATTCGATTTGAGGTACCCACCAATTATTTTCAAATTGCAAGGGCAATGTAACAAATGGACAGACCTGCTTTGTTCCTTTTTTACTAGCAAGATAGTCAAAAATCAGTATACAAGACTTATTTTCATATGTAAAATCTATTGGCTTTAACCACTGATACAGTTGCAGTTCCTTTTGCCAATGGGCTGCCTTTTTAGCCCCCCAAGTTTGAGTGAATTGCAAATATTGCTGGTTGGCAGCCAACTGAGATAAAATACAAAAAGTCTGATTTACTTCTGCTGTGAGGTTATCTAAAATCTGTTCTGTATATGTATTTGTATGTTCAATCCACCTCCACAAGACAGTTTGAGTTAAAATACTGTCTACAGTTCTTTGTCCCAACTCGGGATCATGGTCTGCTAGTAGCTTAAAGGTCATATTTAGGTCAGTGCCCAAACGGCTCAACTTGCTACGAGGGTATCTATATCTACACTGTTTAGGAATCCAGTCCCTGTTCCGACTGCACCTAGTGCAGTACCAAGAATACCTGTTACATCGCTTTATTTCTTCTATATTTGTAATGTTTGTATTTGATATGCAAAGAATCAACTGGCCATAATTGTGCAATTTTACAATGTGGATACCTGGTGGTAATATCCACTGCTGACATGTTAACTATCATTTTAATACGTTGTATAATTCTAGCGCTACTTACAGTTTTACATCCTCTGGTATATCTTACCACATGTCCCAAACCATTAAATACAGTTGAACTATTGTCCATGGCATATATCTCCAAGTCCGAGATAGGGTTTCCATGAGTGTCATTTTCCCTTTGAAATTCAGCTATACAGGAGGAATCTAATGGAGACTCAGCTAAAGAAAATCCCGACTCGTTTAACCTTTGGTACAGACCTCCAAAAGGGTTGGAAACACATTTTTCAGGATGTCTATCACAGTTCAGTCTACATACAGTTGTAATGTTTTCCGTCTGAGTGATGCTCCAAGTTAAGGCAGGCTTCGGTGTCACTGCATATAAATGGTCTCCCAATTTCCAATAAAAGTCACAGTCAGCTGTCAAATTTGCAACATCTTCCCCTTCGAATAGAGGGACAGGATTAAGACAGTTATATGGCCCATCTAAGTGTTGTCGTCGGAAAAGGTTGGCTCCTTCCCAAACAGTGGCAATAATCTATGGAGAGGAAAGTACAATGGTTGTTTAGCAGAATCAAGTAATACTAAAACAGTATCACCAGGTCCATCACAAATTACTGTCCCATGTTCATTTGGCTGATTGGGTGTGGTCACTATAACTTTCATTCCCAGCCATTTGCTTGGTTTAGTATCACAGTCTTGTAGTAGAATAACAGCATCTTGATGCATACAAATTTCTACTAAAGGTTGTCCTTTCTGAATCATTTGTGTCTTGTTATCTAAATTGATAGCCTTCACTATCACTTCTCGTTCTGGCTCCCATAATGTAAAAACCTCCCAACTTTCACCTAATAGCCCTTTTGCCCCAGTGCCAATTTTCTGGGAGAAAGAGTTTCCAGCCTGTCTCAACTAATGCCATATTTTGTGCTGGCACCCTTTGTTCAGTCAATGCACATAGCCAGAATCGAGTTTGATCAGTATTCGTCAGAAGAGGGTATATGGCATTCGGATTCAGCTTTTCTATTTTTAAAACACAGCAGTTAGATCGAATGTCACTCATATGCATTTGCAAGGGAGTTCCTTGATGCTTTCGGGGTCTGTTATTCAGCTGACTCACAGCTAATTCTAGTACCTTTGCCCAGCCTTGCAATGTTCCATCATTCGTATTCTTTCGAATTTGTTCTTTAAGGAGCCCATTATACCTTTCAATTAAACCAGCAGCTTGGGGATGATATGGGATATGCAGTACCCATCGAACTCCATTTTCCTTTGCCCACTCTTGGACCTCTGCTCCGGTAAAGTGGCTGCCTTGGTCACTTTGGATTTCAGCGGGAATCCCATATGTCACACATAATTTATTTAATCCTTTTAACACTGCTTGCTGATTTGCCTTTTTGCATGGGGACACCATTAGTAATCCTGAATAAGTGTCCACCATCGTTAGGCAGTATTGCTGGTTTTGATCCAGTGGTAAAGGACCAATAAAGTCTATTTGCCAGATTTGTGCTGGGCGGCTGCCTCTGTGAATGTGTCCGCATGCTTCTGCTTGCAGTTGCTTTTGTTTATTTCTTTGACAAATTTCACACTGTTTTATAACATCCGTAGTTATTTCCTTATTTAACTGCATACCATGCCTCCGGGCCCATTCTATCGTCGCATCTCTTCCCAAATGTCCACTCCGATCATGGGCCCATCTTGCCATACTGGCACTGTCGGCTTTCTCTTCAGTAACACATCTGGCCATCTTATCTACCTGCTGGTTATGCCTCCTTTCATTTGTTACAAGTGATGCATGGGCATCTACATGTCCAACGCTGATTTTGCATTGTTGAGCTTTTTCCCAAATCCGTTGCCAATCTTCTGAACCTCCCCACAGAGGTCTGCCATGGATCTTCCAATCCTGTTGCTGCCAGGCAGGTAACCAGGTCGTCAGTCCTTTATAAACTGCCCAGCTGTCAGTATAGATGTATGCTTCGTCCTCCGGTGATAAACTATCGATGACCAGGGCAACAGCTCGTAATTCTGCCTGATTATTTGAACCGGCAGTACCTTCATCAAATAACACAGCTTCTGTTCGTGGGCAATAAGCCACTGCAGTCCAGGTCCTACCATTTGATCCAATTTTGGCAGAACCATCAGTAAACCATGCAAATTTTTGTTTTTCTGCATCTAAATTATCAAATGGTAATGCTTCAGTTATTGGAGACTGTGGGAGCTCATATCGCTGTTGTTCTATCGCGTCAGCATCATCCAGAATTACCAGTCCAGCCAACTGTTGTTGTACCTGAGACACCCCAGGCATGATGTTGGCCCTTTCCTGTAAATACCACTTCCACTTTTGCACGGTCGAAGATTGTGCTATCAAGGTTTTCATTAAGGTATTGTCTCGTAACCACCCCTGGATTGGGTAGTCTATTTTAACTGTCACTGTTTGTTGTTGTTTGGTTATTCCTTCTACATGAATCAATGCTGTGTACACCGCCAGTACATGCTGCTCAAGGGGGCTGTATCTCACCTGCGCTCCAGTTAGGGATTTGGACCAAAATCCCAAGGGTCTCTTTTTCCCAGTGTCATCCTTCTGCCACAGCCCCCAAGACATAATATTATTGGCAACTGTTACTTCAAGGACAAAAGGTTGTTGTGGATCAACCGGGCCCAGCCCCACGCTCTGCTGTAGAGCCTTTTTTGCTTCTTCAAAAGCCGTTTGTTGCTTGGGACCCCATTGAAAATCACATTTTTTCCTAGTTACATAGTGAATGGGTCGCAAAATCAGTCCAAGATGAGGTACAAATGCTCTCCAAAAGCCCATTACTCCCAAAAAGGCCTGTGCCTGCTGTTTCGTTTTTGGGACTGCAATTTTCTGGATACTCTCCAGTGCTGCTGCAGGAATTTCCTTTTCGCTCCGTTCCAAATCATACCAAGGAATTTTACTGATGTCCCTTGTTGTGTTTTATTCTCATTTATAGCCCACCCTCTGTTCTGAAGGTGCTGCACTACAGTCTTTAATGCGGTCTCCACCTCAGATTTTTCTCCAGTAATCATTATGTCATCAATGTAATGAAAAATAGTCACTTTGTCTAGCTGTAACTTGGCTAGGTCTCTAGCCACTAGTCCATGACACAGGGTAGGGCTGTGCAGATATCCTTGAGGTAACACTTGGAAGGTATACTGCCTCCCCTCCCAGGTAAAAGCAAACTGGGCTCTGCTTTCTTCTGCTATCGGAATGGAGAAGAAGGCATTTGCCAAGTCCAAAACTGCATGATATGGTCCAGCAGAGGAAGACAATCTTTCCACGATCGTAACAATGTCTGGAACAGCTGCCGCTAAGGGTGGGGCCACCTTGTTCAGACCTCGATAATCTACAGTCATCCGCCATGATCCATCAGGTTTCCTTACTGGCCACACCGGACTGTTGAATGGACTCACTGTTGGCTCAAGTATGCCAACCCAAAGCAGTTCTTGGATCGTCTCAGTAATTTCAGCGTGCCCACCTGGGATACGATATTGTTTGATGTTCACTATTGTTTTAGGCGTGGGAATACAAAGCGGTTCCCACTTAGCATTGCCTCGAACTACAGCCTTAACTGCGTTGACTGAACAATGCCGCACTCCAAACCTAAATGGCCCTACAGTGGTTTCCAAAGTTCTACCCTTTAACACATCTATTCCTAAAATGTGTTCAGGTACTGGAGCTATCACTGCTTCAATGTAAATAGGAATACCATCCCCAAAAGCTATCTTAATCTTGGTTTTGGTACCTAGTGTCTTTGCCCCTCCATAACCATCAATTTTTACATATTGTCCACGAAATCTACGGGGGTTACCTGCAAAAATGGTTACTTCTGATCCTGTGTCTACCAGAGCCATCACATGTTGTGGCCCTCCCTTCCAAAAAATGGTAGGAGTGCGTATGGGTGGTCCCCAGGTGTAATTGCTCTTACTGTACCCCTAGCTACTGGGGACCCGCCTTCTAGTCAATTTGTCTCTGTTTTATCGACCAGGGTTCTCCATTCCTTCCCTCCCCAGTCTCTCTTGTCATTAAATTCCCCCTTTTGCCACTGTACTAGCTCCTCATCAGTAGGGATGTCAGGATATAATTGATTCCATCCTACCTTCCCTTCAGTGGTACTCCTGGTTGGACTTTTTGTAGGGGTTTGCTTTTTACTTTCAGAGCTTGAACCTTTTTCTTTTTGTTTCTGCTTCCACTTTTTATATAATTCTTCAGTAGCTATCCCATCTATTTCCGCAGCTCCAACCCCCACCTCAACAGATCCAGAAACATTTGCTTTCTCGTAACCTTTTCTCCAGATTTATCTTTTGATTTCTCCGCATTTGCCTTCCTAGCTCTTCTCTGTTCTTTTCTTCCACTAATTCTGCCATTTGATTTAGAGTGGCTATTACATCCCATATCTGCTGACCTACACCACCTGCCAGGGCAGCCATCAGCTGCCCTTCCACCACTGTGGTGCATTTTGATTAATTTGCTCCTCATATTACTAGTCATAATTTGTGCATCTGGCCTCTCGGAAGCACCAATACACCATCCTCAATTCCATTGAGTAAACGGCAGCCAACATAGCCATTTCTCTTAACTGCTGTATGGCCTCTGCTATTGTTTTCCAAGGCTTATGTTCATCAGCTACTGCTGTAGCATCTGGCCAAGTAGCGTGGAAAGCCGAGGCTAACCACACCACCAGTGTATTCACCTGGGAATCACCATGATCTATATTGTTTACTATTTGCTTTAGACGTGGGTGAAACACCAGACATGCACACTGGTGCATCTCTTCAGCATTTAGAGACACCGCTTCTCCCCCTGTGTCCCAAACCCGAAGAAACCACGCCAAAACAGTTTCCCCTGGCCTTTGCTTATAGATTTGGATTATATTCAATAATTCAGCTTGCGTATAACTCCGCACCTCCACCCATTGTTGTGGTGCTGCCCCTCCAGTCCACTGTCCCTTTTTCTCAATAACTGGGCGCGCCTCCACTGACGGAGGATTTACTATTTCAAAATCACTATCACCCTCATCTGTTGAGGGGAAATCACCTTCCCACTTCTCAGGATCAAACTCTGCCTTACACAGCAAAGCACGAACCCGAGGCCTTGAGGGTGGATGGCGTTGTTTTCTCCCATTTCGTTGTCTACGCTGTTGTATTATCCGAGTAGCTAAAGTCACTGAATTAGATTTCCAGTGCTCAGCTTCCTCCCTACTTTAACAAGTGCCATGTTTGCCTTCTCCAAGGCATCTCTATCTAATCTATGTGTGTGTGTGAGTTCTTTACATCGCTCTTCTAATTCTGAAACTTTTCTTTTAGTGAGTCTACATCTCTGTCTAATTCCTGAATTGCTTCAAAGAACAGCCATCCGGCTGCCCCTACCCCCTCCTTCACCTTTTTTCCCTTATCATCCAATTTTAACCCTTCTAAAGCTCTAGCTAGGCTATCAGGATCTGCCTTAGGTCTTTCCTGCAAGGGTTTTGGAGAAGGAGGAGGAGAAACTTGACTCAATACCTTAGCAAGAGGATCCCACTTCCCAAATAATGCTGTCAAAGTAGCATCAACACCCAACTTATTTGGAGTGCTTAATGCAACATCCTTCTTACCTATACCTAGGTGTTTTAAAGGAAAAAACATTGGTTGTTGTTGTGACATCTCTACTGCAAACCCCAGATCCGGCCGACTACGCCAAGTGTATTTGTCCGTTACTTCAAAATCTGAGGTTAATACAGGAATAGAAATGACACAAAACACCAAGGCTCAAACTTAACTTATTAATTTATTAAGCAAAACTTTTCTTAAAGTACAGTAAGGCTAAAACTAAATAAACAAAAGCTAATAAATCATGTACTTACAAGCATATGCATAAACAAAATCATCTTTGCCACTGATAGGGAAACTTCAAATCCTATCCAGTGCAGCTATCTGTTCAGTCAAGGCAAGGCCGACACTGGCGAAATGTCTCTAAGCTCAGTTCAGGCTGGTGCTGTGATCAAATCCGGATGCTGATGATGATTTTCATCTTAGCCTTTGAGCTTTTATAGTCTTTTTTGAGTTGGCAGAATATTGTAGAAAGATCTGACATTACAGGCTCATCATGAGCTGATGGAATATTTTAGAAAATTACAGATCATTTCCTAAGTTGTAAACAAGTCTAGTAATGTCTGGTCTTGTGCCCTACTTCCCTTTTTCAGGGAACAGTTAGCTCACAACCTTGTGATATAGTTCCTCTTTGAAATCCCCACATTCTGGTAAACATCTTTTAAGCTGATAAACAACTTATAGGTTAACAAAAGTTCAATGATACCAGTAATCATTGAGCAAGGCCTGCTCTTAAGCATATTGTATTGTTTCAGTATTAGCAGCATATAGTGAGGTAGTGGCATATCAAGAACTAGCAATAATCAATCTAGCAATAATTAAACATACACAGTGATACGTGGCTCGAGGCATAGCAAAAACTGGTAGGCTGTGTGGATCCGTCACAGGCCACCCCTTGCATCGAGCAGCGAATGCTGTGTATCCCTTATAATGGTTAAAACTGACAACATCAGTTTGTACCTTCTCATCACCTTACAATAAATACAGCATGATATTATGCAAAATAACACAGAGATTATTGTGGTCAAAAGTAAAGGATGCAATAACAAATTAAACCACACTGAAGCCTTAGATGACCACATAAAAACATCATACCAATGTGAAACAGTTATATCCTGTATTTCATTTGCAATTTTACAATGGTACCTTTATCCTTAATCATTTTAATCACTGTTTGATGCGCATCATTTAGTGTTTTATTTAACAGTTGCAACACTGTTTGTCCTTCCTGCTTAATCTGTTGAAAGTCCGGGTGGACTAGAGATGGCCACTTAAAAGTATGTAATGGTTCTATGCTAGCATTAAATGTGACATCCATCCATCTAGTCAGTCTAATCAATTCTCCAGTACAAAAATCAATAATTGCATGGATATTACTTTTACAGTATGCTCCACTAGTTGTGATCATTCCATCACTCCAGGCTAATTTACAGGAGGATATCACACAAACAGTGGTATCATTTAGCTGGTAGATGTCTGTACCATTTACTACATACCTGTGCCAGGTACATTCCCCAGTTCCATTACGTAAGCATGGGTGAGGCTTCCTCTTCACTATCATGCATACCCTCTAACGTTATCATCGGCCAGACTGCTGTGTAAACCCCCCGCACAATGTCAACATACCTGTGATGTGACCTGGTATGGATGTCACGTCTCTAGCCACTGTAGCCTATTAAACAGCCCACATGCTTCTGGATCAGTAGATGTGTGGACATCTGTGGTATGGTAGCCTTTCTAACAGTCAGGTTGAGGCTACGTATAGCATGCTGGTATTGCCATACATGCCTGTGAGTACTCCACATTTACACATGGGAAACTGCAAACACTGCTACTTGTTGGTACATACAAGTAGACCATAAGTAGGGAACCAGGGCATCATTACCAACATGCTGTTACTGTTGTTACCAAGACACATACTGTGAACATATAACAATGCATTATAAACCTGTACTACATGGTATGTCTGGTGCATGTCAACAGTACACAACTAATGTAATATACACTTCGCTCACTATTCTGTTCACCCTGTGCATCAAACCATTTGAGCATGTCCCTGCACCAATGGTGTGGATGACAGGGATGCAGCACAGGCATCATCATATGCACAGGGTGATAATGTTTGCCAGGGGCATAGGCTGCACCAGTGGATGACATCATGTGTGTGGATAAGGGCTGGTGATCTGATTGGACATGTGTGGTAGTTATGTATGTAGGTGTTGCGGTGCCCTACAGATGTTTTTGCTGTGTGCGTGTATGAGTGCACAAGTTCTGCCTTTTGCCAGGCCTACACAGGGGTATTATTGACAGCTCCAGATTGTACAGACCAGGATGTACAGCTCACTGTGTCCGGCCACGGCCACGTGACCTGTGCATGCCAGGGATTGCACGGGCACTACCAGGCGGAGGTACAGATTGGCTACTGTCCAATGACACATATCCACTGGAACCGTGTCCCCGCTGGGACCATCCAGGGCCACATCCACATGGCCTGCTGTGTCCTGGTGTGGACAGCATCAGCTGCATTGCTACTGCTACCGGCACTATGGGAGCGGGCATGTGAGGCGGCTCGTTCACATTGACCTGCACTAGGTGGTGTAGCTGGCCTACGTCCACGTGGCCTATGCCTCACTCCTACCAGATGTTCCAGCACAGACAGCTCACGCTCGCGGATTGCCATGCCACGGTCAAGGATTCCGACCATATCACCCAATCGCCTGTCCAGAACATCAGCAATCTGCTGTTGAGCATTTGCCAATGCCTGGATGTTGTCATTTAGAGTATGGATAGCAGCCCTCTGATGCCTCTGCCCTTCTCTGTTCTGCTATTCAGCATGTGCCTGTGCCACCATTACAGTCTGGAATGTGCGTCTGGTGACACCAGCTGCTGCACTCTGTCCTGCAGGTGCATGTCTGCCAGAGGTCCTCCTACGAGCAGCACTGGCCACATGCCTGTGTGGCACATCTGCAGTCATTACACTAACACCATGGTGTGGTGACACACCTTCTGTAGCCACCACACGTTCCTGTTCCAAGCTAACACACGCTGACTGTCCTTCCTCTATGGCCACTGGTGATGGGGTATGTGTTGGCATGAGAACTGTGTGCAGGGAAGAGGGGGACATAGCTGGGATGGCAACCATTGGCACAGATTCAGCCCCTGACAACCCTGCCTGTACCTCATGCATATGTTCATCACTGCTAGTATCTGTGGGGACACTAACATCAGACGGACCGCAGGAGGGTAACACACCTACATCACCTGTGAATGCAAAGAAAGACTCTACATTACAATAGACACACACATACACACACACACACACACACAGACACACACACACAGACAGACACACACACACACACACACACACACACACACACACACACACACACAGAGACACACACACACACATACAACACAGACACACACACACAGACACACCATGCATGTGATTTGACAGATGGCATGCAGCATGCATGTGATACAGTAGACGGCATGCAGCTCAGAAATTAATAGTGGTAGTTAGCATACCTCCCTGAGTTGCACACAACAGCAAGCAGGTGTCATATCAGTAGCCATGCAGTTCACACAATCATGGTAGTAAGCATGCATCCCTGTGATACACCATGTGGACCACCACAGGTTAACAGTACATATGGCTGAAGTGACCTTGACATGTAATCTGCTGATGTGTGCATTGACATGCATACATGTCTGACACAATGGTGTCCTGACACATGTACAGCGTTGTAATGGGTATCACATTGCAGTGTTGTCTGTATGCCCTACAGATAGAATGCACGTTTAGCAAATGTGCATGAGCATGGAAGGGTAGTGTGAGGCGTCTACATTGCTATACAGTGTGAAGTACAGACACTGTGCCATTGCATGGCATCATGAGGCATCTATATTGCTATACAGTATGTAATATGCACACGTTGCATAGCCATAACTGCGTGCATACACATGACATAACTGTGGATTGTGACCCACGTTGCTGAGGTGTATACATACCAAACCATGCTGTGTCATGTGACAGGTCACTGGAAGACCTACGGATGACACCCCTGCACAACTACTTCAGAGTATTAGCTGCCTGGCAACCATGTCCACACATGGCAGACTTGTCAATACACCATATCCCACATGACATTGATGTATCACACACATGAGGTGCACGGCTGACGGTGATGTCCTACAGCAGCAAGGGAAATGTATGGTATCTGTGGCCTGATGTAGTGCCAATGTCTGTGGAAGCTGTACAGGTGACTACTGTCATGCTATGACACAGTCGTGATGTTCAATACATCTTATATGGTCGACTTACATGACACCTCCACTAGCTGTGCACAGGCTTTTAGGATGTCCAGTGTACCACATCAACTGTATAATCAGTCAACTAAGGCTATAGTTGGACCATGTGTGGACAATGTGCAACAGAGTGTATACACATCACATCTACTGTGTGGCTACATGTCTCTGGCCATCCTCCATGGCCATGTGTGAACATGTGTTGGCCAAATGTTTGTGATGGCCATCTATCTCACACGTCTGTGTAGTCCCATAGGACATACACCCATAGATGTCAGATATGTCACCGTCCACAGGGCTATGCAGACAACGGGTTGTATGTTTGGTATGTGGGGTATGTATTATGGGATAGTGTGACAATATTGCAGCCAGAACACTACATGTCTGGGACATGTCAGATGGCACATCACAATATGTGCACCCATTGCAGGGGCATATAACACAATGGTGACTCCTGTGGGCTGCCCATATCCCAGCTCACTGTGTGGTACTGTTTGCGTACCACACATGTGTTGTTCCAATGTATAGTACATATGCCTATATTGAACAACACGTCCACCGTTGTACGCACAGCTGTCCACACATGTAGTAATGACAGATACTGTGGTTTCATGTTGGTGTTTCATTTTGTTTGTATATATTGCACATGGGTAGCCAGTGTGAATGATGGGAAATGTGACCTGTATATCGTGACTGGACCATACATCATGTATACATGTGTTAACTGGCCACATGGCGAATAGATATATGCATTAACATGCCTGATACTGATGACAGTTTCACCTACAATGGACTGATGTCTGTGCGGCACGCCAGAGGTACCTGTATAGGGGTGACACAGCAGTTTGAACATTATCCATGACTGTATGACAGCCACAGGGTGCACTGTGCATGTTAACACATTCGCCTGTAGAGTAGCATATAGTATGCACATGTGTGCATACACAGGGTAGCATACTGTAGTATGCAGCATGTGTGTAAACATACCTTGCATATGATGTTACATTACATATTGTACAGTGACACATGCAACTAAATGGGATATAATAGTCATATGTGCAGTAGTGACTTACCAGGCAACTCCAGGCTCATTGGTTGGGACACACCCACCTCCACGATGGCAGCTAGTGTTTGTGGATGCTGTTCTGAAGGTGTCCCCAGGCTGGCCAGTAGCTCCTCAGTGTGTGTGAGTGGGGGGCTGGGTTGGTGGCCCACCACCTGTTCCACCTTGTTCCCTGGTGATTGCAGTGGCACGCTGTTTCGCATGTCATATCAAGTCTGTGCAGTATCTGTGCACCTGCTGGTAGGTGCAGTTATGGCCACCCACATCATTAACCCTCCTGCAAAGGTCCTGCCACAGGTCATCATGCTGCTGGGCATGCTATGGCACATGGCTGAACAACACCTCGTAGTTCTCATGAAGGTACGGGATGAGGACATCATCCTACTGGTGGCTGTACGCTGGCAGGCATGAACGAGGAATTATCTGGAAGACATAATGATGGTGACAGGTCACAGAGATACAGCTGCACATACATTTATATTACATCTAGTACAACTGCACAGTTATCTTTGCAAATCATCATGACACTGACACAACTGACATGTTTGTGTCACACACATGTTACACCCGTTATGCATTGAATATCATCACCATATATGTGTGTCACCTCTTTACATTGTTCATACTCCATGTGAATGCTGTCTTGATGTGAGCATGTCTGTTTGCCTGTACTGGTGTTCTTACCTATCAGCACATATGTCTGGATGTGTCCATAGTGATGCTGTTGACCTTGATGCTGTGTATATGTCACATATCAACACATACACTGCCTTAATGGACATGAGCAGTGACAATGCACACATACACACGGAACCTTTACATGCATGTGTTTTGCCATATAGGGTATGATATACTAAGAGCAGACCGAATAACTCGTAAAGGTGGCGGTGTAGCCATACTCTACAAAAATACATTACAAATCTCCCTTGCCTCTCCACAACCCCTCCTAACAAACAATGCCGAAATTCTACTTGTAAAACTTCAACCAAACAAACATAAAAGCATATATATAGCATGTATTTACATCCCCCCAGGCAACAATAATAACAAAACCTTAGAGGACTTTCTCCACTGGTTAACTCAAACTCACCCCCAGGAATCCATAGTGTTAGGTGACTTCAACATTGATTGGAATTCCTTCTCATCTAGCTCCCCATGTAGCAGCATAAATCTACATGGCTTTTCTCAGCTCATATCCACTCCTACCAGACTAGGTAAACCCCAAAATAAAGACAGCATCCTGGACTGGATCCCTACTAATAAAGATCCTGACCAGTACTCAGCAGGTACTCACCCAGAGGACATGAGTGATCACTTACTAACCTATGTTATCAAATTCAAGAAAATCACCCCCCTTCTTACAACCATAAAAAAAATCAGGAATAATAATAAATTCAACGCCTCCATTTTTCAAACTGAACTTAAAGCCCACAACTGGACAATACTCAAGTCTCTTCCTCTTGAAGAGGCAGTTATCTACTTCAACACCACCTTCCTCAAGATTCTAGATTCCCATGCTCCAATACGGTCCATTAGAACTAAAACCAAAACCGCACCATGGCTCTCTAAGGAAACAAAATCCAAAATCCTATCTAGAAACAAGATGTGGGTCACATGGCGTACCTCTAAAGACCCACACTCCCACCAAACCTTCCGGCAACTTAGAAATGAAACTAAAAGAATGATCTTAAATGATAAAAAACTTCTTCCTCCACCTCCAACACAAACACCTTAATAATCCACAAAAATTCTGGGCAGGCTTAAACAAGCTCCTGCACCCAGGCCAGGCAACCACCCCACTCCAACAACTTGCAAACAACAGTGCCCTGTAAACATCGCTAACACATTCAATAGTTTCTTCACAGAAACTATACAATCCCTGGCCACACAATTCAAACAAACAACCAGCCCACTCCACTACCCATGCCAGCAGAATACTACAACTACATCAGATCATCTATTTACCTTCGATCCAGTACCCATATCCTTTATAACATCTCTTCTTAAAAACTAAAACCCACTAAGCTAGCAGCTGACCTTCTCCCAGCTGAGTTTCTGCAAAAGCAGCTGAGGCCATTTCCTATCCGTCTCCATAATCATAAACCGCACCTTGTCAGAAGCCTTCATCCTCTCCATATGGAAAATGTCCCACATTATTCCTCTCCATAAAGGTGGTAGCTCACTAGAGCTAACCAACTACAGACCTATAGCTATACTCTCACTCCTGGCCAAAATTATGGAAAAGTGTGTCCACAAACAACTGATGGAACACCTCACCAAAAATAAAATTCTAGCTAACTCCCAACATGGCTTCACGCCAAATCACAGTACCACATCAGCCCTACTATCCTTTTCTAATACCATCAATAACTTCAGAAACAATAATAAACTATCATCTGCTCTTTTCTTAGACCTCTCCAAGGCCTTTGATATGGTGAACCACATTCAACTCCTCCATACATTAAAAAAAACTATCACTCAGCAATTCCACGCTTAAATGGTTCCAATCCTACCTGTCCAATAGGCAACAGGCTGTTCTATGGCAGGACAAATTATCTACATGCCTACCTGTTACACTTGGAGTTCCCCAAGGATCTATTCTTGGCCCTCTTCTCTTCACCATCTTTGTTAATGACCTGCCCACAATCACCCCCCATGCCACATGCATTCAATATGCAGATGATTTGACTATCATCAGCACTGCCTCCAACCTGGCATACCTCACTGCTTCAACCCAAGACACCTTCAACCTAATAGAAAAATGGTTCTCAAGTCGACAACTAGTTCTCAACCCCAACAAAACAAAACTACTTACTTTCTCACCCACTAACAAGATTCTTCCCCCCACCTTCTCTATTACATCCTCCAATGGAATCACTATATCACCAGAAGCTCACACAAAGCTATTAGGTGTTACCATTGATAACTCCTTAAATTTGACACCCATTTCAATCTTACCATCAAAACCGTCAATAAAAGCTTGGCTCTCTCTATAAAGTAAAACACTTTCTCACTCCTCACGCTAAAATTACAATTGCCAGCACACACCTACTATCAACTCTTTTCTATGCCTCCCCTCTTTACAAACCTAAACAAGACAACCCTTAACAAACTTGCTTCTTGTTACAATCACATAGCTAGATTTGCCACAAATTCCACCTTTAGAACGCACCACTGCACTAACTTGAAGCAACTAGGGTGGTTAGAGTTTTCCAGCCAACTCCATTTCAACCAACTCAAAACAGCTCACCAGATACTGTATCACCCAGAGAAAACACCAGCTCTGAAAAACATCATTAACCCCTATATTAACCTGCAATCTTTACGCTCCTCCAATAAGATCTTAGCTCAAACTACCAAAGCCAATAATTCTGCTGGGGATTCTCTATTCTCAAACTTTGTAGGTAAAATGTGGAACTCCTACCGACCATGCTCACCTCAGAACCCTCACTCCTACAATTCAAAAAAGCTTAAACCCCATCTCAATACTCTCTGGCAATGTCCCTGTTCCAAACCTGATTAACCACTATCATTTACCCTTCTCTTACCTCACTATCCTTAACCACTTTTTACAAGGCGCGCCTTTGTAACTGACCTATGTTTTTTTATATGCTGCTGTTGTTTTTTTTTTTCCCAAGATGTGATGTATCTTTATATTGTATTTAGAACTCAACTATCTTCCTTTTTTTGCATTAACAATGTTCATATGTCTGTTATGTACTTGGAGCTTTTCTCCCCGGGCCTCCGCTGAAAATGGACATGTATCCAGTCGGACTCTCCCGGTTAACAAATGTAAAATAAAAATAAAAAAATATACATCTACACGGCACTGTACAGCAGTTCAACATCCTGCCACGGATCGCCTGTGTTGCACATGTGATAGACATGGGACAATGGCTAGCCGGACGTCATTCGCAGTGATGGTTATCAACTATAGCATGTACGGGCAAGGTTTCCTAGCTGTATCCGACAGTCATTTTGCCACCGTGAGGTGCATCAGTGCCACATTACTGATCCAGACAGTTAATAATACATCTACCATGCGGTCATCACAGCATGTATGACAGAGATGACATGTGCAGCTTTGATGGACAGGGTTGCATGGTATGGTGGGAGTATGTAACGTGTATGGCACAGGGATGTGTCCAGCATGTGGCGATTCTTGTAGTAGAATGGTGGCTGTCCATGACGTATGTCTTTCAGATCAGGATATGTACGTGTAGCATGTCCAACATCACAGTGTAGCACATGTCTTTATGCAAGGTAGCCAGCATGCTGCCTAGTGGAGGTGAGGATAGTGAAGGCTGGTATCGCCCATCCACGCATGGCCAATACCTCTTAAAGGTGATATCTGATCCCATATTAGTCACCCGAGTGCTGAGTATGCCTGTCCAATGATCTCCATGCTCATGGATGGCACCCTGTCATGACATGGGTGCCTCGTATGACTACCTAATAGGCCTGGAGACGTCCCCAACTCAGGGAGGTGAACTGCACAGCACCATCCCTTACACAGTGTCCATAATGTTGACCGCTGCCTAGGTGGTAGTTAATGGGTACAGGGTTATTCACCTAGCGGTGACAATGCTATTATCAGCTGTCAGATTGTGCACATATGTCACACACCTCACCCACAAAGCCCATTCTTTATGTTGTCCACAACACTGAGACAGCTATTGCTCCTAGGTTATGGTCATTCACATCCTTACATACACAGATGCCTCCCATTTGTCTGTGTGGTATGGGCTACAATGAGGGGGGCGTACAAAACATTAACCCTGTTTTACTGTAACTGCCACTGGTGTGATATGCACATGTCACTCTGACAGTACATCTAGTATACTCAGTGTAGCTAGAACACGGTATGGGTGATGATGTCCTATGACCTGTCACAGGTATGCTATGCAGTGTAAAATCATCCGTACTGTCATCTACTTCTGTACTGCTAACATCTACGTTGATAAAGGTTCATAGACTTGCAGACCATACTCAGCAGGGTAATAGTGCAGTGCCTCCAATTATGACTGATGTCTCAACTTGTGGGTTGCAGTGGGTTGATATTATCCAACACCCTACCTGTATTGCATATTCGTGCTCAGCACTTGTTCAGAACTTGTGAGCACTTCATGAGCTACTAATTACTATAGCACCCATTCCAACTCATTTCTTACAAGTACACTGTCTGTCCTAACATTTCCAGCTTGCTTACAGTACAACAGCTGTTGTACACACGTAACTCACATATCTTGTGAGACATGGTTGAATATACAGGCATGTCCAACTGTCACATACCAGTGCTATTGCCTGTCTATATGATGAATATGGTGAACATGTGGCAATAGAGCAATTGTCTCATGTACACAGTCAATGCTCACCTCCCAACGTACGACACTACAGCCTGTGGGAGATGCACATATGTAGCCATGCTGGGGGTAATGCTCTCACCAACCCAGACTGAACCTGACATTCATGTGGGGACGTGTAACATTTGCCACCACAGGCCACACATAGTATGAGTATGACATTTGCAGAACCTCTCCATACTCTGTGTAGGCACCAGAGGCAGACCCCATCATCAAACACAATTACTTATAGCCCACAGACTCATGTGTGCCCATCAAATACAGACAATAGGGTGTTATAACATACCCAACACACCAGTCATAGGTGACTCTGTAGGCGGTCACACTGATGTCCAACTCAGCAGGCCGATAGTCGCTTACATCTAGCTTGTGAGTAACTGGTTCTGCATCATAACCTATGCACCCATGCCACACCTCACCAGGTACAATTTGACTGTCATTCTCCATGTTAAGTGTGACTGCCCTGAGATGTAACTTCCCAGATGACACATGCAGGGAGATGCAATAGCTCTCCGGTCTTGTAGCCCAGAAGGTATCGGCCAAGCCCTGGGGAGCATTCTGCATTCATCCAGACTAGATACCACTGTACAACAACTGTTTCACTTCAACAGTTGCCTATGCTTCTGCTGTCATTCCAAAGGCAGCCAGTATCTGTCCGCTTTGAATGACATGATCAACAAAACACGATGCTTTGGCACAGATGACCTGCACCTGTCAGCCCTGGGAGTACAGATAACATGTAAGGCTCTTGCTGCTCCTATTCTGCCTGTCTTGCACAGTTTCCAGTAACATTCACCACCAGAACTGGAACAGCCAAGCAAAACATGGGATCATGTGACTCAATGCTTGACATCATCTCTGATGCATGCAGGCAAGGCACTCCTTATAATGGACCACTTCAATATCTCTGCAGTGACTGGGACCTGGCTCTAGGCTCTGCAGAGCACACCTGCACTGACAGGTTATACGTAGACCACACCTTTCAGTCATGTAACCTGGACCGGAACACCCACGGCTGAGGTGTGTCCATATTTCACTATGTTGTACACACCTCCTGGCTGGTTACTTAGCACAATTCATCAGAGGTGATCCACGTGCAACTAACTGTGGCCAGAACTGCTATACACATTGTAACATGCTACGGATTCAACAACATACCCCACGGTTACCGGCCCTAATTTCTTGGTGTACTGGACAGTAGGGTTCAGACAGGTACTATTGATGTGCGACTGACACTACCCCAGACTTAACTGGGATAGCTACTCATGTATTGACACATTAGGCCAACGCTGTCCAGGATTCATAACCTCCACTCGGCTGGATCAAACCATACACACCACCACCAAGACCAGCAATATCCTAGACATGGACATTACCAACATGTCACTGGTGTTCCACACCTGCGGTTATCCCCTCGTTGGTAGTTTCCGAACATATGCTAATCACCATTGTTATCCACATCCCGGCACCACACCCTTCACGACATACACAGTACAAGATTAGTACAACGCCTACTACAGACATCTTATGACAGCAGTAGTAAACGTCATGACACCCGTGCAGATGGACAATGCACATACAAACACTGAAACATACCCCATTGCACTTCATTAGCACTTACACAACTGCATGGATCATGCTATTCCAAACAGAGCCATGATGGTACCCACCAGATAAAGGACGCCACTCTGGGGGTCCAGTTCCATGGACATAATGTACAACAAAAGGTGGAGGCTGTTGCAAAGTGGAGTACAATCCCATGGGTGGGGTAGCTCACTGGTCAGCCTCAGTAGGGCTCCTGGATCCCTTATCACATCCTCCAAACCTAGCTACGTAATTATTACTGTGAAACATTCCAGGGTGTACCACAAAGCATTATGGAGGTATGTCAGTAGTCAATGGCAATACCCACATCTGCTCTGACATACGACGGTTACTCAGGAACATTAGAGAACTGAGTGATGTTGATAACATCCTGGCGGATGGGTTCAATGCTAACTTTACACCCTCTCACTCCCTACAGGGCCATAATCCATGCAGGAACATTGTGGGGTCCCTGCGGTCACAACTACACAGTTCCAACCTGCACTCTCTAAGGCCTGGAACACAGACTCCATGTGACCATCCAACATCCCAGGCTGTGATGTACACAAACCTCAGAACAGCATGTCTCCCCATTTGGCCACCAGATTCACTAATAGCCTTGTATCAGACATTGTGGCCCCTGAATAGCACACAGCAACAGTTATCACACTCCACACAGGTGGCGCCACAATGAACCAGAGGGACTATTGCCCTATACACCTGACTGGACTGTTCTGCAAGGCTATGGGGCACATCATCATGGAAGTCATTCACAGAGACATTGGTGGGCTCCAGACCTTTGATGCCACCCAGGTTGAACTTGTTAGGGCCAGACCATGGCTCCTACACCTGGTGGACTCCTTTGATACACTTTCCAGGGTAGCTGATAACGGTAAGGGGGTCCACACAGCCTACATTGTCCTCTCATTGGCTTTCAGCACCGTTCTACATTCTGGTATTGACAACATACACATCCACCTGCACATCAACCCCTACATCTCAGGATGTTATGCAAAGTGGCTCATGGACATGACCCACACAATGAGGGTAGCATACCGTAGTATCTACTGTATTTCAGTTAAACTTGGCATACCACAGTCCTCAGTCATAGGGCCCCTCATGTTCGGTATATGCTTCCCTGAGATACAAGCTAGCACAGAGGGACTTTCCCTAACTAGGTTTCCAGACAACTGCATACAAGGCGCCATGATTGAGCCACCAGCTGATACAGACTCCCTCCATAAGGGTGTCACTGTGACAGATACCCGATGTCGATACCATGGCCTCAAGCTGCATGTCACATGGTGCATGAACATCCCCTTTGGATTACACCAATCACCCACTGACTATCACATAGGTGGTAGTCCCCTACATACATGTGACATTATACGGGATCTTAGTACACACGTATGTAGCACCCACTCCTTTGATAGCCATATTGCCAATGTGGCATGGATATCCTTCTAGGTGGCCACCCTTATCTGTACTGGGTTTGTAGCTGGAACAAAGGCACCCATTGTACCTCTAAACTCCTGACGTATACACACATTCAAGGATACAACACCCCATTTAGGGTGTACCTTACAGAACAGCAATGGCTTTACATACCACAACATTAACACACCATGAGGATTATTGAGCTCCGATGGTTGACGTATGCGGCAGAACTACGGACACCATGACTGTACACATTTGCATACTGCATACTCAGGGGTGACCTTTGCTGAACATACAGGGCCCATGTCCACAACAAAATTCATGGATAAACTCCACATAAGCGACATAGCCACTGAGAGCAACATGCTCATGGATATGTGCACAAATGCAACAATGAGTGGGATGTTCTTGAGGGTTGCATTTCTAAACCAGACACTCACCATGCTTTGGAACATGATTCCTATGTACATCACACAGGGACACTCAGTAGCACTGTTTATGAGATACCTCACTTGGTGGATGGGAGACACACATGTACGCCAGAGATCACTGCAGTGGCTGTACTGTGCAGAGGTGCAGGTAACACATGGCTCTGCTGTTCACAGACAAGACACTACCCTAGAGAGGTGCCACCAGTGTAAACACTGTAGTTGGGCTTACACATAGACTTGCCAGACAGCATAGTACCTCACTATGAACCTGTGAAGCTATTACATGTCCTTTGTGCATGGTTAATTGAGTAGCTCTTCCATTTCAATTAGCTATCATGCTGTTACAGTGTCCCGTGACGACAAGCCATATGTATCCTGTTATTGTGTATTGTACACACCAATAGACGATACCTTTTGTTTGCATGATATAACTGTTATGCTGTGTAGAACATCTGACATATCTACCTACAATACTGTACATTACACATATTTTACATATTATCCCATAATGCAAAGCATACTTGCACAGCAGGACCACCTTAGGCATGTTATTGTCGTTATATGCCCATACACATGCCTACTGTGACAGTTATATCAACATATACTATCCCCTGCTATGGCACGTACTTGTTGGCATACCCTACCACTGACGGCGGGTGGTGTGGAATTGTTCTGTTTAAAGCCCTCATGTAGCATCCCTTGTGGTGTCTGATGTTTACCTTGTGGCCCACAGCAGGACACACAATTTCTACAAGCGTTACTATGCTCAGCAAGACATCACTACATAATACCTTTTCCCACTTTATGCATTGCGGACACTTTTAATTAATACAAAACAGGCTATACATACACTAGCATACTGAAGTGTTCTACATACCTTGTTAGCATTCCGAACTTTCGTACATATCTCTCTTACACCTTTACTGTTTAAACGGTTCTATGGTATGAGCATATGGTTTGAATGTCTGGCAAGTCATCCTTATATACGTCGATACCTGTAACATGTGGTTTCCTGCTGCCAGTTGGTGTTCCTGAGTAGATTATTACATACACATCAGCTGGCAGCTACTCCATTCACCAATTATGTGGCAACAGTGGGGTATAATTGAATTCTCCACTTGGGCGTTGCCCTTTTGCCCTACCTTCGGGGAGATGGCCTGTATGTGTTTTGTTGTGTGGAATTTCAACTGCTATTTGTAGAGACATGGATATTTTGGATTCATGTACCCCGTGGATTGTGTGTGACAGCTAGAGTATGTGGTTCTACATGTGAGTGTACCTGTCATCTCAACCGTCTGATAAGGGACTATTGCAAACAAAACCTGTAACATCGCCGTCTGTTCCATTATACAACAGCTACGATTTCACATGGCGCCTTTACAAATGTGTTTCTCACAAGGTATGTTAACGCTTCTGCAGATGTAATTGAGTGAGTGGATGTTTGTGATGTTATTACAGTCTGTATTGCTATTGTTTCGTGTGTGATTGTTTCGTGTGTGGAAGATGTAGGTGGGTGTACATAGCATATACAGGTTTGTGGGGACTGCATTTCTACTTATTCCATATATGTGTGTGGGCTCCTTCCCTAATTGAAGACCTATCAGTTAGTAGACTGAAACTATGGTTGTTACGGGCTTATACATTGGGCCGTTGTTAATTGGTTTCTGTATAGTATGCAGGTGAGGTTGATACTTCCATACCTCCGGAAATACAGCGATATGTAAAGGAATGTTACTAAATGACAGCTGTCCCGTGTATTTCTGTCACAGATATTTGCACTCATCGCAGTTGTGTTGGTGACTGAACCTCTTTGGCATGGGTTGCCAACTTTTCAAATGGCCATAGTGGGACATTGGCAGGACACATATCAGTGTTTACAGGCCGACACATACCCATGGTCAGTACACAGGATAGCACATACTTTTATCCTTAATACATACTTATTCTTGTAGCACTTTAGCTACTTATCATGTTTCATGTAACATTTACGTTTTTTAGATACAGGCATAACTATTTAATTTCGGACATTTGCCCTTTTTAATATTTCTTGTCAGGACACAACTGCCCAGGGAGGGGCTGTCCCTCTTAAAGTGGGACAGGTGGTAACCGTATGCCTACGGCCAGCTATGACCACACCTACTGTAATGATCTACCTCCGAGTTAGCACTAACAGACACACGATGCAAACACACACACACACACATTACAGTCCCACGGAAATGCACACAGCACCCTCAACACACACATACACAGACTATGGTAATCACAAACACAGTAGAACACAGTACCTATATGGACCGCAACACCGGCAGCGATAACTAAATGTCCCTTAATATTGTGATAATATTACACGCGGTTCTAGTGTTCCGGTACTGTGTTCTTTCGGTCTTTCAGCCTCGTGATTACGCGTGTCGGTATGTGACACATTCCATAGTTGGCAGTATCCTATTTATTTGTACCTCCATGGTTGTGTACATGTCATTGACCTATCTACATATTTGCAAATGTAGGTGAATTCGTATATATCAACATATATCTCTCTCTATTACCCTTTCTATCTCTATTATGTATATGTATGTATATATATATATATATATATATATATATATATATATATATATATACAGAGAGAGTGACAGCCAGAATACACCTTTCATTGTGTAGATGTCAGTGTGTATACTGTTACCTGGACTCCGCACGTTTGTGTTTGAACCTGTCACATTACACACCTGCACATCTTGGGTAGCTTAGTGTTAGGTGATTGTGTACATGATTGCGTGTTCTACTCCTGGCAGTGGCCATTTTACCCTTCAGAGCAGGCACTATTAGTACAGGGGTGAATGATGCTAGTTTCACCTGTTCTGGACATCATTGACCGTGATCTGCGCGATATTCAGAGAAGCTTAGCCCTGTTTCGCGCATATCCGTATAGTCATATTTAAATGACACTTACCAGCACTGGGCGACGCATATTCCCGCTAACATGTGCTAAACATATTCTGATGACCTGCATCCAACATGCATTATTCGTACCTTCGGGATTACGTTACATCCCTTGCAGGACGTGGGACCGGGAACATGCACGACAGTCACTGCATTTACCACTTGGGCATCTGGGATTTGTACACATTTTGTATGTGGAATGTACTACGGCTGTTACTCCATACTGCAATCAAATGGGTAACTGAGTTAGTTTACATATGGATGAGACCTATTAATGGTATGTCCAAGTGATGTTTAATGGATGTGCTCCAGCATTGGGTATGTATGTCACAGTGAGCCACACACTATAATGTGCTACACCTTCACACAACCGTAGGTGGAGCATGCTGGGGTGACAGATACCTGTCATGGGTACACCCCATGCTTTGCTACTACATCCATGATTACATTATATGTAGCCCCTCATTAACGCACCAGGGAATCCATGCAGAGTGTGTGGGGAACAGTGATTACACACATGGATCCCGCAATTGGCTCTGCTCCACTGAGCGACAGTTGGTTACTCGATGTGGTGGTGACAGCAGACACTGTTTGCCTTGATTGATGAATGGCCTCTGACAATCGGGCGTGTACCTACTGATGTACCTAGGAACCTATACACACAGTACCAACATATGCTGATAGGTGTGTGTACTGTTCAGGTGTTGACATTCCTTGTTCCAATAGCTGTTGTGTGTACAATGGTTGAGGGCTGCCTATGTAGGATTCACACAGTAGGCCACCTACACATTACAATTAACAGGTGGTCGTGTGTGTGTGTGCCATCCATTTTACTGTGTGTGCAGGTGGAGAGGTGTGTCAGTCCGTAGGGGCCTACACTGTCAGAGTATCTGCTATATGTTCCCCCTTTGCCAAGGCATAGGCATATTGGGCACGCCTCCGTCTGCCTACTGGGGCTGGCACAGGGTGTTCGTGGTCTGAATCCCTCTGTGCCTGTGATGGCCTTGGCAACTGCGGTGGGCTGTGAGGGCCTTCACCATTTTGTCCCTGCTGCAGCTGTTTCCGCAGGATCATATCATGTAGCATGGCACATAGTATGTGGATGTGGGCACACGTGCCTGGAGAGTACTGCAAGGCTCCACCAGATATGTCCAAGCAACGGAAACATGATTTCAGCATCCCAAACACACACTCTATGTTGATTCTGGTTTGTGCGTGTGCCTCATTATGGCGTTCTTGCATGGGTGTGTGTGCATTTCTGATGGGAGTCATCATCCATGGCTCCAGTGCATAGCCAGCATCCCCCACAAGGTGGCCATGTGGGATGTCCCCCCCTGACAAATACCTGATACAGCTGTGAGGCATGCCAGATGTGGGAGTCATGGTAGCTTCCAGGGCTGCCAGCACACACATCCATTATAATGCCCTGGGCATTGCACACGACCTGGCAGTTGATGGAGTGGTATCCCTTGTGGTTTATGTAGTGCCTACCATGCTCACTGGGTGGTGATGTGATATGTATGTGCATGCAGTCTATCGCACCCAGTACATCTGGGTAGTGTGCCACATGGTGGAAGAGACGCATATTGCTGGCCAACTACTCCTGAGTTCGGGGGAAGTATATATGCGCATTGGCTTGTGGTAACATGGCATCCAGGAACTAGTGTAGTATCCTGGATGCTGATGCCTGTGAGATCCCCATTATATCTCCAGTTGGCATTTGAAAGGTAGCTGTAGCTAGTATTCACAAGCTTACACATACCTTCGTGTCCACTGGGATGGGTTCCCCTCTGTTGTTTCTGGATCTCAGGCGTGGCCGGCACAGCTCAACTATTTACTGTAAGATGTCCCTGTCCACCCTGTAATGCTCTACTATCTCCAGATCATGTAGCCCCTGGTAGGTTACCCTTGGTCTGAACACTCTTCTCCTCCTCCAGGGCCTGTCGAGGTTGTCAGCATCATCCTCCACAACACCGTCAGTCTCTAACACATGGTGATGAATCACAGCTATGGCAGCTCCCAACATGTACATTGTAAAAGTTCCCCATATGTTTACACCTATGGTGCAGTGTTTGGGAATACACAGGTGTATGTGGGGTGCTTTCACACTTTATACTATTGTGCTGTGAACACCGATGATGTCATAGGGTGTGTATGTATGATCGTAGCTACAGGGTATCTTATGTGTTTTACGACAGGAACTACTATTGTGGTGCATTTGGTGTTGAATTACATTTGGCTGCCATGGATTAACTCTTGCCCTTCCCTTTACATTTCTTCACATTTCACCTCTCATTTTCTGGCATGCATCCAGCAGCCTGCTTTCATTTGTACTTTCCTACACCTGGCTTATCTTGCGTAATGTGTTCCATGGCCGGTCTACTGCAGGTTTGCTTTGCTCTGCTATGACAGTTCTCTTTTCTTTGCAATCCGACACCTCCCCTATCCTGTTTTGCAGGTTTCTGCGAGCAGACTTGTCAGCTGCCGTCGATTGCCCGCTGTTAGTTAATAGGTGTTAATTGCTCAGTTGTACTCCCATTACCCTACTGCGGCATTTCCTTATTTTCTTCCCCTGACCTTCCTGTTTGAGCTATGGTACGTGGCGCGTGCGTCTGCTTACCGGGTTTCGGGCACATTTTCCTCCCTGTACACATGTGCTTTCGGGCACCATATGTGCTCTCAGCTAAACGATGCTATACCTACCTCCCCTCCCCTGTCCTGCGGCTTTGCTTAGCAACGGCCAGGCCAGATTTGCATTGCTCCAATGTGCTTACAGCTATGGTAGCGCACCCCACTGCTGATGTCATGTATACCTCTAAGCCACTCCTCAGTGTTGTAGCTCTGCGCCGTATGGTACATCCTTAGATCCATATGGTACGCCTGAGATCCAGAAACAACAGAGAGGAACCCATCCCAGTGGACACGAAGGTATGTGTAAGCTTGCGAATACAAGCTACAGGACGTTTGCTATTCACTATTGCCTGCCTCATTTGCATGGCATTGACTACTAATTCCTAGTTACCATGTCGAACACTGTCACACACCCTTAGCAACCCTTGCAGCTTGGTTGTGGTGTACCATGCATACCATTGAGTATTATGGTGAAATCATGTTTTGTATTACATTGCGATTTTATGACATTTGTATATATTTTCTTTGTGTTCCCGTTTGCGCACACATGCCCTGCGGTTGTACTTTGCGTTACTGTGGACTTGACATTAAATGTTGTTTTTTAGGTGTTGTGCATCTTTTCTTATGCCATTGGCTGTATATTTAGCCATTGGCATATGTTAACTTTGTAATACATGAGTCTGGTCCGCTTTCATAGCTCCGATGTTCTGTTTGGAAAAATGTAAACTGTGTTTTTTGGTTTACATTTCTGTGGGCTTACGCTACACCTGCACCACTTCATGAATCGCTATGTACCTTCATTTGCATGGTGTGGCACTGCGCATGGGGTGATTAGCATATCTAAGCCGAGGGCTGCGCAGATCTGGCGTACGCCGGTAGTGCACGTGGAATTGGATCGTACCTGAATCGCTCGGCGGCCATGTTTGGCATTATACTGCATATGCTACACCTGCGCCTGGCGCAAGCGTCATGAATCCCAGGGACTGTTTCAACCGTTTTCTGATGAAGTTGGAGTGTGTCCGAAGAAAAGCTCATTTTTGGTGCTTAAAAATAAATTGTTTGATCTTTGAAGTATGGACTGTGTGTTCTTGCTTACTTGAACATTACCCGCTGGTATCGGAACGTATCCAGTTTGTTTTTCTTCGTTTTTTTTTGCTTTTCTGAGTTTGTTAATAATATAAAGCTGATAGAGAGCATGCAACTAGACAATTATAGTGAGTGGAAAGTTTGGGGGAGACAAAAGTTGCCATAAGGAAAGACAATTATATTAACATAGTGTATACAGTCGTTAATACCAAGAAGAAAAACACTGTGAACTGTATAAAGGAAAAAGCGAGGAGGTGATGAGTATTAGGAGAGAGGAAATTATCTAGGAGAGCAACAGGGACAGAGCCAGTTGTTTATAAGAAATTCTTTTAATTTTGATTTAAAAGAAGGCTAGGAGGGAATGCTTTGTATGTTTAGTGGAAGAGAATTCCAGTACATAGCTATTTTGTTTGAGTAGAGAGAGTCCCCATGGTAGTTATGAGACTGATATTTTGAGCAGTGGTCTGTCGGAAGACCTGAGGGACCTGCTGTTGACATGTAGTTGGACTAGGGTAGAAATTGCAGGGCAGTGATTGGGGTTGTGAATAATTTTGTGGGTGAGGGTAAGTTGCTTTAATGTTTAACAGGTTGGGGAATTCAATCCAGTTTAGTTGTTGAAGAGCAGTACAATGATGGGATTTATGGGGAAGATTAATGGCAAACCTTGCTATTTTGTTGTAACAGGACTCTAGGTTTTGCAGGCTGGCTTTGCATAATTTGGTGAAATTGTGTGAGCAGTATAGGATAGTAGATAGAAGCTGAGATCTAGCTTGTGGTGTTAGATAAGGTTTAGACCTATAGAGAGCACTGCGTTTAGGGTGGACTTTTCTGATTGCTTCAGAAATATGAATATCAGATTTTAGCCGGTCATCTATTGTAATACCTAGGAGTTTGGCCTGGATAGTAGGCTCAATTTTGGTACTGTTGGTGGATTGAACAGAGATGTGTAGAAAGCTGTACTTGGTAGATTTATTTGTGAATATAATTAACTTAGTCTTTTTTGGGTTAAGAATGAGTTGGTGTTTTGAAAGGTAAGTTTCAATTTCCTGAAATGCTTTTTGCATCTTATCTTGGAGTTCTAGTGGGGAGGGGCCCGAAATGATAAGAGATATGTTGTCAGCATACTGTATGATTGAGGCAAGTTGGTTTGCAGAAATTAGGTTATTGTTAAAGATGATAAAAGAGAAGGGGGCCCAGTATAGACCTTTGCGGTACACCAGTGTATTCAGGCAGTAGAGAGGAGAGACTGTGCACCCATTTAGTAGCCTGTTGCCGGTTAGATCGGTAACTGTGAAACCATGTTAGGATTGTTGTACTGAGATTGTATGTGGCAAGTTTGTTAAGAAGTAGTTGGTGGGAGATGGTGTCAAAAGCTTTTGGCATGTCCAGGAAAATTGCAGAGACTAGTTGTCCATTGTTTATAAGGTAGTGAATGGTATTTGTGAAAGCTATTAAGGCAGTGTTAGTACTATGCTTGGATTGGAAACCATGCTTGGTGTCTGCTAGAAGGTTATTTGAGGTAAGGTGATTTAGGAGTTGTTGCTGAATATATTTCTCAAGGATTTTGGCTATGGGAGGGAGGATTGCAATGGGACAGTAATTAGCAATATCTCTAGAGGGTCCACCCTTGTGAAGGGGAATGAGGTGAGAGATTTTCCAGAGATGGGGCACATATTGTTCAGAGACTGAACGATTGATTAGTTTCGAGATAAGACAGGCGATGGATGGGGCTGCATTTTGTAGGAATTCATTAGGTAGTTGGTCTGCAGCAAGGCAGCAGGGTTTTAGTTTGCTTAGGAGATTTGTAATGTAGGATGTTTGAATAGGATTAAATGAGAAGGATTTAGTTGTACTAGATGCAGGGAGGGGATTGTGAGTGGTAGGTGCTGATGGCTTTCTAGGAGGCAGGAGATACAGTTAATAAAATATGAGTTGAACTGCGAGGCTAAGGGCTTGGATTTATTGGATGTTGAAGGAGAGGGGGTGGGGGGTTTTCCAGGGTTGAGGATTCATAGGTTCATAGGTAGGTATTAGGCTATTGGCCCTAGGGCCTATCTAAGCCTAAGCAAAAAACTACCCTGGCTTTCACCACCCAAGAAAATTATTTTCCTGTGCCCCTGTTGAGCAGAGCCACAGAAGTGATCCTCGGGGTGAATTTCCTATTTCCCATCCAATCATCAAGATTTTTCTTGAAGAGTGCTAATGAGGAGCTTTGTTTGATATAGATAGGTAGGCTGTTCCAGAATATGGGAAGTCTCTGGGACAGGATGTAGTTGATTGTTTGTCAGAATGTATGTGGGTTGTGAATGTACTTTTGTTGAGAGCTTTGAAAGTAGTGTTTTTCATAATTTTTGATTTTTTTCTTAGTTTGGTTTCTAAGTTGCTTGTTAGTGGTAAGATTGGTTTTGATTTTGGAGGATAGGTATAGGTCTCTGGCTTTGTCTCTCTGTTTAATTAGTTGTTTAGTATCAGGAGACAGCCATTGTAGCTATTTATTGGCCTGAATGTACCTGTAAAGCCTTAAAAAGTGAAAAGTCATGCGGGCATTCAGAAGCCATGTAGCTGAAACAATGGTATGTCCTTCAGGGGTCATTTGCATATATGCTATGGGCCTCCACTACAGGAGGTTTAAGGTACTACACAGTGTAGACTATAGTTTGGCTGAGATCTTCTTGCAGTTTTTACTGAATGTTTGTCTTTGTAACTTTTTTACCCATTTGCTTGGATGTTCCTTCACATAGGCATCAGCCAGTCTAGACTTGTACAATGAGATACTGTGTAATCAGTGACAGTTCAGCTGAACTGGGTTCCAGGCTACCTTTCTAGTTCCAAATGTGAAGCTTCTTTTATTTAGTTAGATAAGACCTTGTAACAGTTGCTTTATGATAAGCATGTCCTCTGGGAAATGGGGCAAACAGAGTAGCAAGTCAGATAAAAATATCTGCAGGTTTGAGTCAAGGACCCCTTGAGCTACACCATGAGGTTTATATGTAAGGCAGAGGTGTCTCTCTTGCCATCTCCACTTGGAGGAAAACAAATGCAGCCTCAACCCAAAAGCTGCTATCAGAGTGTCTTTGTCCTTTTTCCCTTCATTGTTTGGATCACGCGGGTGAGACAGGGAATCTGACAGAAATAATTAAAAAAAAAGACTTGCACATGTAGAGGAAAAGTTTCCACTCTCCATGCTGCTGTACATAGAGATCTAAAGCAGAATCTCTTTAGCTGTCTGTTGCTTAGTGGAGTAAGTTGGTCTACTTCTGACACACCACATCTGGAGATTAGCTGAAGAAAAACATTCCTGCTCCGCATCCACTTATCCATTTTTGGGGATCTGATTCTGATCTGCTAAAGTGATCCACCAGGAAATTGCACTGAGACAGGATTTGGAAACCCTCAGGTATATGCCTGACTCTAGGGCCATCCCAATACTGTCATTGCCAGCTTACAGACAGGGTATTAGTGAGTCCTCTCCTTGTTTATGTGCCACATAGCTGAGTGCTCTGTATTATTAGCTGTGGGACTCCCAGATTACAAATGGGCTTGAGGATCCTGATAGCCTGAATCACAACCAAAATTTCCTTTATGTTGCTATACTTCTTCAGCTTTTGCCTGTCTCATATGTCTTGAGCCCTAGACTTCTCCAGAAGGGGTCCCCTGGCAGTGTCCAAGAATTCTGTGGTCACAGTCTGCTGTTCTACAAGTTGTTTGAAAGGTACCCCTTAATTATTTTGAATCGTTGAGTCCACCCACGCAAGTTCTTTTTTTTTTTGCAAGACAACAAAGGAATAATTTCTTCTACAGACAAATTATGATGTCGCCAATATCTCTGAGGTACCACTGCAGTTTCTTCTTATGAAATCTTGCTCAGGAGATTATGAAGATTGTGGAGTTCATGTACCCCTGGGAGTGTAGGCACTCACTTCCCAGAAATTGCTTTCTTCGTAATACATTCAGGATGTTTTCTGTAGGTGTTTCCACACTGTTCTGTGGCATGAAGCCCATCTCAGGAAGAGTCTAATAGATTCTCCCCAAAATATCGATGTTTCTATGAATTCATAAATACTGAGGTTTCTGGAATCAACTTAGCATGATGGTGACTGCCCTGTCTACCATGGAATAGGTTCTGTTTGAGGTAGTAACTGGAACCAGGTCTATATCACTTCGTTGAAATGTCATTTTAGTGAATACCTATTTATTGAACCCTATTGAACAAAAGCTGACTTCAACGAATGATCATTTTAGCAAATGTTTACACAGGGAAAAACACTAGTAGGTCAGCTATCAACTGGACAAAAAAAATTATAAAATCTTAAACTCAGCTATGTGGGGGGTTGTGCCCCCCCCCCCACCCCAACTGAATATAACTCCAAGATCGCACTACAGTGGGGAAAAAGGCATACTCCCATTGATAGCCGACTAGTTTCTCTCCCTCATATGCCTGACAATTCAGAGCTGTGAAGGCAAGAACTGCTCTCGTGCAGAATTTATTCATAAAGCAGCCTAAGATTTTACTGAGCCAGTCATTAGGAAGTGTGTCAAGCACTACAGCTGGATTTGCAGTGGGGTTCTCATAAAGGTCATCATATGAATCCTACATCCTATAGAACTGATCTGGTTTCCTAGGAGCAGGGGGCTGAGAGTCTAGTTCCAAGGTTGGTGCTAGGAATGCATCCTGTAAAGCATCTAAGACTGGAGGAATCATGAGCAGTCAAACATCAAAGCCCAGAAGGAAAGGGTATATTTTCTGGGTGTGTGGTACCTGTTTGGTCTCCCACTTCTAGATAAGGTTTCCCCAAATGAGACATAGCATAGCATCTGATGTGTTTTACATACATCAGATTACAGTATATCATTGTTGTCATTTATTTATAAAACCATTTTTTTAAACAAGAAACATCTTTATAGAATTAAAACCTATGACACAGGCAATCAAACATTTATATAAATGAAAAACCATATTGACATATTCTCAGTTGCAAATATTATACATTGCTTATAATGTATAGGGTCATTGTCAGTTAAACTTTACATAGCTCATTCAATTTCTGCCTTTCCTTAAACCTCATTCCTCCTCCAAAACATTATTCTAAGCATATTGTTCCCACAATTCCCATTTTCTTTCTCTGTGATTTGCTCCTACCCTTTTCTAAAGATCCCACCTCCAGTTCTTTTATCTCTGTTACTATATTCACTACTTCTAGTACAGTTGATTTGGACTTTGATTTCCATTTTGTAGTAATTGCTTTTTTTTGGCAGCTGCCAGAATTAAACCCAACAAGGCCTTACTATGTCTAGGCACTTTCAATTCTGTATCACAGCTCAAAAAATAATTTCCTTAATTACACCAGTTTGCTTGCCCAGTATTACTGACAAAGTAGTTTGCAGGGAATTTTTAAAGTCTGACAGCTCATTACACTCCCAAAAATATGCTCCCAATTACCTCTTTCTTCCTCATCACACTCTGACATTTGCTATCTACCTGAGATAAAATTCTGTGGAATTTGCTTGGGGTGCAAAAATGCCTGTGCAAACACTTACAAGCAAAGATCCTAAATCCTCTAGACTGTGTTGCATATTTTGGAGCCATACATATATCCTCCCTTTGTTTTTGTGAATTGCTTATCCAGTCTGTCTTCTCAATCCTTTCTAACGTCCTGTGATCTATTCTTATAGTTATCATGCAATATTTTATATGCCCTACTAATTTTCCCTTTTTAACAGCAGCTTTTGCTCTAGATTCTATTGAAAACTCTACCAGTACTGGTCTTTCACTTAGGATCCCATATTTCTTTCTCTTTGCCTATACTCTATCAATCTTGATAGGGAAAACAATCTCTAGCCTGCAGTCCAAATTAATTATTGACCTGTTCCCATTCTATTACCTTTCCTTCTCTAATTATTGGCTCCCAATACCGTGGTTCCTTTGCCAGTTTTCTGCAGTAAATTCCAACCCCCTCTTGCTAGTTCTCTGTATATCTAATTGCAGTCATCCCTACCTGCAGAATCTTTTTCTCTGTTCCTGTATTGGCTTAGTTCTAGAAAACCTTCTGCTACTTTATGAATATAATACTCTGTATTGTTATTGTCCTTAAGGATCAAACATAAAGTAGAGGGCTTCGCATCCTGTGCCCCCCACACCCACCTAACTAAATATACCAACTCCGAGATCGCACTACAGTGGGGAAAAGGGCAATGTCATGGCTCAAGCCAAGCAATTTTTTTCCCAGGGAAAACAATCGCTGACCTGAGCCTTCGCTATTTTGAGAATTCGGTCTATATGTGTCGGCAAAACAGCATTCGTTGTAATGCCGTTTCACTACTCTAATATAGACTCCCTAATCAACCTTATAATTTTAACACGAAATGCAAATGCTTCCATTGCCCTACTGGTAAAATCACAGCTTACTCTGTCTAATGCTTTCTCTGCAACAAGACCCACCAGTAGCAGTGCTACTTTCTTACATTCTGCTTCCCTCTGAATCATCATTGTTCTATTAATGTTGTTGAATGAAAGTGGGAGATAGAAAAGACTGACCAGGCTAGGAAGGACTACTGGTTGGCTAACAAAGAAGCTAAGAAAGAAGTTGCAGTAGCAAAGAATAGGGCATCGGAGGCACTCTACCAACTTCTGGAAAGTGTCTCAGTAAGTGGCACAAAGAAACTATATCAGGTTGCAAGGCAAAGACAGAAAGCTAAAGAAGATAGTCAGACACCCTTCATAAGGGTCATAAGGGATGCCAGTGACAGCTTGTTTACCAGTCTACAGGACATCAAAGCTAGGTGGAAAGTGTATTTTCAGCAGCTTCTGGATGAAGAAAACACCACAGAAGCTGTACTGCTCCAGAAACAGCCTACTATGAGAGAAGAAGAGGAGCCCACCCTAGAAGAAGTAAGAATAACACTAAGGAAAATTAAGTCAGAGAAAGCAGCAGGCTCAGATGAGGTCACAGCAGATATGATAAAGATGCTGAGAGAGCTAGGGGAGAAATGGCTCTTGAGGGTACTAATAACAGTGTGGAAAGAAAGGTGTATCCCAGATGACTGGAGAATAAGCATACTCATGCCAGTGTACAAGAACAAAGGGGACATCCACAACTGTGAGCAGTACATAGGCATCAATCTCTCATCACATTGCATGAAAGTTCTGGAGAGGGTGATTGATAAACAGCTACACAGAGTAGTAGAAAATAAGATGGGAAATGAACAGTTTGGATTCAGATTAAGATGCAGCACAGTAGACCCGCTGTTTGCAGTGAGACAGATACGAGAAGAAGTTAGAGATGAGGAGAGAGTCCAACTGGGCATTCCTAGACTTGGAGAAAGCATATGACAAGGTCCCAAGAAAGCTGATCTGGGCAGTACAGTGGTGGTTTGAAGTACCAGAAACATTGGTAGAGTTAGTGCAGGCTATGGACAAAGAATCAATGACTCAAGTACAAACAGTGTTCGGTCTCACAGAGGGGTTCCCAGTGGGAGTGGGTGTATACCAGGGTTCAGCACTGAGCCCACTGCTGTTCATACTGATGATGGACTACATTAGAAAAGAGGTCGGAGAGGACAGAAGTTGCTGTATACAGACAATGTGGCATTGCAAGCTGACTCTGAGCTAGAACTTCAGCAAAGGATAGGAGAATGGAATGCAAAACTGAAGGCACATGGGATGAAACTAAGCACAGATAAGATGGTGGTAATGGCACCAAATTGGGGAAATCAGAAGAAGCTGAGAATAGTGATAAGGGGAAGATAGTGGAACAGGTAAACAGCTTCAAGTATCTGGGAGGGGTGATTAAGAAGAGAAGTCTGAATGAAGAGATCAAAGCTAGACTCAGGGGGCTGCAGCCAACTGGCATAGAGTGTCAGGTATAGTCTATGACAGAAGAATGCCATAGAAGCTGAAAAGTAAGGTGTACAAGACAGTGGTGTGACCAGTACTACTGTATGGAACAGAAACCAGGGTAGTAAAGGCAGAACAGCTGAAGAAGCTAGAGGAGATGAACATGAAGTGCCTAAGAAGAGTAGTAGGATGCACACTGTGGGACAGATGAAGAAACAAGGGCATAAGAGCAGAAACCAAAGTAGCTCCCACTGCAGAAAAGATCAAAGAGTATTCACACTGTGTGAATCCTACATTATGGTGGTTTGGACACATGTGCAGAAAAGCAGAAGACAATCTGGTGAGAAAGATTTGGGATAAACAGAAAGAAGGTAAGAGGAAACGAGGTCATCCAGCAAAGAAGTGGATGGATTGGATGAAAGAAGATCTGCGACAGTCAGGCATGAGTGTTGAAGAAGGCAGGAGTGTGGCACTGAATCAAGAGAGTTGGCGACAGTTAACACAATACCCCGACCTCATGTAGAAAAAAATGGGGGAGGCTGATGATGATGATGAAATGTTGCAACTTCCCCACAAAACCACACTGATTCATATCTATCAATTTTGTCATCACCGTTGGCATTCTTTTAACCATTATAGCCATTATAGACATAAACACTTTATAATCATGGTTTCGAATTAAAATGGGCCCATATGAAGATGGATTTATGCGTCTTTACCATCTTTAGGTATTACAGCCATTAATGCTTTCTTCCAGGATGCAGGCGCTTCTTCTTTTAAAATACTGTTAAACAAAACCTTCCAGATCTTTATTACTTTCTTCACTGCAAACTTCCACAGGAATACCATCTATTCCTGGAGACTTTCCTGTAAACTATTTACACATCACCATTTTTATCTCATCTCCTCCTATCCTAACTGCTAGTAAGCGAGCTTTATCTGCCTCTAACCTTGACATATTTAATTCCTCCATAAACATTTCCATTTGTACATTTTCTTGATTTCCACATGTCTCTACTTTATACATATTTTCATAAAATTTTCAAAATATTTCTAATACCTCTCTGGGATCTCTGGTAATTTTCCTTGTTATAGGCTAACCATGAAACCAATACTGGACAAGCAAGAACAAACGTCAAATGACCAAAAGCTTGCTGTAGTACATAAACAATAATGGATCCATTCACGAGGCAAATAATTTATACTGCAATAAATTATTTGCTTGTTATAGTCTCCCTAAGCTTGGCAACAACCTTCTCTTCTTTCTGTTGCCTGAGCCATTGTACTTAAAATTTTTCTGCTTAGGAGTTATTATAAAACAAAAAAGAAAAAACAGTTGCTTAACAACAAACTTTCTAAACTCATACAGATTATTGAGCTAGTCCCTTATTTTCTTTTTAGCACTGCAATTCTGTCTCTTCTTTTCTGTGAGATTGTCTTGTTACTTCTTAACCATATCTCCTTTTCTTTTATTTCCACCCTGTTTTTAAACTGCACTTTAATTTTATCCCACTCCCTAGCTATATTTCCAGAAGAAATGTCTATCTTCCCTAATAACTCCCAAATAATTTCCACTACTCATTCCTTAAATTCCCATATGTGTAACAGATAGGTGGGGAAGTGCTAGTGTTTCATTCTTATTTCATTACCCTGTATTTTTATTTTAGTTATTATTGGTACATGATCTGAAATAGTTATTGGATACATCTTATTTATTATTTTATTTATTTTATTTTACAATTTATTTACCAGGATAGTCCATTGGGCCAAGAAGAGCCCATTTTCAATTGAGTCCCAAAAATCATATAATATGAAGACAATGCATTTATATTTATGTAATACTGTTGTAGACTGATGGTATTGCACAACATGACAAGAAATCCTCGATTTCAGTGAAAATACAGTCAAAAAAGCAAAAGGTAAAATTACACACACACACACACACACACACACACACACACACACACACACATAAATAAATCAATTAAAATAAGAAAAAAATACATTGGTGCATACTCCTGTTAGATTTGTTACAATGTGAAATAACACAGGGTTACATTACAGTTTTACATGAAATCTTAGCAGAGTTAAAGTAGGATGGGGGATAATAGGTGTTAATTGTTGAATGTAAGAAAGGAGGGACAATAAGAAAAGAAAAAAACGTAGAGCAAGAGTAGGAGTAAATGAGAAGAATGAAGATGGTAGTAGTCAGAGAATCTCAGCATGATGAAGGGAAGAGAGAAGTAAAGGAGTCTGAGAAATGGGGAAAAAAGAGATGAGTCATGTGGGATGAGAGCAGGAACATTCACAGAGGGTTTTGAGATGGGAATGAAGCTGGGTCTTAAAGGTAGAGTGGGTGTCTATAGTACAAATAAGAGTACATATCAATTAAATGCACATGTTCATGTGAAATATAATTTCTGTCTAACCTAGCCCAGTTTTATACCTTACAGAATGTGTAAATTCTCTTTGAACTCCTACTGCTGAATTCATATCTTCCATACCAAATCTTTTCATAAATTTATTTAAAAATCTACCTTATTTTGTTATATTTCCCTTTTAGTCCCCCACATACATCATCACTTTTGCAAATCAAATTCCACCCCCACCTATAAGTAGTATTCCTTGCTCAAAGCTGATTATTTCTCCCAGAATTTTCTTAAGCTCCATTATAGCAGATTTAGGTGGAATATAAATCTCCCTTGCCAGTAGCCCCTTAGTACTACAAATCTACCATTATTATCATTTTACTCTCTTCTATCGCTATTGGAGCTCCTCTCACAATTAATATAAGTACTTTTCTTTTGACCCAGATTTTCTGCTGAATAACCACCCTGAAATTCTCCCTTTCTCAAATTCCATGCTTAGTTTTTTTCCAAATGTGTCTTCTGCAGCATAGTTATTTGCACCCTGCATTTTAATATATTTCACTATTCTTTCTTTTTAAAATATATCTGTGAGACCATTCACATTTAAAGATAATATGGAAAGTGATGTTATTATGATAAGAAGCTATTTTTTCCACCTGTTATCTATAACAGCTTTTTTTAATGTCTAGTTTTAGCTTTTGTGTTACATGTATACACTAATGTTTGGTAGGCTGATATTTTATACAGTTGTTTTCTTGTAATATCCATTTGAACCTATGTCACATCTTACAGGACTTTTTGTTTTAATGAAAACTCTCAAAAAGAAACACCTCCAGAACACCCTCAGAAGCTATTCAAATAATGAAACCTAACACTCCTTATAAGAACAATTGTCCCAGACTGACAGCTACACTCACAGGCCTGAATTAACCTATAATGAAGATTATCCATGCTAATATGCATGGTACAGCCTGTGCTTCGATTTACACTAAGTGCTGTCTGTTTTTGTCTTACCTTTATTCCTATTCCAGATGCAGGAAACAGTTTGAATGCTTTCAGAAACGTTATCTCTTAGTCATTGAAAGAATGTCTTGACTGTTTTTATTGCCCTTATCAGACAGTCTGCATAGAAACATGAGAATCAGATACACGGTTGCCTTACACTATAAGCTTATAATTTTGTACTGTGAACATTGGTTTGCTAGAGGAAACATTTTCATTATATTCAGTGCTCTTTTACATGCTTCCCTTTAAAATTTATTAGATAAAGCCAAGGTCTTTAATCCAGTCATTCCACTACACAAAAGTAAGAAAAGCATATCAACTTGTATCATGCTCTTTTGAATGGGATTTTTTCTCATTTTATATTGAAATGCCTACATTTCTTAAAAGTGAACAAGAAGAAAGAAAGAAAAAGGGAAAAATAGGTGCACCCATTTACTTTAACATCCTTATTACACACAAAAATACCTAAAAAAACTTTATAGCATGCAGTATATGTCGTGCATTATAAAAACGCTGTCAAAAACAAAATTTGTTTCACTTCCCCTCTCCTTAATGCTATTCCAAGCATTAACGACAGGAAGGACGGCATATGCTTTGGAGTCCCCTACACGTTTAACAAAGTCAAAAAAGTGCAATTGATGCTTTGTAGTCCCACATTTATTCATTAATGTGTGAGTTACTGGTTTTCTTCCTCTTGATCTTCATCTCCCAAATCCAGTGGTTCATTTTCAACATACTCCTTGTTCTTCTAGTAATGACCTGTGTTTTTTTCTGTCTCTAAAACATTTTCCTTTGGAACACTGGAAAAGGTTTCACTGGCATAATCTCTCTATGAGCTTTATTTTCAGAAGAATAAGAAGCAAAATCCCCTTCTGTTTGATAGCTCACTTTTTGTTGACAAACTTTTGTATTTCCTCCTTAGCATGTTTTGTATCAAAAATTACTTTGACCCTCCAGGATAAAATATTGTGAAGATGGCTGGATACAATAGCTTGAATCTCACATCTGCTTCTTGACATTCCCTAACTGCTGGAATAAATTTACCCCACTTCTGCCTAGTGTACAGTAATCATTTTATACAAACACTCTACCATCTCCAACTTTTACTACTTTCTCCTTCTGCCACAGTTTTGCCAAAAAAAAACTCTTCTGCTGGTAGGACTGAATCTTTACTATTAAAGATCTTGGCCGCTTTCTCATTGCCAGATTTGCAGCATAGACACAATGCACCCTTTCAGTTAACAACTGCTGTGTAATACCAGTCCAGTTGCTCATTTGTGTTTTCATAAAAAACATAGTACAGTCTGTTCCTTCTAGTTTCCCTGATAGAGCAGAAAATCTCAGGTTTTCCCTAAGTGCTCTATCCTCTAATTCTACCATTGTTTGAATAATCTCTTCTTGAGCAGTCTCATCCTCAGTATTGCCTTAATTTTGACCTCTAATTTTTGCAGTTTTATCAGCTCATCTGAATATCTGTTTAAAGCTCCTTTAATTTTTCCAGCCTATTGTTATTTAAGTTGATATACTTCAGTGTTTCATTTATTTTAATCACCGGTGTGATGACAGGAGGTACTGCTAGCCATAACAGGAGAAATAGGGCAGTGGATTTATAACTTATGCCAGCACAGATAGCTGGAATTTTGGAAATAATTATAGGTCATTTGTATATCAAACTGGGTTGTATAGCTGCATGTGCTAAAAATGTATTTGTGAGGTTTGCTTATGGTAAACAGTATCAACAGTGCACCCTGCTGGAAGGAAAAAAATGTACATGTATTATTGTAACTAAATTAAAAGTATACATTGTAGCAGCATATACTGAAAGTGAAGAGGTTAATCTTAATCCACATGACTTTGCAAAATATATCTGAAATTAAATTACTGTATGGGATAAGCCATAAAGATGTTATCCCACAGTTTTGAATGGAGCCAGAGACACAATGTCTGTGCTAGAGAATAAGTTGCAGCTCCTGTAGGAAGAATTAAATGGATTTAAGGTTTTATGATTTCCAGCAGCTGCACCACATCTGAGCAAAGCTCTGTGTGTATCGTATCACATAGGTGCTAAACCCTGGTAGCTTCTAATCATGGGGGATATTGCAGGAAACAGTGTCAGATGACCATATGTACATGATGTCATTCTGTACAAAAATAATATTTTAATATTAGAGCAGACAAGTCTCAGGAGCATTCTGTATTCTGTCTTGGATCAGACAACAAGGACGACTCACCCATCTTACCTTGCTCTATTCAGTAAGTAGGAACAGTATTTTTTTTAGTCAATCAGGAAAAGATAGTGAGACTAACTGAATACTGTTTTTCTATAACTGTGTGAAACTTTCCATCGGTGTTATTTTTAATATTCCCTGTGATTGAAACTCTGGTGTTTACTGTAAATAGATATTTAGTATTTTCTTGTTCTTTTATTATTTATTATTAAGTATTTTTTCACTGTGGGTGGTCTTTATTAGAAAACATTTAAGCTTTGAGAGTATTTGCATATATTTATTTGGTGATAAATTGCTGCTTGGTCAACATTACCACTTGGATTAATATTTTCACTCAATATAATTGTGTACCCTCATAAGAGCCTTAAAGTAGCTGGCAGGGGCTCTGGTGACAGTGATAACTACCTTATAGTATGAGCAGAAGGGGACACATTAGGTGAATCTGTGCCAGTTTTTCCCAGGTGTGTGTGTGTGTATTAAATCTCAGAGTGTGTGTGTGTGTGTGTGTGTGTGTGTGTGTGTGTGTGTGTGTGTGTGTGTGTGTGTGTGTGTGTGTGTGTGTGTGTGTGTGTGTGTGTGTGTGTGTGTCAGCTGCTTAAAGTAGGAAAAGAAAGCACTTGTTTCACAGAGAAAGTGTGGGAGGACTTAGCTTGGAACCCCAGCCGATGACTCAACGCTGAGCTATGCCAATAGAGAGTCTTATTGGGGTCTGGAAAGATAGAGAGGTGAATTAACCTCTGGACTGAGTGTGTTCCCTGGGTGCTCATAAGGGAAATTGTGCTTGATGCAGAGAGGTCTGCATCTGGAAATACTGAGTGTATCCATTTGTATTCCACATGAACGTCCTTCTCCAGTGTCTGTGGTGAGGATTCAGACTCCCTGATTACTGGCCCAGCATGGGGATGTCACATACTGGTAAGCAGTGCTGTGGATATTGAACTTCTGTAGCCTGGAAACAGTTGTCACTAAAGGTGTGCATTCTGTCAGCAGCCGCAAGGTAGACAGAGTTTTATATCACAACAGTTTTATTCATTCATTTATTTATTTTTTGTTAGTTTAGTTTAGACAGGGACAGCAGGTGAAACTGTCAGCAGAGGATTATGGCAAGCTGACAAAGAACCAGTTGACCAAGGTTTGCAAAGCCAAAGGACATTATTCATCCTTAGTCACAGCTCAGACCAGCAATCAGGAGGATAACCCATCTAGTGATGGGAATTTGCAGCACAGTTCACCTTTTCCTCAGAGGACCTAAAAATCCATCTGCAGTTAAAGAGACTTGAACTGGAGACAAAAAGTATGGAATTAGAATCAGTGGAGAGACTGAGGCAGGTAAAATAGATGGAATTCGAATCAGCAGAGAGACATCAGTGTTTGAAGGCTGAAGAAAATGAGAAGCAGCGTCAACATGAGAGGCAGTTGCTGACTCTTTTCCAGGGTCATGGAGGTAATGGGGAAGTGAATAACCAAACTCCAGAATCAATTAAGGTTACTCAATTTCTTCCACAATTTACAGAGGGTGATAATTTTGATAGTTTTATTCATATATCTGAAAGGGTATGTAAACAGTACAATGTTGACCAAAGGCTCTGGGTACAGTTCCTGACCCCCTTACTCTATGGTAAAGCTGTAACTGCTGTTTCTAAATTGTCTGATATTTATTGTTTAAACTATGACAAAGTCAAGAAATGTTTACTTGAATGCTTCAAGTTAACACCTGAAGCTTACAGAAAAAAAGTTTTGTGAGCATAGATGCAAGACAGATGAAAGTGTGTGATTATATTGCCGAGTTAAGCACTTATTTTCATAGGTGGGTGAGTGGGTGTCAGGTCCCCACTTTTGAAGGGCTGGTATACCTTTTGGTGAGGGAACAGCCCTTAGCACTTTGCCTGAGGGCATGAGAATCTGGTTGGCAGACCAAGAGTGCAGCTCTGCAGATGAGCTGGAGAAAAAGGGGGATCTCCACTTAGCAAGCAGGGCATCACTGCACAGGAAAGGGATACCCAGTGCTGCACATGTATGTAAGGGAACCCATGGTGGGCAGCCTAAACCACCTCAACAGAGTCCATCAGTAATAGGGGAAGCCACTAGTTCAGATACATGGCCAGGATCAAGGGTTAATTGTTTTAAATGTAACCAGTGGGGCCACATAGCATATAGATGTCCATGGAGGCAAGGTGGAGAATAAAAGGTGGGGGAGCCAGCAAGTGGGAATAACAGTATGCCAGTGGTAAGTTGTCTGGAGGCAACAAGGGTACCAATTTATCACAAGCAGTTACAGCCTATCTTAGTGGATGGAAAACAGGCCAATGCTAAGACAGACATGGCCTCTGCATAACCATTGTAAAGCCTGCAGTGGTTAAAGAGGAACAGTACTTGCTTGGGCAGTCCACTCAAGTCAGAGCTTTAGGAGGAACTCCATTCCAAATGCCTTTGTCAAGGGTTCAACTTGACTAGGAGCATGGAGAAGGAAGAAAGCAAATAGGTGTGTTTAAGAATATCCCTACAGATGTCTTGATAGGGAATGATTTCGATAATGCAGCGCCTTGTGTGCATGCGGTTATATGCAGTCAGGCTTGAGACAGGCATGTGGGTCTGATAGTTTGGGGGAGACCCAGAGTGACCTCCTACCTGAAGCCAGGGCAGGTGTGACGGCTATATCAGGAAGGCAGCTACTCTGTAACAGTGAGCCACAGCTGCTGGTAGGTACCAATGTTCCCTTGGACAGAGTGACTGCAAGGGCAGAGGTGAGTGGTAGTACCCAGGCTGACAGTGAGGCACTGCTGTCAGAGGATACCAGACTTCCTGTGGAAGGGTAGCTGGTAAGAGTCAGAAATGTAGAGCTGAGACAGGCTCAGCTCTCAGACCCTATTTTAAGAGGCTTGAGGGAGGTAGCTAGGGAGGCACCTGATTCTCAAAGAAAAGGGGAGTCTGTATACTGGAACAAAGGGTTACTGTATAGAGGTAATACAGCAGTTTGTAGTGCCTAGAGCCTACCATCTGGCATTTCTAGCCATAGCCCTTGACATTGCTTATGCAGGTCTTATGGGCATAAAGCATACCAAGAGATGTATTATGCAGAACTTTTATTGGTCTGGGACTGGAAGAGATGTAACAAAATACTGCAGGACCTGTGGGCACTGCCAAAAAGTAGGCAAGGCAGGAGACAAGGTTAAAGCTCCTTTAATGCCTTTGCCTGTGACTGAGGAGCTGTTTCAGAGGGTAGCTATGGATAGTGTGGGGCCTTTGAGCACCCCAAGCTCCACAGGGAAGACGTATATCCTGTTGGTAGTAGACTATGCTACTAGATACCCTGAGACAGTGACTCTGTCCTCCACTGAGGCAGAAAACATGGCAAACACTTTGTTAGAGATTTTCAGCAGGGTAGCTTGTCTGTGGAAGCACTGTGGGGTGAAGCACCTGAATACCACCCCCTACCATCCCCAGACTAATGGTCTTGTGGAGAAGTTAAACTCTACACTAAAGACCATGCTACGGGCATTTGCAGACAAGTATAAGAGAGAGTGGGGCAAATTTTTGCCTCGTCTGCTCTTTGCTTACAGAGAGGTACCCCAGGAATCCATAGGTTTTTTTTTTACCCTTTGAGTTGCTGTATGGACATAGGTTGAGGAGGCCTTTAGATTTGATTCGTGATGAGTGGGAGGGTGAGTGTGAATCCCACAAGGAGTCTGTTGTGGCATATGTCCTAAACCTCAGGAGAAAGCTCAGGGAGGTCATAGGCTTGGCCCAGGAGAACCTGGCAGGAGACCAAAAAGGAGGAAAAAGTTCTGGCATCACAGGAATTCTCAAGCCAGAGAGTATGCTGGTGGGAAGCAGGTCATGGTTCTCATTCCTGTCAGACACAATAAGTTGCAGGCAGCTTTGGTGGGACCCTTTATCAGTGATGTTAACTACATGGTAGAACTGCTAAGCAGGAGGCAGGGGCACAAATTGTACCATGATAACATGATGAAACCTTCCTATGATAGGGAGGCCTTGGTGTTGAATATTTGCAATGGGTGGCAGGAGGAGTCTGAATGGGATCTGGTGACTAATCTCCTCAGTGAGGCTTGGATTGACATCTCCGTGGCAGGGGTAGCAATGTCCCAGTGTCTATCCCTTAGCCAAGTTCAAGAAATCTGAGCAGTGTTGCAGGAGTTTGGGGGCATGTTCACTGGGAAACCTGAATGTAGCACCATGTGGATACAGAACCCCAAAGTCCTATCAAGCAGGCCACTTACAGGGTGTCTGAGAGAGTCTGACAGACTCTGAGGGAGGAGATACAGGAAATGTTGAAACTGGTAGTAATCCAGGAGTCCAGCACTTCCTGGGCCTCCCCGGTGGTGCTGGTACCAAAGACAGATGGCAGCACCAGGTTCTGTGTGAACTATAGAAAACTAAACAGTCACACAGAGTCAGATGCTTACCCCATGCCTAGGACAGATGAAGCCTTAGAGCAGCTGGTCGAGGTTAAGTGTCTGAATACTATTGATCTGACTAAGGGCTACTGGTAGGTCCCCTTGACTCCCATGGCTAGAGAGTGGTCAGCCTTTGTGACTCCTTTCAACTTATATGAGTTCAAAAAAAATGTTTTTTGGGATGAAAAATGCCCCTGTGACCTTCCAGAGACTGGTAGATCATATCCTAGCAGGAGCAGGAGATTATGCCCTTGCTTACCTGGATGATATTGCCATTTACAGCCATTCCTGGCAGGAGTATCCTCAGCATGTCAGACAGGTACTGGGCAGACTGCAAAGGGCAGGGTGGACCATTAAGCCCAGTAAGTGTTAGATGGGTATGCAGAGGTCTCCTACCTGAGATGCAAAGTGAGGACTGGTAAGATCAGGTTAGAATCTGCCAAAATGGAAGTCGTTCAGGCGTGGCCTTCCACTGTTACTAAAAAGCAGGTGAGGGCATTCTTGGGGACAGCAGGGTCCTATAGAAAGTTTGTTCCCAATTATAGTACAATAGCTGCTCCCCTCACAGACCTGATGAGGGAAAACAGGCCAGACAAGATAGTGTGGACTCCTGCCTACAAGCAGGCATTCTAAAAGCTTAAAGGTGCTTTGGGAGGACCCCCCTGTGTTAGCCAGTCCAATTGCAGTAAAGAATTTGTTGTGCAGGTAGATGCTTTGAGCCATGCGGTGAGGGATATACTCAGCCAGGTTTCCTCAGAGGGATAAGGGCACCCAGTGGTTTATCTCAGCCATAGACTCCAACCTAAGGAGGAATTTTATGCAGCAGTAGAAAAAGAATGTTTAGCCATAGTATGGGCACTGCAGAAACTTCAACAGTAATTCTTTTAGTCAATCCGGAATAGATAGTGAGATTAGCTAAATAGTGTTCTTCTGTAACTGTGTGAAACTTTCCATCAGTGTTATTTTTAATATTCCCTGTGTCTGAAACTCTGGTGTTTACTGTAAATATATATTTGGCATTTTCTTGTTCTTTTATTATTTATTATTAAATATATTTAAACTTTTCATTGTGGGTGGTCTTTTTTAGAAAATAATTAAGCTTAGAGAGTATTTGCATATATTTATTTGGTGATAACTCAGGCCATTCTTGAAAGCCTTGCTGTTTGGTCAACATTACCATTTGGATTAATATTAATTTCATTCAGTATAATTGGGTACCATTGTAAGATGCTTAAAGTAGTGGGTAGGGGATTCTGGTGGCAGTGATAACTACCTTATAGTCTGGGCAGAAGAGGGCACAACAGGTGAATCTGTGCGAGCCTTTCCCAGGTGTGTGTGTATGTGTGTGTGTGTGTGTGTGTGTGTGTGTGTGTGTGTGTGTGTGTGTGTGTGTGTGTGTGTGTAAATCAAATCTCAAAGTGTGTGCATATCAGCTGCTTGCAGAAGGGACTCAAAGCACTAGTATCACAGAGAAGGTGTGGGAGGACTTTGCTTGAAGCCACAGCTAAGGACTCATCTCTGAGCTGTTTCAGTGGGGATTCGTATTAGGGGTCTGGACAGATATAGACAGGAACCAGCCTCTGGATCGAGAGTATTCCCTGGGTGCTCTTAAGGGAAATTGTGCCTGATGCTGAGGACTGCATCTGGAAATATGGAGTATATCAATTTGTATTCCAAGTGAATGTCTCTCTCCAGTATCAGTGGTGCAGATTCAGGCTCCCTGATTACTGGCCCAGAGTGGGGATGTCACATCCTCTGAGAATATTTGACTTATTTTTTCTTCTAAATTACTGAAAGTCATCTCTTGCATCAAAGCTGGAACTTGAACTGCTTTTTGCTGAACAGCTGCAGAATTCTTCCCAGCCAGTGTTTTCTCCTCAATTTATGTGATTGATTTTCTTTCAGTTTCTCTGAATTTCTGTATTTTCTGGCACCCAGGCAGTACACTTACTAGCCAGTAACTAAAATTTACTCCAAAAGACAAAAGTCATTGGCTCTGTTTTCTGAATTTCTGTTTTCACACTGGGAGAGCTGAAATTAAGCTGTTACTCTGTGTGCAACCATCCTGGAACTGTTTATAAAAACACTGATAGTATTTAAACTTCCTTTTGCTCAGGAATTTATTGGAAATTAAAGTAGCAGGACCAACTTATATAGCATCCTTTAAAGTTTGATTTGAGTTAATCACATGAGCACAAAGTTACCCTGTCAGAAACAAAAGGTTGTGTTCTAAGTGTGCAATATTTATCGTATTTTGAGGTGAGTTGGGTTAAGAGTTTCTTCATAGCTAACTGCAAGATTCAAGTATGCACAAAGATGCACAGCAGCTAGCAAGCAAGCAGCCATACCATTTTGTCTACGTGAACAACAGTCTAAGCAAGTCAGTCACTTGAATTCTCACATTATGGGAATACGACTCACACTGCACTATAAATTACATTCCTTCCTTTAACCTTAATACTTTCATTAACAAACAGGCATAAACATATATTATCCTAAATTATACTACAGACATAATTTCTTTCGAGATAAAAACTTTGCATTGCAATTTGGTCTTTGTTGTCAAAGCATATAACAATCACTTCATCTAGCTGTTTTTTTTAAATAACTTAGAATAGTTTGATCATTTACAGTCACTAGCAAATCGTGCAATCGTACCCGAGTCTAAAGTCAGGGAGACTGTCTGAAACTAATCTTTTAACTGAAGAAGATGCCTGTACATGATCATTATTAAGATGCATATACGAGTCATACTGTGAAAAAATCTCAAGTTAGGGCACTTGTGATACTTCCTAGTTCAAACTGTACTTTAATGGCTATTTCCCAGTCATGGCAGTACAATGTAGTCCAGTTTGATACAGGTGCTCCCCCCCCCCCCCAACAACAGCTTCCTGTTGCTGAAAGTGTTTCACTGGATTCTGAATTCTGACTTTGTCTCATTCTCAGCATAGGTGACATCTAGGTTGACCTGTCATAGCAGTATTTCTGTTTCATAAACAGCTTTCAAAGTTTGTATATTTGCTTTGTTTTGCTTTTTTCTGGTTGAAGTATACCATAAAATGTTGTCCAATTTCTTTCCATGATCTTCCCCCATCAGTCACTGTGAAGGTTAAAGTCCTGTGGGTCAAAGAAGAGTATGTCTGTATTCTGGAAGTACAAGGTAACAGTCTTGCTTTGAACTGGCAACAAAATTTCTATTGATGCTTTTTACAGTTTGAATCACTCATCCAACTTGGTCATTTGGTTGGAAATATCTTGGTAATTATGTGATATGGTGTGTTGGAATTCCCACTGTTGAGGGAAAAGCTGTACATTATTTATTTACAAGTTGTATACCATTATTTGTGATAAGCATGGCTGGATTACCATGTTGACAAAAACTGTCTTCAGAAGTGTTATGACAGTATACGTATTTTTAGTTTGATGACTTCAGGGTACTTAGAATAATAATTAACACAAATAAAATAAAAAATTGAACTGAAACAAATCTGAAGCATCTTCCTTCCATAGCTGGAAATTTGTGCAGTACTACCACATTTTTAGAGTTGCTTTTCTGACATATTTTGCAGCCCTGATAGTTTTGTACATTCTTAAATAAAATAAAACACCTTGTCCTCTTTCTTTACAGCACATTTCCAAAATCTGTATTCTGTATTCACCCTAACATCAGCTGGGATAGTATTACATACATGCAGCTCATATATCTTATTACAGTATGTTATGTACAACGGAACTGGTAATGTAACATAATTCATCCATTCTGTCAGTATATCATTTTCAAAAACTATTAAGTCTTAGTCAGTCTCAGTATGATGAGGAGACTCCCATAGTTTATTTGATGAAATAAATATATTGGCATTGTGTCTGCCTGTTTCATCTGACAGCTTTCTGTTTTGGAATCCTGCCATACCTCTCAACCTCTTCACACAAGAAATATGGGCAAAGCCTAAAATAGTGCGGGAAGGGGGCAAGGGCCCATTTCAGAAAACCACAACTTTTACAAGAAAAACACCAAAAACAGACAAAAATCTGGACATTCTGTGAAAATCTGGACAATTAAGAGGTCTGGATCCTGCATCACTGCAAAGTGTTCTCCCTTCCTGAAGCTTCTCTTTTTTTCTACTTGGTACTGTGCACATTAGAGTTCTCTATGAACACGCAAATTATTTGTAACTGTATCACTGTTTATGCAACTGCACACATCACTGCATTTGATTGCACTGCACTCACTCTCTAGTGTGCTGCTACTGTATCTCAGCACTGCATTTGCTGTATCATACCCATCGATTTATATGCAAACCTTCCTACTGTGTCATGTTGCTGAACTAAATCAACTTAAAATAATGAAAGCTTAGTCTAGTACAGTGGCTTCAGTCTATGCCTAGTTTGCCAGTAAAGGAGTGTTAAGCTCAGGCCCAGTAGACTGAATGAAATCTCTATAATAATTTTAACTTTCACCACAGTCTTCTTCTTCTTTTGGCTTTTCCCAGTTAGGAGTCACCACAGTGGATCACCTGTCTGCTCATGATTGGCAGTGGAGTTTTACAGTGTTGAGTTGCCAGCCCAGTGCCCAACCTTCTACAGAAGGCACACACATGCATGCACTCACACCTAGGGCCAATTTAGAGTGTCCAATCCACCTACAGCATGTCTTTGGGAGGAAACCAGAGCACCTGGAGAAAACCACATGACCACAGGGAGGACATGCAGACTCCACACAGAAGGCACCCCAGCTGAGGATTGAACTGCAGAACCTCTTACTGTGAGGCAGCAATGCTAACTGCTGTACCACCGCAGCTGCCCTTAACTTTCACCACAGTATTTTGCTTAAATGTTATAAATATCTAGTGTGTGTGTGTGTGTAAAAATATAAGAAAAAGAAAAATAAGATTTATAGGTGATAAAAGAGGTGATGGGATGTGGAATCTTGAAGCTAGGAAAAAGTAGACAGTGGATGTACAAAAGGGGAATTCTTAAAACAGAGCTGTATTATGGTATCTATTCAGGTGACATGAAGAAAGTGTCAGGTGGGGTAAAATAAGTAGACATTTCATACACTACAGCAATATGGGCTGTGTTTGGTTATAATGAGGAAATCATAAAATAAGATAAAAGAATAAAATGATTAATAGGGGGTGTAAATAAAAGGAAGGAAATGAAAGAGATAGGTAGTAGACTATGGAAGGAATATAAAATGAGAGTAATTTTATGAAAATTGCGCAAATAGTTCATAGATTAGTATTAGGCTAACTGCCCTTGTGAGCCATTTTAAGCCTAGCCAATTATCCCCAGTGAGATTCAAACCCTGTACCTTGCGTTTGCAAGGCAAACACCTTAACCATTATGCCATCCTCCCAACCCCGTGGGTAGTGTCTAAGAGAAATATAAAAATTATGTTTGAAAAAAAGAGAGAAGGGTAAAAAAAAGTACAGTGAAATATGAAAACATGGTGAATGATTATGAGAAAGGAATGGAAGAAGGAAATAATAGAGGGAGAGAAATTGAAAAGAACTTATATGAAAAATAAAGCAGAAAACCAATGTTATATAGACAGAAATACTGTTTAAATGGAAAGAGGGAAGACATGTCACCTCTTTTAAGAAAAGATATAAAATAAGCAGAGGGTTAGATGTCTGGAATGGTAGATGACAATGACGAAGTAAAATATAAACAAAATAAAATTATGAAAATAGGAGGAAAATTTGAAGAAACGATGTATAAGAAAGAAGTTGAAAGGGGAGGTGAAAAGAAAAACACTGAACAGAGCAAAATGTAAATTAGAAGAAATAATTCAATTGAAATAATTGGAAGTTACAAAAAAGGGAAGGAAGAATTAGCACCAGATGTGAATGTGTTAAGCTATGGCTATTATAAGGGGATGAATGTAAGGGAAAAAGAAGCTTTTGTGGAAATACTGACTACAAGATATATGGCTGGGTGATTAAATTTATTTTGAAGAAAGATGACAAAAATTATTAAGAACTGGAGGCCAATAACATTGGGGAATACTAATTATATAATCTTTATAAAATAATGCAAAAAGAATAGGGATTGATTTGAAGAAGTAATAGGGGAAGGGGTATATGGAGCAATCAGAAAACAAGTGAAGGAAATATCAGCAATAATAAAAGAAGTAATAAATGCAGTTTTAAGGGATAATAAAAATATAAGGTTGACTGGGTGTGATACAGCAAAAACATTTGATTCAGCAAATCATGAGGTAATGTGGGATATTTTTATAGGATTATGAGGATGGGAGAAAAATTCTAAAAGATATCTTGGGTGAAGGTTGTGGTAAAAGGTTGGTTAGGAAAGAAAATAAAGACTGAAAAAAAATGTATGACATGGGTGTCCAATGAGTATGTGTTTATGTGTGCTGGCAGTGCAATAATACAAACACATACTGGGGAGATGAGAGAAGCAGGATGGGAAATGGAAAAAGATGTAATACATGTGTGCCACATTCAGAAAATTTAGTTATTGTAACAAAAATATTGCATGGATGAGGGAAGCTGAAGATAGAAAAGGTGTCTAAGTAAAGCTGGATTAAAGTTAGGTAAAAAAAAAAAAAAGTAAAAGGTCTGGTGAAATAAATAAGATAAATGGAACTTTTTTTACTAGAAATGAGAAAAACATATAAATCGGGTTTAGTGAATGTAGGAAGATATAAGAGTATAGAGGAATTCTGAATAAAATAAAGCAGAGAGTTGGTGGAAAACTTCTATTTATTCTTTAACACAAATCTATTATTTTATATATATATATATATATATATATATATATATATATATATATATGGTTTACTATGGTAAAGTCGAAGTGGACTCGGTTGAATGATGTGAGCATTGACCCACGTCCACAAAAGTGCCAATGTCGAATTCTGACATTGTCAAAATACATCTCGACTTCAACCTTGGAAGTGGCTTTAACATGGGTTGAGATATGGATGAGATTTGTACTTCGACAATGTTGTGTTTGACATTGTCCCCATTTGGCCTCCGGACTTCATCTAAAGTGAATTTCACTTATATATATATATATATATATATATATATATATATATATATATATATATATATATATATATATATATATATATAGTAAATCCAAAAGTTCCAAGAGCAACAGTCAAAGAGCAGCAGAACGTACCAAGTAAAAATATGAATATGAAGAAGCCACTGTGGTCACCAGGCTAAAAATCATAAACATCCACTTTAATCAGTAAAAATAGTGCTCATCATTTTTTATGTCTTTGAATTTTTCATTGTGTTTTTTATATATATTTTTACTGGTTAAAGTGGATGTTTATGATCTTTAGCCTGGTGACCATAGTGGTTTCTTTATACCATAATATATATATATATATATATATATATATATATATATATATATATATATATTGGGAAAGTTAGGCTCTTTGAACAGTATATATGTCTTTCCTAGAAAAAAGGAATAGTCAGTTTTTTCAGTTTTATTTTGAGATCAAATCTCAATCCAGTTAGGGAATTAGATATCAAAAATCAAGTTGTATATTTGGGATCTATATACTTTTTTGGATACTTATATATGAACAAGAAGGAAAATAGTTTGATAGGGAAAATACTGTATGTGAAAATGTAGAGATGGAAAAAATGAAAATCAAAAAAATTAAAAAGAAGATGGCAAAAAGAAATAGGATAAGATGATATGGAAGATTAAATCTGATGAAGTTAGAAAAGATGGAAGGGAGTGGGTATAACTGGTATAACATGATAATGGAGAAATATTTAATATATCAAAAGAAAGATCATTGGGATAAGGTTACAAAGACAATCAAAGAGAAAGATTTAATGGTTTTTACACAGATGGAGATTTGTGGAGATTATTAATGAATAAGTTGTCTGTAAAAGTAATGGAGAAAAGAAAATGTACAAATTGTAATGAAGAAAAAATTATAGAGCATTATCATTGGGATTGTAAATAAAGTTTTTTTGGAAAACAACTCAAAATGAGTATGAGTGGGAATGGTTTGGAAATATAAGTACAGATGTAATTTTTAAGAAAAATATTAAAAAGAAATGTGAAGCTGACAAAAATATATTGATGTGAACTGTATGGGAGTTGTGGAAAAGAAAATGTGATGAATTGTTGTTTGATAAAAATAGGAATGATGATGTGTTAGCTGAAGCAAATAGTCACAGAGAAAAGGATACGGGACAGAATGAAAGAAGTTAAAGTTTGCAAAACTGAAAATGACAAATATTGAAAATATTGCAAATATTGCAAATGTAAATGTAAATATTGTAGAAATAAAAATAGAATGGAAATGGTGTGATGCATTAAGATATATGTAAATAAAACATCCCCTACTCCTTCTAATGTGTAAAATGGGATCTTTTACATATGCCTGAGCTACCACCAATTCAGGCAGATGGGGACTTGGTTTAATGACTCATCCAAAAGACGGCACCATCACGAGTGCAGCACCACTCTTCATGCCGTACTGCATTGGCAGGACTGGAAAATGAATCAAACTTTGAACACTTTAACTGAAAGATGATGAAATTTATCAAAAATTACCAAGAATAGGAATAATTAAAATAATATACCCCATCTCCTCTTGAAAACTGCATTATTAATAGAATATACAAGTAGGATTGTATACAGCTAAAAAAATGTGTTTGTGTGTGTGTGTTATACAGATATAAGATTTATTTTTATTTTATTTATTTAAGTTTGATGACCAGGGAAGTCCACTGGGCCAAGAAGAGCCCGAGTTGAAAAGCTCCACAATAATTGCAAGTTACATTTCACGTATTACAAAGGAACATGGTCCATACAGCTAAACATTTACAAATAAGCTCCATGATATTTGCAATTGGCTTGTCACAATGTTACAAAAATGAAAAGACAAAATTCAATACAGAAATTTCAGCATTTACATAAAGTGAATAGTTTTGTTATAAACTCAATTGTAGGTTTAACATTTCAAAATATATAGCTACTTGTCATTAGTAGGTAAGGAAAATATGCATAGAGAGGGTAATAGTATAACTGAGATTGGTGAGTATAGTATACAATAGATATTAGAGAGAAAAGTAGTTTTTGGTAGGGAAGGTATTGTTTTGGGTGGGATGAACTAATAGTAGAGGTACTTGGATGAGTCAGTGCAAGGTGGAATGAGAGGGAGAGAGGTTTAAGTTGCAGCATGGCAAGGGCATTCCCATTTGGAAGAAAGATAAGAGAATAGCTGAGATTTTAAATTTGTATGGTTAGGTAGGTTGTGTAGGTGTGTGGGGAGAGAGCTTGACTGTTTAGCTAAGGAGTGAGACAGCAGTAGATGGCCAGGAGGTCGTGCAGGTTTGTGGACCTGAAGGAGATTTTGTTTTTTGGATCTGAGTGAGCAGTTGGGAATGTAAAGTTTTAAGGTAGTAGCAAGAGCTGGGCAGTTGGCACGTTTAAAGATGAGCTTGTGGGCAGTGGTGAGTTGTAGGTAACTGAGGTAGTTGGGTAGTTCAAGCCAGTTGAGGGTGAGGAGGGAGTGGCAGTCATGGGATGAGTTTTTTTGAATTGGTTGCAAATTTGGGGATCTTGTCGTAACAGGATTCAAGTTTGGACTGAAGGCCAAGATGGAGACTGATGAAAAGAGGGGCACCATACATAAGGGAGGGGGGTAGGAAAGTGGATGCAAGAGTTTGACGGGTAGAGAAGCTTAGGAAGTGGCTGTGCCTGTACAGGAGACCTAACCTTTGGTGGATGTTCTTGATTGCAGAGCAGATGTGGGTGTCAAATTTTAGTTCTTTATCAATAATGATGCCAGGAAGCTTGGTGCTGGGAACGATTTTAAGGAGGGTGCTGTTTTGGCTGTGTATGTTGAATGTGGATTTGTCAATGGAGTTTTTGGTAGTGGAAAAACCATTAGGCTGGTTTTATTTGCATTTAGTGCCAGATGTTAGACTGCATCCAGGTTTCTGTTTTGGAGAAGGCTAGTTGGGTTTTTGCTAGGAGCTCAGAGGGGGAGAAGGCTGAGCAGATGATTGTTGAGTCATCTGCATATTGGATGATAGATGAGTCCGGGATGGATTGCTGAAAGTTGTTAATGAATAGGTTGAAGAGAAGCGGGCCAGGAACAGAACCTTGTGGGACACCTGTGGGTGTGGGAAGGAAGGGGGAGGTTGAAGTTTTCCAGTGGGCAGCATGTTGGTGGTTGGACAAGTAGCTGGAAAACCAAGCAATGGTGGTGGGAGAGAGGGGTTACATATTGAAAGAACGAAAGTTACAAAGTGCGAACGCTCAGGTGAGCAAAAATGCCGCAACTCGAAGTTGTTTTTTTTTAACGTAGTACAGTGAAGATTGGAATATTTGCCCTTTCTTCACTGTAGTGCAATCTCGGAGTTGGAATATATATTTAGTGGGGGGTGATAATGTTTTCAAGTTGCGGCATTTTTGCTCATCTGAGTGTTCGCACTTTGTAACTTTCATTCTTTCAATATAGACCCAGAGAGGTGTAGGATGGAGAGTTGCGATATAAGTAGGGTGTGTGAGTTGGTGTCAAAGACCTTTGACAGATCTAGGAATAGTGTGGATATGAACTTGCCCGAGTCACATTCAAGGTTTTTGGTTTCAAGAAAAGAAAGAACAGCAGTCATGGTGCTGTGGCCAGGGTGGAAACCATGCTGTGAGGGGAGAGGAGATTGTTTAGTGTGCCATGAGTTGTGCTTGTACTGTTTTTTTCTACTATTTTAGAAAGAGGGGAAAGGATGGCAATAGGCCTGAAGTTGGTGATATCAGTATTTTTGCCATCTTTGTGGAGGGGGGATAATGTAAGTATGGCACCAGAAAGAAGGGATGTATGATTCTTGTATGGATCTATTTATAAGAATAGAGATGGGATAGGCAATGCTGTCTGCAGATTGTTTGAGGAAGGTGGGTGGAAGGTTGTTGGGTGCATTGCGACACGGTTTGAGTTTGAGGAGAAGTCTTTTTATAGTGCTTGTGGGGATGGGCTTGAGGCAGAAGGATGTGGAGGAAGGTTGATGATTGGGGTGGTGGTTGGGGCAGGAGGGGTGGTGGTGGAGGAGGGGGTGGAAAGGAGGCTAATAGTTTAGCTATGCAGTCTATGAAGAATGAGTTGAAGTGGCTGGCTGTTTCAAGGTTGGAGAGGTTGGGGTCTGAGCAGGGGTTTCCTTTCTTGCCAGGATGCAGCATGGATGAGATGGAGTCTCAGAATTTTTTGGGGATTTGTTGAGTGCAAGGACTGGAGTTTAGAGTAGTGGGCTTTGTGGTCTTTAATTATTAGTTTTTTGCGGAGTTTCATAGTTGCTTATACTCTAGGAGGGAGTTAGGGTTTTTATGTTTTTGATATTGTTTCCATTTTTTGTCCCTTTGGTGCAAGGCTAGTTTAGTATCTTTTGATAACCATGGGCAGGGATTGATTTTGATGCATTTGGTTCAAGGGGGTGCTTGCTGATTGAGAAGGGTTAGGAATGAGTGGTTAAAGTAGGAAAAGGCATCATCTAGAGGAAAGGTTTTTAGACGGGACTAGTCAGTATGCTTTAAGCATTCAGAGAAAGTTAGAGGATTGAAAGAGGAGAGGTTGTGGGTTTGGATGTAGTGGTGTTGTTTATGCAGTGGAGAAGGGAGATGGTCGACAAAGGCTGGTAGGTGATCACTGAGAGGATCAGGTAGTGTTCCGGCTTTGATAAGGTTTGGTGAGTTGTTAGGATCCAGTCAATGATGGTACCAGAGGTACCATCTTTATTTGGTCTGGTTGAAGATTGTATTAGTTGGGAGAAGTTGTACAGGTTGATTGTGTGGGATGGGGCTTCAGAGTTAATAGTATTCCAGTTGATGTTGGTATCACCGAGTATATAGGTTTAATTTTTTATATTGGAGGAGAACCAGGACAGGATGCTTTAAAGAGTTTTGATATTATCACCAGGAAGAATATAGAGGCCAGCGATACATATGGACTTGTTGTTTATTTTTAGTAAACCTATTATAATTTCAGCGTTGGCAAAGGTTGGTATTTTATTGGAGTAGGGAGTTATGGTGTGGGAGGTGGGATAGATTATTGCTACTTCACCTCCTTTTTTATGGGCTCTGTCATTGTGAATGATTTGGAAACCTGGTGGTAGGATTTCACTTTTATATAGGTTTTTAGCCAGGTTTCAGAAATGGCATTAATGTCGGGGGTGGTTATGGTAGAGCCAGGCATGGAGGTGAGGGAGTTTGTTTTTTAGGCTTTGTGCATTAAGTGTTGTAAGGCAAATGGACTTTGAGTTTGTGGGTTGAGTGGAAGGTTTGATGAGATTGATGTTAGGAATGGGTCCGGGATTGGGGTGGATGTCGCCAGCTAGTGACAGAGAGATGTGGTGGAGTAGAAGAGTGAGGCAGTGTGTTGGGCAAAGGTAGCTTGGGTTGTGTGAGAGTAGTGATTTTCTGGTGCCACATTTAAGAGGGGAGTACAGGGCAGTTGAGAGCAGTTTTGGTTTGAAAAATGGATTGGTTTAGAGGTAAAGAATTAATGTGACATGGATGAGTAGGATGAGAAGTGAGGTTGATGGTAAGATGTAGTGGAGTGTGTGTGAGAGTTATGACAAGGGTTGGGAAAAAGTGTGAGATAGGTAAGAGAAGAGAGAGAGATTAGTAGGGCAAATGGGGTTATAGTGAGAGATGTTATGTAAAGCATTGTAGGAGGGGTGGATGTTTGGGGTGATGCAGATCTACAGGTGGGTGGGGTTTGGCTTAGGTGTATTGTGATTGGAGAGGTGTTCGGTGGGAAGGAGTCAGGGGATGTATAAAAGTACAGGTAGTGAGGGCAGGTGTGATTTGGGGGCAGTGTAGGGCAGCAGTCGCCAAAGAGAAAACAATCAGTGATAAGGTTAGCAACTACAGAAATAGGGTATCCTATCATTTTGCTTTGAATGTTACCTTTCTGTTTGTTTTTATTATTTATGCACCAATGGGCAGCTGCAGTTCACTGAGAAGTAGGAAAATAATATAGTTATGCCAGGAGTTTTTAGAAAGAGACATGCAGTAAATTATGACTCAATAGAGCACTAATTAAAAAAGAATGGAATGTGGTATAAGCGAGTACACTACTGGGGATTCCTATGAAACAAGGGCAGAAAAGCTAAGTCAAAAGATGGTGCCTTTCTACATCATTTTTTTTTATTCAATATGTAAGTACAATCATAATTACAAATGGTACTTATAGTTGTGCACACTACTGAGGGATGCCCGTGGGACAGACAGAAACAGAATGTAGTCAGGCAGAGGTTTTTAGTATTTAAAGATAAACAGAAAACACCCACAGCTTTTCAGAAATGACACAAGGTATTAAATAACAGTTAATGACGCTGTTCTGTAAAGCCTTGACTAGCTTTAAGACTCTTTGAAGCAGTAACAAATTTCTAGTTCCTACTTTTGGTTGCCTTTTAAAGGTAACTGTAGGACAAGTAGGTAAGTTCTATATCAGGAAGTGTTTGTATTCTGGACATAAAAGATGGTTTTACCAAAAGTGTTACAGAGACTTTCTCCAATAGTAAGAAAAATGTAATGAACTGTGAAGGCTGCCAGCCCATCCAGCTAGAATTTTGTAAAAAATTCTACGTCATTTGTAAATAGTAATATGATTTGTATGTTTGCCTTAGAAATGTAAGAAAACTACATGTTCTGTACTGAGCTACAAGATTGTAACCACACTACACCCTGCTGGAGCAGACGTGTATAAAGTACATGCCTATGCAAATGTATGTGTTGATGGTAAAGGCTGGAATATACAGAGTTAACTTGCAAACTCTAAGAAAATAAGTAAAGAGTTTTACAATATGCTATAAAGTTAATCTCAGCTAAGAGACAGAATGTCTACAGCTAGAGTTTCTTTCTATTGTCTTGACAGAGATAATTACTAGGTTTCACATGTAAAGTGTTTTTGTATTACTCTGTGGCTTCCTAGCAGCTGTACATCTGAGAAATAAGTATTTTTCACAAACACCTTAAATGTTATGTTCCTGCTGGCCTGCAAACTAAGACAGAGGTGACAAGACTTATTTAATCTGAGATGACCCAGTAGTAATATGTATGATTAATTTAAGAACTCTCTCTCAGAGAATGTCTGTGCATTTTGTATATTGTCTTGGACCTAGTAAGAACATCCACTCATCTGTATTTAACTGGCTCTGTAAGTAAGACATTTAGGGCATAGTATCTCTTAGATAAAGATATGAATACAGCAAGATTAGTTAAAATGTTTTCTGTATTTATGTGAGACTGTCCTGCAATGCTGTTTTTAAATATTTCCTGTGATTGTGAACTCTGTTGTCACTGTATTGGGTTATGGAGTATTGTCTTGTGCTTTTATTTATTAAAGAGTCTATATGATGCTATAGAATGGAGTAAATAAGGAATGCTATTTAGTCGATCCGATACTGTTGAAATGGCAAAATAGCGAAGTCACAGAACATCAAATTTTTTCCCAGGGAAATAATTTGGTGGGCCATCTTCGGGACTTTGCCATTTCCTCCACTATGGTGCTATCTCAGAGTTGGTATATTTAAGTAGGGGGTTTGTGGGGGTGAAGACCCCCACTTAAATTTGTGTTTAAGTTTACTTTACAGAGCAGCAAATATTTTCCCTGGGAAAAAAATCGTTATTCCGTTTGTTCAATATTTTGTTGTTTCAATATTTTCGGTACGGTGAAATAACGTTCGCTATTTACATCGTACAATAATATGATATAGACGCTTTATTAAATATATTTAAACCTTTTAATTGTGGCTGGTTTTGTTTGGAGATATTTAAGCTCTTAAAGTACTTGCATATGTATTGGGTGATACTGTACAGGCCACTGGAATAGCCTTAAAAGTTCTGGTCACACATCATTTGGATAACAGTAACATTACATAGTAGAATTGGTCACCCTTTGAGAAGGGCCTTATAGTAGCTGATAAGAGTGGTTGGTGGCAGGTGATACCACTGTATAGTTTGGGGAGAAGGAGGCATAACTAGTGAACCTGTGTCAGCCTTCCCCAGGAGTGCCTGTGTGTTTGTATATAAATCAGATTTCAAAGTGTGTGTGCCAGCTACGTGGGCAGGGACACAAAGCACTGGCTGGACAGAGAGGGTGCTGGAGGTTTTAGCTTGACCACTCAGCTGAGATTTTAACCCTATATCTGTGCCAGTGGGCAGTCTTATTGGGGATCTGGAGAGACGGAGTGAGAAACCAGCCCCAGACTGACTGTGATCTCTGTGTGCTCTTAAGGGAAACTGTACACTTTACTGTGTGTGTACTTGTCATCCTCCCAATGGGCACATCCCTCACAGGTGTTAGTGGTGAGGATTGAGGCTCCTTGATTACTGGGCCAGTGCAGGGGCATCACATGAACTTTTATACTTTTATCCTTCAAGGTTTTAATTTAAAGCCATTAACCTTTTCTTTCCTTTTCATCTCAGTTTTAGTTTCTCAGTCACAGGGGCACTTCAAGGAGTTTAAAAAAACAGTTTCTTGTTCAAACAAGGAATACATTTAATAATGATAGATTTAGGAGCAGAATTATGGTTAGTTGGTGTTTTAATATGAAATATATGGGTTTAGTTAATTCCATATATCTGGTCCTTTTTAAAGTTTAAGTATAGTTGTGTAAATCAACTTACCATAACAGTAGATGCTTGAATAGATCAGTGTTGCAGTAGTATACAGTTATACGAAGTGCACCCTGCCAAGGATATCAGATGTCCAGCCTGTCTACTAAAGCTTTGGGTGCCTTCCTCAGACACCATATGTCTACTGCAGTACACAAGCATGCAAGTATAAGACGGATGTACAATCACCAAAATTTGGAGCTTTCTTGCCCTAAAGAGGAAGGCTGAAGCCTAATGCTCTAGAAAAAGTGTGTTGAATAGTAAAATGTCATGTCAGAAAAAGGAAAAAGTGACAGGGACCCCATCTCAGCTATTTAAATACATGGAAATAAAAGAGAAAAGGGGTATTAGTACTGCAAGAGTGATCAATTCAAACATCTACAATTAAGGTATGTTAACTTACACAGTTTTGCTATATTCATCATTAGATCACTGTTGCATATATCCATAAGGGACAATTGCAAAAGCTTAGAAAGTAAGGGTGGAGGCAACTGATCCAGAATCCAGATGACCATGGAGAATACATCTAGCAAATTCTGTTCTAGCTTCAGTTGTTAAGTGAAAGTGTGTACTGATGACCACGTTTCTGCCTCCAGAAGACTATAGTCTATCACTTTCCAAAAAGTCCACACATTGTCACAGAAGTGGACTTTAAAATTCTAGGTGGTGGGGGCTTTCCATGATGAGAATAACAGAACTGAATAGCCTGAAGCTGCCACTTAGAAATAATTTGCTTGGAAAATGTCTATCCGCTTCATAGGTATACACTAGGCTGAAGACCACTAAGACCCTTATAAGCTTAGCCATGCAACCAAAATGTGACCCACAAATTTGATTTATATAGAGGTGATCTACCGACTGCCTCTGTCCATCAGAGATATAGGCCCCAGACAAGAGGTAAATTTTTGATTTCCCATACACTGGTCCAAGTTGCTCTTAAATAGGGATAAGGAGAAACTGTGCTTCACATGGATGAGGAGCCTGTTCCACAGAGTGGAAATTCTCTGAGAAACATATCTGTTTCTCCAACAGGTCTTATTTATGTTGCAAGCAAAACTTAAGTCTTTTACTCTAGTAGTTCTAATGTTGTTTGATTTGCAGATGTGCAAAATGTTCATCAAAACAGGGTCCAAGAATCCACTGTATGCCAGGCAAAGATCACCAATCACCTTTCAGAAGTCTGTATGTTACTGAATAAAGAGAGAGAACCTTGAGGATCATCAGCATAGGACATTGTGTTTACTCCCTGTATTCTTTTAGTAAGGAACCTTTGTGGGTGTTCCAATTGCTGCGTATGTCTGTTCAGGTACATACTGAAAGGGGCATTATACTCTGTGGTAGGTATGATGACCTCAATGGACCTAGGTGACATGCCCTTGCTTTTAAGTTGTGCAACATGGAAGGATTTTCTTGCTACCTTGGACACATGTTGGTTAAAGACTAGGTAACTATCTACATGAGTTTCCAGAACCCTAATTAATGAATCAACTTTTAGGGCTGTTTTAATGATGATGTAGTTACCTGAGATGGCCAACTACCCAAAAGGTACTATAATGCATTCATTGGTACTGAGTTTTAAGCCATGGCTTTGGTACCAAACATTTGTCTGTGTTAGACCTTCCTAAAGGGTGTTCTCATCTTAGAGGAATTCAGTGACTGCTCACAATTTGCAATCATCTGCAAACTTGGTTAGCCAGAGGTCTTTGACATTGGCTTTAACATCCAAGAAGTAGATGCCAAAGAGGAGTGGGCTTACCAGAAAGCACTGGCAGACTCGACTGGTGACTACTCTCTTTGTGGATGTGGCTTTACTAATTCTAACCTTCTGGGTCCTATGAGTGAGAGAGCTAGTTCCCCAGTGTGTTATAAAGGTGTTTATACCTAGTTCCGTAAGTTTGTTGTCAATGCCTAAGTCAGGTATTGTAGCAAATGCTTTAGCCAGATCGAGCTAGGCAGTATGAAAGATTTTCCCATTGCCTTAGTGACCTTTTCAAAGAAGTCCACTAGCTTCAGTAATCATGACCTTCCTTTGACAAAGCCAAACTGGGATGGATCCAGTTTCTGGAGGTCTCCTATATGTCCTTGCTGATAATTTCCATGATAGTTATTTCCTTGACTTTGCAAACAATATTAGTCAGACTAATGGGTCTGTAGTTTCCAGGATCTGTTGAAGGTTCTTATAAAGGGGGATGACCATTGCAGTCCTCCATTCATGTGGCACAAAGCCTGTTTTAAGACTACAGTTAAATGATAACTCCAGAGGTCCTGATAAGTTGTATTTTAGAGTGTTCAGGAGGCATTCTGGGATGTTATCAGGACTCCTTGAGGCAGTGTTCTTGGCTTCAGCAAGCATAGTCAGTGCATGCTCCCGAGTTGTAGTTGGAGGGATTATGTTTGCGGGTATTTTTTTTGGGAGATGGTTGGGGGTAAGAGTGGGGTACAGGTGTCACCAAATCTGTCCACAAACAGGTTCGGTATATTGCCAGGCTTGGTGAATGTGGCACCATTAATCACTAGTTAAGCACACTGCTGTGTACTGTCTTTGTGGTTTCTCACATAGCTGAAGTTCTTATAGTTGTCTTTCATCTGGAAAGCTACCTTAACCTCACAGTTAGCTTTCCTTAACCTAATTAGCCCTCTTAGTTGCCTGTTTATTTTGATGAGAATTTTTATCATTATGGGAATTACCCTTCCTGACTTTTGCCATAATTTTTTTACTGTTGTTGTATATCCTGTTTAATTTGGGATTTTTGTTCTGAGGCTTGCCCTGCGCTTACTTCTGGTAGGTATAGCAGACTCTATGCAGTGAATTACATGGCTACACAGAGTCTCTGAGAGCAATGCAGCCTTGGTTGCTGTGCCCTCAGAGTTTGGAGGGTCACTGAATTTTGACAAACAATTACTTTAAGTTATTTCCTAACTTACTAGCTTTAATGGAAAGACAGACTTGATTTTTATTTTGAAGGAGACAGCTTGATGGTTGGACCTTACCAAGGAGGGGAAGACATGGGGGGGTGCAGTGTTCTCCCATATTTGTGAACATGAGTTCCAGTATGTTGGAGCTTCAAGTGAGCATGTTCACTATTTGGTCAAGTATGTTTGTATTTATGAAGTCCAGGAATCTCTGTGCCCATAGATTTGTGGCCATGTAGGATTCCCAGTCTATAGCGGAGTAATTAAAATTTCCCATGAGTAGAAGGTTAGGTTAGATGTTAAGTGTCTCCAGTAGGTCCAAGTATGCACTGTGAGCTTCTTATGACATGGAGGGTCACCTATAGCTGGCTAGGATATGGTACAGGATTTTGTCTATGGTGACCTGCATATGGAGTAACTCCAGCATACCATCCTGTCTGAGCACCCTAGAGGTATGCTTGTTATTGATGTATATTGAGACACCTCCACATTTAGGCCTTGTATGTGCAGCTACTATTCTAAAAGTGTGGAAAGAACTAAAACCTTGTACTGCTGGGGTATTCCTTGCCACTTTAAACCATGTCTCAGTAACTGCAGGGAAGTCTATTTTTTCATGACTTCAAGGAAATAAAAGAATTGATCTAACATTCTGAAATATTTAGTCTTGCCCAGGTAGTGAGAAGTTGCCTTTTGACATCCAAGTTATAAAGAATCTATTTCAGTTGATCAACAAACAACATGTCGAAACCCACATGGTTGAGCTCACTTGATCAACAATGAAGTTCATTGATCAACAGAAACAATCAAAACAGCATCCAAAACAACACAAAAACAATGTTTTTGTAGGGGGCAAGACCTCCTGTCCCCACCCCCATCTAATTATATATATATATATATATATATATATATATATATATATATATATATATATATATATATATATATATATATTCACTTTATAATCTCGAAATACTGAAAGGTCGAATTTCAGTATCTTGAGACTAAAAAGTCGAATCCATAAAACACAGACAGCCCAAAACCACAAAACTTCAAATCGCAAACACAAACCATACACCACACCACACATACACCACAATACCCACACTACAAAAAAAAAAAAAAGCAGACACAAACATAACACCACACATCTACAAACCTACATTACATATAAGCAGGGGGGCAAGCCCCCTTGAGCCCCCAGGCCCCCTACTTATAAATACTAACTCCAAGATAGCACAAACAGAAAGACAGTAAACTCACACCCAGACATTCTACAGTCCCTTACACACACACACACACACACACACACACACACACACACACACACACACATATACAAACAGCACCACATCCAACACTTAAACACTCATAACTTTACCTGCCTACTCTAACTCACATGTACAACTTACAAACACACTCACATACACTCAAACACCTACCCAAAACCCTTACAAAACACTCACTTACCTTAAATTCCACCTAAATCCACACACTACAATGGACGCCATCCACACAATACACTACACATCATGTAACGTAAAGCCATAACCGCAAATTCGACAGTCAGATTCGCGATTTTCCACTTTCGCTATTTTGAAGATTCAACTTTATGGTCTCAAGATACTGAAATTCGACCTTTCATCAGTATTTCGAGATTATAAAGTGAATCCATATATATATATATATATATATATATATATATATATAGGTTTACCATCACAATGCCGACGTGCACTTGCACGGCTATGAAGTATTCGAACATCAGATGTTCGAATACTTCATATTGCGGCAGGTGATGTGAGCGAACGTTGCCATTGCGAATGGACTGTGCATTCGCAATTCCAACGTTCGCTCATGGGAGCGGATCGCGGTACAGTGCGGTTAGGGAAATACATCCCTTTCCTCACTGTAGTGCGATCTCGGAGTTGGAATATTAAGTTAGGGGGGGTGTGGGGGGCACAGCCCCCCACGGGGGGGTGCAGGGGCCCCTGCTTAACTGTGTGTGTCGGTTAGGTAGGTAGGTGGTTATGGGAAGGTTGGGTTTGCTGTGTATTGCCGTAAATGTCGCGAGCGACATTTTCGACAATACACCCTTGTTTTCGAGGTTAGGTGGATTCGGAAATGTTCATTTCCGATGTAACACTTCGAAAATAAAGACATGATTTGTTTTTATTTTCGAATTAATGATAGTAAACCATATATATATATATATATATATATATATATATATATATATATATATATAGTCACAGTGCTAAGGAAAAGGGTACATTCCCCACTTCAAATTGTACCTCAATCTAAGTCAAAATGGTTGACAAGCTGCATTATCAATCATGTGGTCTTGACCATATGGGTTTTGACAATGTAACTCATCAACCAAGTGAGATAAACCCATTATAAAGGATTTCCTCCCCTCTGTTTTGGGGTTCATGGAAGAACACAGGGAGGTGAATGGACTGATTGTGCAAAAAATTGCTTCTGAAATTACTGTCAAAGGTAAGGTTGGTTTTAAGACTCAATCTGTCCTTATGGAAAATCAAAAAGAGATGAGAAGATGTGAGGGGGATGAAAAACCTATCATCCATACAGTCAGGTGGAGGTAAGCAATACTGTGGTGGATAAGAGGTCCCTTGTCCTGCATGAGTAGGACCACTGTTTTCTTATTATGAACTGCCTCTAGCCAGGAGCATGAAAAAAAAGAATGAATGTTGCCTGGGCAAAAGGGAACTACCAGAAGTATCACCGAGAGTCCTTCTTTACATTTGGTAAGATTCTGGTTATCACAGAAAAGAGGGAAAGTCATAAAGGATCATTCCCATCCATAGGAAAAAGGCATCTGTTTTCCATGCCTTTTTGTAAGGTGTCCTGGCACTAAACTGCTGCACCTATCTGTTGTGAATGGAGGTAAGCAGATCTACTTGAGCTCCTTACAGCTGGACAATCTCCAGGTGGATGTCTGGGTTTAAAATCTACTCATGAAGGTCTGTTGGGGTCTACTCAGTGGGTCTGCTATTGTATTCTGCTCTGATAAGAAAGTAGGTTGCCTGTAGGGAGAGAGTGTGCTGAGTTGCCAGCTCTCAGGCATCCATGGCTAGTCTGCACAGGGGGTAGGACCTTATTCTCCTTTGTTTATGTATCACATAACTGAGAGGAGGTCTGTTATGACTAACTGTTGTTCCAGCATTCACAGAGGAATCATCTTCCATATAGTTTATCAGGGCCATAACTTATTTGACGTTTATCATTTTGCACCTGAAATGAAGCTTCCACATGCACTAAACTTTGATACCTTCAGAAACTGCCCTCATACAAAATCCAAAGTGTTCATTATGACAGGGTAGGAATGAAAAGAGGAAGAGAAAGAGACCTAAATTCTGTTGGACTTGATTCACCACTAGAGGTTCCTTCTTGATGAATTCTAGGACTTGGATATGGAAGGATAGGGGATGTTGGCACTGGGTCCAGACAAATTTGGGAAACCATTGAATTTTTCTTGTGGACTATGGCTAAAGCAATCATGAGGATGGAATAAGCCATAACCAAAGAACACTTGCTAAATGTACTCGGCAAAATAAAAAAATACATCATCCATGGTGCATGATAATTTGCCTGATAAACAGTACAAAACACACCTTAGTGGACCTGCTCCTACAACTACTCAACCTGAGCCTAACCACTCATTTTGTCTCTGTAGTATGGTGCACAGGTGTTGTGATGCCACTACAGAAAAGTAGACCTATCATTATCCCCAGAAGTTACAGATCCATTAGCCTGATTAGTCTCACCCCGAGAGCCATGGAACATATGATAACTGATTTAATTAAGTATGTTATCAAATATCTTATAGGCTTTATTCCCAGCAGTTCAGCTTTGTTAAGGGTAGCTCCTGTTAAATGAATCTAGCCAACTTCTTTGAGAGAGTAAATCAAGCTGTTGATGGGATAGCTTACTTCAACTTGGTTAAGGCTTTGGACACCATACCTCATGCTAAAATAATAATAAGAATGAGCTCCAAATTGACCCATACTTAGTTAAACAGATAGTAAACTGACTGAGAGATACAAACAATGTAGGGAAGGGTGGCAGATGTGTCCTCGACAGACATAAAAATAAGCAGTGGTTTTCCTCAGTTTTCTGTGGTGGGACATCTACTAATCAGTGCACACTTCACAAATTATCAACTTATGAATGGAGATATCTGGCTAACTATGTTTGTAGACAACTGCAAACTTGGTGTCATCTTCAAGAAGTTCCAGCTTGAACTCACATATGTTGACAACATATTAAAACCAGTTAAAACTAAATGTAAAACGTGCATTTGGTAAACAATCTCTTCCATCTATCTTATATTATAGACAACACTTCACATCAATATAAAAGTATGGTTTGAGCCCTTGGAATATGGGTAGACTATTCCATTGCCTCTAACCATCACACTGCAAGAGTGGTTGTCAAATCTTTTTCCCTGGTGCAGTTGATTACAAAATATATTTCATCTAGATCCAAGTAAGTTCTTATCCCTCTACATTTCATGTTGATCAAACCTACCTATTGAATGCAATACCCTTTTGGGGATATATCTTACTAGGCATATCAAACAACTTCAAAGACCCAAGAGGTTCTTAAGTAAAAAGGATCACAGGCTTAAAAGGCAAGAGTTACCAGAAGGGACTGGAAGCACTGCCTTTATTCAGTGTCCTGTAGACCTCTTAGGTGTGATCTGTGCCTATCCTTTTGGGCTATTAGGGATCCAGTTGTCCAAGAACTCGTATATCTGCAAATCAAACAGTCTTACTAACTCTAGAACCAGAGATCTAAACTTGCTTCAGAAAATAAACAAAACACAGTGGAGAGACATTTGCCACACAATGCTTACCCCTTGTCTGGAACAGATGTTCACTCTAAATTAAGTCAGACAACACACTGTTTTCAAAAATGAGCTTTAAAACTGTACTGTTACACACAAATACACCTCTAGAATGACTGTTCTGTTGCTCCTTGAAAAACAATGCAAGGTCTAAGGGTGGGTATTGCCAAGACATAAATGGCCACTAGTCCCAGATGTTTTGTATATTCGATGATTCCATTTTTAGGTTTTCTATTTTATAGTCTGTTTGCCTAGAAAAAAATCCCCTTGTTTGCAGTGCAAAATAAGAACAGCACTCTAAACTTCCACTTGTATAAAAACAGGGAAAATTATTATATTTTAATATACATGTAATATGATTAGTAAGTGTTCACATATTCTGCAGCAGCCACAAGATCACAACATTATATTTCTTATATCCAGCCTTTATCTTGTAACAGTTTAAACCTTGGATAAATTACAGTCAAGAAAAAAAGTATATGCTTACTTTAATATCAGTAGCATAAACAGCAGTCACTAAGGAGATTCCCATCACATACTTAAAATACCTCTACATATTATACAGAGCTTCTTTACAATATAACATGCAGTTTATTCAATACATTTACCAAGAACAGAAACATTTTTATTACTTACAGTTACATAATCAGTCCCTTCATAGTACTAAACATTAACCATAAAGTGGGAATTATGCTTTAGAACAGCTTCCTCTAATGCAGCAGTCAACAAACTTCCAGTCTTTTTTAGCCATTATTTGAAAAAGTACCCCTTTCATGTCCAAACTGCATCTTATGGTAAAGATACTTTGCAATTATTCCATTTATTTCCTAATTTCATATTATTGGTACTCTTCTTCCTCCTCCCCTTGACAACCCCACCCACCACTGGTCTTTGGTTCAAATTCAAGTACATCTGATTTTTCTAGTCAGCTCCTGGGCTTTTTTCTTTTATTCAATCAGTTTAATTTGGAACAGTGGAAAATGTTTCACTGGCAAATTCTCTCTATTGGTTTTTCTACTAACAGACTAAGAAGCAGATACTGCTTCAGCTTGCTGGCATACTCTTTGCTTTGAAATCTTTTTTATTTCTTTCTTAACCGGTTCTGCATCAAAAAATGTCATTGATTTCTAGGAAAAAAATATTCTAGAAATAGCTGGATATAGCAACTTGAATTTCACGCCTGACTCTCAATATCCTCTGACTGCAGGGAGAAACTCACTTCTCTTCTGTCGAATGTACAACGAATAATCATTTTCCACAATTTCTTTAGTACCCTCATTTTTTAATGTTTCCCTTCTGCCACAATTTTGTCAGGAGCAGCTTTTTCTGCTGGTGTGATTGCGTCTTTACTAATATAGGTCTTGTCTGCTTTCACCTAGCCAAATTTGGAGCATATACACAGTGTGCTCTTTCAATTATCAAGTCCAGCTGTGGAATACTAGTCCATTTGTTTACTTGTATCTTCATAAAATGAATATAATGCATTTCTTAAAGTTTCTCAAGTACAGCAAACAATTATAGGTTTTCTCTCTCTGTTTTTTCTTCTAGCTCTAATATTTTTGAACAGTTCATTTTGAGAAGCATCATATTCAGTCAGTCTTTCCTTTATTTCAATATCTGATTTTTGCAGTTTATCAGCTCATCTGCATAGTTTTCCAGCCATTAATCAATTGAAATGATGCATTCCTCTAGTGTCTCACATATTTTAAACAATTTTGAAAGAATTATGATTTAGTTTTCCTCCAAATTACTGGAGGCCATCCCCTATACCATAGATGAAACCTGAACTGCTTTTTGCTGAACAGCTGCAGAGCTCCTCCCCCACTGGATTTTTTTTTTCTGCTCATTTTCTAGTTGATTTACTCTTAGTTTCCCCAGATTTCTTCTTTGCTGACATCAGGCAGCTTACTAACTTAAATCTACCTAAATTGATAGCTTTTTTGCTCACACTTTCTGATTCTATAGTGGGAGAGTTCAATGTGTTAACTGGGTTTTAGCCATCTTGGAAGTCAATTAATATAAACATTTAAAGAACTGTGATAACACACATAGCAAAAGTTATAGACTCAACTTTATAAGCATACCAAGAGAAATGAAGATGCTCTTCAGGAGAAAATATTTCATACTTCAGTTAATTTTACTAAAACCTAGAAATAATCAAGATAGTGTCTTACACCCAATAGGAAAGAAGCAAGGTATGCTGTCACATTTCTTAAAGTAAACATGCTTGTTACCAATTACCATGGATAGAACAGTCTTCTGTTACCTGTAGGACTTCCTGCTGCAGACAATAAAGCTGTTTGGCATTTGAAGACTCTTCAGGCAGCTGTTCTATTTCTGAATCCCACCTTCCACTATTTCATGGCTCACTTTATGTATCCTGAAGATACATGCAGTAGGTAATCAAGAGAAAGAAAATTCAGTTTGGAAGTACAGTTAGCCAGAGTTTGCTGCATGTAGCAGATGGCCACTAGATGCCTGAAAGTCCTAAGCTGCAGTGGAGGAAGGATGGGAAGAATACACTATTGAATATGGATGTACTTACAGATTTATCATTATGTAAGTGCAGAACTTTAGTATCTGTTAAGAAGTGGTTTGGAGCAGTCCCCAACTGCACACTTGGGTGGACCCAGCTAGGAAAACATTGGGATAATTGGTTAAGCTTAAAATGGCTCACAAGGGGAGTTAGCTTAGTATTAACCTATGAACCTATATAGAAAAGTACAAATTCTGGACTACAAGTTAAACAACAAAAGTAAACATGCTTGTTACCAGTTACCATGGATAGAACAGATAAAGGAAAGTACAAATTCTGGACTACAAGTTAAACAACAAAGTGATCTATGTACTAACTATAATGTTACTTCTGTAAGTGTGTCAGTCTTCTGTTACCTGTAGGACTTCCTGCTGCAGGCAATAAAGCTGTTTGGCATTTGGAGACTCTTCATGCAGCTGTTCTATTTCTGAATCCCACCTTCCACTATTTCATGGCTCACTTTATGTATCCTGAAGATACATGCAGTAGGTAATCAAGAGAAAGAAAATTCAGTTTGGAAGTACAGTTAGCCAGAGTCTGCTGCATGTAGCAGATGGCCACCAGATGCCTAAATGTCCTAAGCTGCAGTGGAGGAAGGATGGGAAGAATACACCATTGAATATGGATATACTTACAGATTTATCATTATGTAAGTGCAGAACTTTAGTATCTGTTAAGAAGTGGGAAATTTTGGAGCAGTCCCCAACTGCACACTTGGGTGGACCCAGCTAGGCAAACATTCCTTTTATAACAGCACAGCACCCCCACAGGAAGTATGCTCTAGAAATGATATTGAGTCTATAAAGCTTGCTAAAAATGTTCAGACAGGACCACATAAATGCTGTACAGATTTCAACTGAAACATTTCAGAAGAATTTGGCAGACATAGCTACAGCTCTAGTGGAAGTGTGGACACTAGTCCAAAACCTGTTGAAATGCAACAAAACTATATGTAATATGCAATCCATCTAAGGTGGCAATTTTGGACACATGGAGACATTTCCATCCTGGAGCAAAGACCATATGCTTTCCTAAACTCTCTGGTTCTGCTATGATAAAACCTTAACATCCAGTTTATACCCATACAATACAGAAAATATCTCCCTTTGCTTGTATAGTCAGGAACAAACATAGATAAGTTAATATGCTGGTTTAATAGATAAGTTAATATGCTGGTTTAAGTTAGACATTTTGTCCACCTTTGGCAAAAAGGTGATGTTCATGCATAACATCATTCTGTCTTTCTGGACAGTGTGGTTTGAATTAAATGGCTTGCAGCTCTGAGAACCTTCTGATTGATGCTATAGCCACAAGAAACAACACTTTTCAAGATAAAAATCTGAGGTTCATTAAGCCAGTATCCATAGTAATGAGGGATAAAGCATTGACAATTGCCAGAATAACCTGTGTTCGGTTAGCAGCACAAAAGTTGGGGAGACTACATGGGGAGAACTTGAGTGAGCAGCTCATATCGGTTCATTAATCCTGGGGAAAGACAGGCAGCATCAGCCTACTGAACTGGTGACATCTGCAGGAGTACAGATGTACCACCTGCAGGAAAAGGAAAGCAATACTCAAACTTTTTCCAATACAGTTGTGCATAGTCTTCATGAGGAAGGTGGATGAATAGGTCAGCTGTGTGAAGGCAGAGGAGTCACTGGTAGACTCAGTGGAATGTGGCAGGAGTTAAAAAAAAATCTGAGGTCCACTGAAGATGCCAACTCAAAGAGGGACATAGGGTAACACTTCCAGAATGATGTATTGGTCAAAGGATGTCAGATGTTTTTTCAGAAAGCATTTACTCTCTTTCGCAGCTGATAAAAAGGGAAATGCTGCCCTTGATGGGAATTTAAGACTTCAGCTAGGAGAACCTTAATAAAGGAGTAGCTGAGGTCTAGATAAAAATACTCTGTCAAATATCCAAGAAATTATTCAAGGTGAGGAGCCTGATGGTGCTGTATTCCTTACAGCATTGTCCAATGGGCAAACAGCTTCAACCTTTCCTTAATTTTTCAAGTGCATGAATTCTTCAAAGGGGTCAACATTTCCCTATCCTTGTTTCAGAAGATGTAATTGTCTGCTTACATTCAAAATTGGAGGATGCATTAGGACAGCTTAAGACTGTTGATGTATGGGTAAAAAATTGGAATTGTCTGCTACACTCAAAATGGGAGAAGCCATAAAGACAACCTGAGACTGGTGATATCCATGTGAGGTGATCCTGAAGAGAAAGGGCCTGTGTGCCTTCCATAATGTACCTTGATGGCAATGGAAGCCAAACTTGTGCAAGCCAGTAGGGGGCTACTATGATCATCTTGGATAAGAAAGCCTAAGCTTTCTAGACCACCCAGTAGATGACAGTAAATGGATAAACAAAAGTAAGGTCCTGCAGCCATGTCTTCACAACATCTCTCACCAGATTGTCAGAAGGTGGGATTATGGAATATGAGGTTGTGAAGTCTGGCTATAGCCCTCCAGACTGCCAACAATTAAAAGACATCCCTTGCTATCCTGGATCAGTAATTAAGGAGCTTCAGTCCTCACTACTGACTCCAATACGAGATTGGCACTTAAGCAGAAGTAATATTTATCAGTTTTCCCCTAAGAGCACAAAAGGAACACACTCTAGTTTTCTGGGACTGGACTATACACCTCTGTCCACTCAAATGTATTTTCTTATTACACATTTCAGAGCAAAGTGTACCAGTTTAAGACCTCTGATACACTCACACTCAAAGTTAATTTAAATCTCACACTTCCAAACACTTCTGGGAAAGCCTGACACAGATTTCCAGCTGTGTCTTGCTCTCCCAAAATAATACAATAAAGCTAACACCAATCAGAGGGTCTTCATGCCCTTCTAAAGGGGTATCCAATTATGAAAATTATGAAAATAAATTATACCTATGACCAGAACAGCCAGGCCTTCGAGGTGACATGGGAAGTATCAAACAGGTAGAAGCACCCTCTAGTCTCTGAAGAAAAACATTGGTTTCTAGCTACAATGTAAAGTAATGAAAAACATTTTATAATAAGTAAAATGATTACAAGATTGAAAATCAATAACTCTCAATAAACATTAGAATTCAATCACCAGAAATGTAAATCAAACTGCAGGATAGGAATCCGTTATTCAAGAAAAACTCTATCTTAATAACTAAACTTTCCTGATCTAACTTAATAAATACTGTCCCTGATCTACTCTAAGATATAATAGCAAGGCCAAGGCAAGCTTACAGTTTTCTTGGTGTGTTCTCTATTCATTGTGTCTACTAACTTGTTCAGTATTTGACAAAATGCTGTCTCAACTCTCTAATTTCAAAATTATAACAGTGAGCTGTTTAAAGAATCTGTTAGCAACTAGGAACATTCCAGTGACATCACTCACTTCTCAGCTGACTCTCCACAGCTTGTACTTTGCAATGTCCCTCTAAAACATGCGCAGTTAAAACTGCATCAAAGCAGTGGCAGATTCTTTAAACATTCTGTTTAAATAGGAAAATACTCAACATTTTAAAACTTATTTACATTTTCACAATTAGGCATGCTGGCATACAATACAAGTTAATCTAAGAATATGCAAAAATACCCTGCCAGACATGCTAACACAGATGATAGTGTTTTCAGTTACTTCATATTTCTCCCCCCATTATGACTCAAACACAGTTTTCAAGTGACCCTGGAAAGAAGATGCTTGAGAAAAATGGGTCTACCTGGGAATATTAACCCACTTCTCTGCTGGACAATCCATCCACATTGGCATTGCTAACCCCACTGTGATGTTGTATGTTCTTATCATATGCTTGCAACCCTAGACTCCACCTCAGTAACTTGGCATTCTGCTTACTGACCTTATTAAGCTATGTTAGAGGATTATGATCTGTAGGGTGGCTGTGGTGGTGCAGAGGTTAGCGTTACTGCCTCACAGCAAGAGGTTCTCCAATTCGATCCTCAGCTGGGGTGCCTTCTGTGTGGAGTCTGCATGTCCTCTCTGTGGTCACATGGGTTTCCTCCGGGTGCTCTGGTTTCCTCCCACATCCCAAAGATATGCTGTAGGTGGATTGTATACTCTAAATTGGCCCTAGGCGTGAGTGGGTGCATGTGTGTGCCTTCTGTGGAAGGTTGGGCACCGGGCTGGCAACTCAGCACCATAAAACTCCACTGCCAATCATGAGCAGACAGGTGATCCACTGTGGTGACCCCTAACTAGGAAAAGCTGAAAGAAGAAGAGGAGGATTATGATCTGTGAGTACAGTGAATTTTCTCCCATAAAGATAGGGCTGCAGCTTTTGCAATGCCCACACTATGGCCAAACACTCTTTCTCCACAGCTGCATAACACTCTTCTCTAGGTTGGAGTCTATGGCTCAGATAAACCACTGCATGCTCTTCTCCTTCTTAGGAAACTTGGCTGAGCACAACCCCCACCCCATAATTTGAGCCATCTACCTGCACAATAAATTCTTTATTGTAATCTGGGTTAACACAAGGGGTCTACCCAAAATCTATTTTAATTTTTGGAATGCCTGTTCACAATCTGTGGGTCACACTACCTTGTCTTGTTTATTCTTCCTAGTTAGGTCAGTAAGGGGTGCATCTATGGTACTGTAATTGGGCACAAATTTCCTATAGTACCCCCACTGTCCCCAGAAATGCTCTCACTTGTTTCTTAGTAACAAGAACTGGCCATGCTTGGATAGCTTCCATGTTGACAGGTTCTGGCCTAATCTTCCCACTTCCCACTCTGTGTCCTAAGTAAGTGACCTCTGCCATACCCACTTAACACTTACTGGGTTTAATGGTTAATCCTGGCCTACTTAATCTATCCATGACCTCCCTCAGATATTGATCAGCACATGCCCGTTGCATAGTCTTCAATGTAGACTTTAACCTCTCCATAAAACTATTAGTCTGGGGATAGTAAGGGATGGTCTTTAAATGTTTCACCATTTGCCATTTCCATCCTTCACTCACCTCCCTATATTGGGATAACCCCTGTCTTTAAACATCATCTTTAGGATCTCACATTCACATTCAAAATCTCCATCATCAGAGGTCATCCTGCTAATCCTCACAAATTGACCTTTTACGATACACTTTTTCTGCCTAAAAGGTTGAGCACTAGCATAATGAAGGAATGAATTCGAATAAGACTTTTTCTTGCACAACTTAGATTTAAGACCTCCACTCCCCTTATGAATGGTCACATCCAAGTAATCCAGTTTTTCACAATCCACATTGTAAGTAAATCTTAAGAAGCTAGTTGCGTTAGAAATGTAATCCAGAAATTCCCGGAGTTTAACCTCAGTCTTTCCATAAAATGACTATGTGATCTAAAAAAAATGCCTATACAACACCAAACAATCCTTAAAATGAGAAGTCAAAACAAATTTATGTTTCCAAACCATTAAAATAATGTTGGTGTATACAGGGACACATCTGGCCCCCATAGCTACTCCACTAACCTGCTGGAAAAATTCCCCTTCAAAAAATATAAAATTATTCTTGAGACAATATCCATCAATTCCAAACAGGTAAGAAAATCATTAAAAGGCAACTTGCCAAATTCAGTAATAGCTTCCTCAAACCATATTAACCCTATCTCATGAGGTATACAACCAAATAATCCATGGTCTATAGTCACAAATAATAACTGTTCACAGTGTAACTCTGGTTTAATTCTTCGTAAAAAATCCCAGGAATCTTTCAAAACATAAACATCCCCATTTAGGATTTGCTTTAACTTAACATCAAGGTATCTAGCTAATGGTGCTGTAACTGAACCCTCAGCAGATACAGTAGGTCTCGAGGGTGGGTCCGATACATCCTTATGTACTTTTGGTATGGCAAAGATGGAAGGAACATGAGGCCTATCATTATATAAAAAAAGTAAATATGTTCAAGTCAATCAGACCTTCAAACATTAAATCCTTCAAGGCCAAGTGTACACTTTCATATGCTATATTGATTTCATTTTTTGAAACCCTAACATACTTGCTAGAATCACTCAAAATATCAATTATTTTGGCCTCATATACCACAGCATCCATAAGCACAGTCCCACCCCTTATCAGGCTTTATGACGCTTTAATACTTATTGTCTCTCATTTGTTTTAATACAACTTTTTCTTCATGGGACAAATTTGAGGAAAACCAGTTGTTCAAAACACCTGACCTAAGCTGGTTTTCCACCAAAGACTCCAAATTCTTTAATTGCGGGTGGTGGGGGGATTGAGCGTATTCTTCCTTTTTAATTGCTCATCACCCCTACAACTTTCTTTGTCACTTAAAATAATTTCTAAATTCTTTTTCCTTAGAAACAACTTTAAATCAACTGTAACTCTACTAATATCGGATTTCTGCCAAGGGACAAAATTAAAACCCTTGGAAAACAAAGAAAAATAAGTCTCATTAATTTCCAAGTTACTATAATTAAATATATTATATTCATTAAAAGTGAAAGTAAAACCTTCCCTCACAATGCCTTCTCTAAAACCACTTTGAAAACCACTATTGCAGACTGTTAAAATGTGGTTATTCCTCTCCTCTACCCCATCCCTCCGTTGGTAATTGTTGTATTGAGGGAACTGTTTGTTCTGTAATCTCTTAGACCTCCAGAGGGGCGTATATTCTAAAGGGTCATGAAAATTGAAATTAGCTTCAAGCTCTTCATGCCGGGCATTAGTGTCATACCACCCATCACTGGCTTTCCATAGATCCTGTTTTCCCCCCATTGGATGGAATACCCTTACCCTTAGGTTTAGGGTAACTACATTGTTCCTGTTACTCGATCCTATCCCTTCCCAACTTATTCCTCTTTCTGTTAAAAATCTCATGACACTTTTTATCCACAAAATCCCTTACAGAAAAATACTGTTTCTGGTGTTTTTCTACAGTAAATAACAAATCAGTTATTATTTTGTGATTGACACTATCAATCTGCTTAATAATCACATCCATTTCAATCTCATTATTTTCAATTAAGGCCCTCGTAATTTCAGTATCCGCTCTATCAAAAATAGCCAATAACTCATGATGAAAATCGGACCCTTCACTAACATTGTTGGGATACTTCCACAACCTAAGACCTTTTGGTACAATCCCAGCATTTATACATTCTTTCAAATACACTTTGTGTATGTTTAATGTCCTATATTTTAATAGCAAAGATTGCAAATGCTGGAGATTGTTTGAATAACTCATTTACAGAATCATTGTCTAATGTTGTAAAACTATTAAAACTATACTTCTTTGCTAACCAAGTACTTAATTCTGAGTCATTAGCTTCGGTAATGTTATGAGATAAACAGTCACCTTGTGCTGACTCAAGTCCCGAAGCACCAGTTTCTGTGTTCTCCTTATTGGAATCAATAGCCTGCAAATTCAGAATCCGAGGATTACCTGTCTCAACTCTACCTTTGTGACCTTTCCCAGCTCCCCTTCCACAGGAAACCTAGTCACTTCTGACAGCTGTGCCTCGCTGTCACTCCTGGTACCACCACTCACCTCCATCCTTGCAGTCACAGTGTTCAAGGGAACAGCAGCACCCACCAGCAGCTGTGGCACATATTCAGACCTGCTGTTACCAGATAGCACCTTCTCTGAAACAGCCACCATGCCAGTCCCAGGTATGAGATCTTTCTGAGTATCTCCCAGACTACTGGACCTACATGCTTTTCTCCAAGCCTGACTGCATGTCACTGCATGTCACTGCATGTCACTGCATGTACACAAGGTAATGCATCATCAGAGTCATTCCCTATCAGGACATCTGCAGGAATATCCTCAGACACACCTACTTACTTGCTTCCTCTTCCACCCTCCCAGTCAAGATGAACTCTAGCCAAAGGTATTTGGAACGGGGTCCCTTCCAATGCTATGACTGGAGTGGACTGCCCAAGCATGTACTGGTCATCTCTAACCACTGCAGGCCTCACAATGGTTATATCAGAAGCTGTGTCCCTCTTAGCAGTTACCTGTTTACCATCTACTAAGACTGGATATAAATTTCGGCGATAATTTGTCATTACAGTTGTTTCTAAACAACTTACCTCTGGCAGTTTGTCATCACCACTTGCTGGCTCCCTCACCTTCTGTTTCTCACCTTGCCTGGATGGACATTTGACTGCTATATGTCCCCTCTGGTTACACTTGAAACATCTAATCCCTAACCATGCACTTGGATTAGTAGTTTCTCCCGTTACTGGTGTACTCTGTTGGAGTAGTTTAAACTGTCCCCCATGGGTTCTCATATGTCCATGTACAGCACTGGGTATCCCTTTCCTATGCAGTGGTACTCTGCTTGCCAAGTAGAGATACCCTTTTCTCCCCAGCTCCTCTGCAGAGTTGCACTCACAGTCTGCTAACCAGACTCTCATGTCATCAGGCAAAGTACTGAGGGCTTGTTCTCTTACCAAAAGGTCTGCCAGTCCCTCAAAAGTTGTGACCTGGCACCCAGTCACCCATCTGTGAAAGTATGCACTTAAGTCAGCAATATAATCAGGTACACTTTCATCTGCCTTGTGTCTGTGTTCACAAACCTTTTTTCTATAAGTTTCAGGTGTAAGTTTGAAACAGTCAGCCAAGCAACATTTCACTTTTTCTTAATTCAGTCAACATAATTTAACTTTGCTACAGCTTGAACAGCTTTACCATGGAGTAAGGGAGTCAGGAGCCAAACCCACAGCTCACTGTCAACATCATATTGTCTACATACCCTCTCAAAAATATGAATAAAACAATCACAGTCATCCTCATCCCTGTACTGAGGAAAACGTTTACTGACCTTTTCAGCTTCACGGTCCAGTAATTCCCTTCCCCATTACCTCCATGACCTTCTCTAAGGGCTTGAAGCTCCATTTCATGCTGGTGCTGTCTCTCATTGTCCTCAACTTCTAAAAGCTTCAGCCTCTCTCTTCGCTCTCCAACCGTTTGGTGTACAGGTTCATATTGGTACTGCTTCTCCTCAGCATCTAGATGTTGGGCTTCCAGGTGCAGTCTCTCTTCAGGCTCTAGATGTTTGGTCTCCAAGCACAGTCTCTCTAACTCTAGATGGATTCTCAGGTCCTCCATTGAAAATGTGGACTGTCTCATCTTGGCAGGCTGCACATCACCAGTATCAAACTAGATATCCTCTGACTGGCTAGTCTGAGCTGTGGCTGCAATCAAGGCTGAAATCATTGCTTCCTTGGTCAGATTGGCATGTACCAATCCTCTGGCTTCACACTCCTTAGCCAACTGGATTTTTGTCAGCTTGTTAAACTCTGCTGACATCCTTGCCTGCTATCCCTGATTATCTAATTAAAAATAAATAAAACTGTGGTGGACTGAAATTCTGAATGTTTACCTTGTGGCTGTCAAGAGTGCACGCCTTAATGACATCTACCCACAAGCTACTGGAATTCAGTTAAAAATCCCACACTGCTGGCACCAATTAATGTGACATCTGGCTATATCCCACCAGACTGCCAACAATTAAATGATATCCCTTACTATCATGGGTCAGTAACTAAAGAGCTTCAATCCTCACTACTGACTCCAATATGAGACTGTGACTTCAACAGAAGTAATATTTCACAATTTTCCCATAAGAGCACAAAAAGAACATGTTCTATTTTTTCTGGGACTGGACTATATACCTCTGTCCACCCAAATGTATTTTCTTATTACACATTTCAAAGCAAAGTGGCCCAGTTTAAGACATCTGATACACCCAGTCAAAGTAAATTTAAATCTCACACATACAAACACTTCTGGGAACACCTGACACAGATTTCCAGCTGTGTATTTCTCCCAAAATAAAATAATAATGCTGCCACCAATTAGATGGTCTTCATGCCCTTCTAAAGGGGTGTCCAGTTATGAAAATTAATTATCAAAATAAATGATAGCTATGACCAGATTAGCCAGGCCTTCGAGGTGACCTGGGGAGTGTCAAACATGTTGAAGCACTCTCTAATCTCTAAAGAAAAACACTGGTTTCCAGCCACAATGTAAAGTAATAAAAAACATTTAATATCAAGTAAAATGATTACAAGACTGAAAATCAATAACTCTCAGTAAACATTAGAATTCATTCACCAGAAATGTAAATCAAACTGCAGGATAGGAATCCATTATTCAAGAAAAACTCTATCTTAATAACTAAACTTTCCTGATCTAACTAATGAAATACTGTCCCTGATTTACTCTAAGATATAATAGAAAGTTCTATTTTCTTGGTGTCTGCTAACTGCTCAGTACTTGACAAACTGCTGTCTCAACTGTCTAATTTCAAAATTATAACAGTCAGCTGTTTAAATAATCTCTTAGCAACTAGGAACATTTCAGTGATATCACTCACTGCTCAGCTGACTCTCCACAGTTTGTACTTTAGAATGTCTCTCTCAAACATGCATAGTTAGAACTGTATCAAAGCAGTCACAGATTCTATAAACATTCTGTTTAAACAGGAAAATACTCAACATTTTAAAACTCATTTACATTTTCACACTTAGACATGTGAGCATACAATACAAGTTAATCTAAGAATATGCACAAATCTCCTGCCAGGCATGCTAACACAGATGACAGTATTTTCACTTACTTCACAGAGATCTCAAATTTCACTTTCAAAAGGAGAAAAGTACAGTTTTGTACCTACCATAAATGTAGATGTTCGAAGATCTACATTGCTGCAGTCCTAACACTAGGGTAGTCCGCTGTCCCAGTCGGCCCGAATACCAAAGTATATGGCTGACGTCGGTCAAGGCGCATTAGTCTGACGTCAGGACGTCAGGGTACAAATGCGCATGACCGACGTCATATCCTCAGTCTTTTCTTGCCCCAGATGTCAGAAGACCCTAAAAGATAAGGCTAAAACCAAAAACACCACACACTCCTGCACCAAATATATATACAATATATACAATTTTACAAGAGTATAACCTCACCCACACAACCACCCCTAAACACAGAGGGGAAGGAGGGAGGGTAAATTGGACTGCAGCAATGTGGATCTTCGAACATCTACATTTATGGTAGGTACAAAACTGTACTATGTTCTTCATACCACATTGCTGCAGTCCTAACACTTGGGTAGAATCCCAAAGCAGAGGTAAGGGAGGCTGGCAAATCATAAGGAAGCAGGAGCTGACAACATGCCCTGCAAAATAGCCGTGGCACAACCAGCCCTAGATTTAGAGTAGAGAGGAAGGTGGTAATGCTTAGAGAAAGTATGCACTGAACTCCAAGTAGCTGCCTCCAAAATATCCTTAGTTGCCACCCCCCTTAGAAATGCTGTTGAAGTGGCAGTAGCCCTAGTGGAATGAGGCCTAATCCCAGCTGGAATCTCCTTGCCATGATGGGAATAACAAAATGCAATGCAAAACCCAATCCACTTAGAAATAGTTTGTTTTGACACAGGCTTGCCCTGAGAACCCAAAGCAAAAGAAACAAACAACTGCTGAGACTGCCTAAAATCCTTAGTCCTGCTTAAATAATAACGCAACTGCCTGTGTACATCTAAAGTGTGCAAAATCTTTTCCCCCTTATTTTGGGGATCTGCATAAAAGGTAGGCAAATGAATAGTTTGGTTTAAAGCCACACTAGAAACCACTTTAGGCATAAAGGAAGGATTAGTACGTAAAGATACCCTATCCTTATGAAAAATCAGGAAAGGCTCAACCGCCATAAGGGCCTGCAATTCAGACACCCTTCTTGCAGATGTAATGGCTAACAAAAAGCAGTCTTCCATGACAAATATTTCAATTCAGCAGTAGCTGCAGGCTCAAAAGGTTGTAGAGTGAGTTTCTCCAACACAAAATTGAGGTCCCAAGCAGGAGTAGGAGCTCTATTGGGGGTCTTATATTCTTTGCCCCTCTAAGAAATTGCTTGAACAAAGGATGAGAAAACAATGGTGGGTCACAATCATAGTGAGCTGAAATTGCTGCAGCATGAATCTTAATGGGAGAGAAAGACAAACCTTTGTCCAATAACTCAGTAAGATATTGAAGAGCCACACTCAAATTTGGCTCAGAAACATCCAAATCCTTTGCTGCACACCAAAATAAAAATCTCTTCCATTTTCCTGCGTACACTTTCCTTGTACTAGGTCTTCTGGCTTCCATAATCACATTCAAAACTTGCTGAGGAAGCTGAGACCTGCTATGGTTCAAAACAGAATATGCCAAGCTGTTAGATGAAGAGAGTGAAGCTTGACATTGAGCAGATGCCCGTCCTTCTGAGACAATAGGTGTGGAATCAAAGGTAAGGGCCATGGAGGCTTCCTTACCAGACTCCTCAGCAATGGGTACCAGTGCTGCCGAGGCCAATCTGGAGCTATTAAAATCATCCTTGGCTTGTCTTGTCTGACCTTTAGAAGTACCTTTGGGAGGAGAGGCAGAAGTGGAAAGGCATACACATGAAGAGTTTTCCAACTGAAAGAAAGAGCATCCACTTTCCAGGCTGTGTGATGAAACCTTTTCGTGCAAAACTTTGGCAGCTGGTGGTTTAGTGGAGAAGCGAACAGATCTATGTCTGGAGTTCCCCATGACACTGTCAATGTCTGAAATACATGAAGATCCAGTTTCCACTCGTGGGGATCCATGATTTGCCTGCTTAACACATCTGCTAAGGAGTTCTGTGCTCCTGGCAGAAACCTTGCTTGAAGATTCAGCTGCAAGCTTAACGCAGTCTCCCACAAAATCATTGCTTGCCTGCATAGAGGATAAGAATGTGTTCCTCCTTGTTTGTTGATGTACCACATGACAGTTGTGTTGTCTGTTAGAATCAACACCTGCCCTGGAAGAAGTAAATCCTTGAAAGCCAGTAATGCAAACTGGACTGCTAACATCTCCTTCATGTTGATATGTAGATGCTGCAGTCTGGCAGGCCACTTGTCTTGTATCCACTTTCCATTCAGATGAGCTCCCCAAGCTGTGTCTGAGGCATCTGTCGTTAGAATCTGACTCGCCTCTGGCCGGGTCACAGAGAGTCCCTTGTTTAGGTGACATTCCTGAGCCCACCACAAAAATTCCTTTTGAATGCAAGGTATTATTTGAATGACAGTGTCCAAATCCTGGCAGTGCTGTGTCCATACATTTTGAGATACCATTGTAGCTTCCTCATATGCAGTTTGGCATTGGGAAGTACCAGAATACAAGATGCCATGAACCCTAAGGCTTGAAGGACTGTCCTTGCAGTCAGCCCGGACTGATGAGATAGTTGATGGAAGTAAAGAGAAAGATTCTTTTGTTTGTCCGGGGTTAAAAAGGCCATCTGGGCTGCTGTATTCAGTCTCACACCCAGAAAGCACATGTCTTGAGAGGGTACTAGACTGGACTTTATTTCGTTCACAGAATACCCTAGGCATCTTAGCACTGCTATCACATATTCCAAATGCTGAAGAAGCACGTCCCTTCCTTGAGCCAGAATCAGGCAATCGTCCAAATAAGGATAGATTTGTATTCCTTTTAGCCTGAAGAAAGCTATCACTGGAGCCAGAACCTTTGTGAATACTCTGGGCGCAGTAGATAAGCCAAAGGGCAATGCAGAGAACTGATAATGAGAATTCCCAGCTCGAAAACGCAGATACTTCCTGCAAATTAGTCTGATAGGAACATGAAGGTAAGCTTCCTTGAGATCCAAAGTTACCATCCAGTGATCTTTGCCCAGCAGAGGTAGAAGCTGTTGTAACGTCAACATTTTGAACTTGGGAATGTCCAGATAAGTGTTGAGGATAGACAGATCCAAAATTGGTCTCCACGTGTTCCCCTTTTTTGGTACTAGGAACAGGCGAGAATAAAATCCTAGGCCCCTTTCTGGCACAGGAACCGGCTGAATGGCCCCTATTTGGAGCAACAGAGAAATTTGCTTGTGAGCCTCTTTCCTTTGTTGAGGAGGAATGTCTGGCATGCCTTTGAAAGGAGGCAAGGTATGGAAATAAAACCTGTAACCGTGGTGAATGATATCCAATACCCATCTGTCTTGGGTAATTAAACTCCAGTTTTCTTTGAAAAGTGCCAACCTTCCTCCCAAAGGTGCTGCCAGACGAGAAGATTCTGGCAGCTGAAAAGGCAGGTCATTGTGTCTGTTTACGAAAGGACTGACCCCTGCCCTCACCAGAAGACTGAGCAGGTGAACTCCTGTTCTAGGCCTAAAAGAACCTTGAGCTCTGCCTCTACCACGTCTAGACCTACCCCTAGACTGGGAATCATAAGCAGGATATGTCCACCCCTTGGTAGGCCAATTTCTACTAAACTTGGAGGCTGAACCTGCAAAAATCTTTAACAGTCTGCATAGACTTAGCCTTGTCTTCCATTTTCTTTAGAACTGCTTCCACAGGCGAACCAAACAACACATCAGATTGTAAAGGAGCATCTAAAATCCTTGTTTTCACATGCTCAGCTAAATTCTGATCCCTCAACCAGGCGTGCCTGCGAAGAACCGAACCAGTGGCAGCCACCCTCGAAGAGGCCTGCACAGCATCAAAACCACATTGTAAAGAATGCTTACCCACCTGTTCAGAAACATGAACTAAATCCTGCAACTCTTTACACTCAATACCTTCCGCCAAAGCATCTACCCTAGACTTTAATTGTGAAAGGAGATAATTTTGGTATTTCAACATGTGAAACTGACAATTCAAAGCTCTCATGGCCAAAGTGGAAGAAGTATACACTTTCTTTCCCCATCTATCCAAAGCCCTAGCCTCTTTGTCTGGAGGAACAGGATTTTTAACAACAGAAGCCCTAACACCTTTAGGCCCCTGTGAAACAGTTTCTGGGTCTGCCCTAGGACTCTTAAAAAGATACTTATGAGCTTCAGGCACCCTATAATATCTATCCGGTTTAACTGGAGCAGGAGGCAAAGAGTCAGGGTTCAGAGAAGCCTCTGCAAAAACATCCTCTACCACATTTAGAACAGGAGGTATAGCTAAAGGCCTATGCTGGGGTAGAAACAAAAATTCCCTAAGCCTTTTCCTGGAATCAGAGAAATCCTGACCTTCCCATTTAAAATGCTCCCTCATGGAATGAAGAGTCTCTGAAAATGAAAAATCCTCAGGAGGAGAAGCAGAAGGAGTAGAATCATCTACATCAGAATCAGAGTAAGGGGAATACTCCTGCAAGTCTTCAGCCGAAGACTCAGAAGCATCCAAACACTGCTCAAAACTCCCAAGCTCAGGTTCCACCCTGGGCCTCTTATCAGGAGGGGGCATAGAACCTCTAATCATTGTAATCAAATCTTCTGCCATCTTAAGCATATGCTTCTTAGGTACAGACCCTGAAGAACTAGGCATAACTCCTGAAACAAAACCTGGCCTGCCCCTGGGAGAAGCCTTGGAAACAGCAGGGGAGGGCCTAACCACCTTAGGAAGGGAGGGAAGAACAGCTACCTGAGAAGCCCCTTCCGCCTGGCCTACCTCCTGAGAGGTCACATCTTGCAGTAATAAAGTCTCTCCCTGGGATTCCAAAGAAATTTCTGGCTGAACCCCTGGCTCCACCGAGCTACTTTTTGTTTTGTCCTTGCGCTTTTTTGACGAAGCGGGCGTCGGAGCATCCGACGGCATTTTATAATTACACCGCTTCCCAAAAACTAACCTGGCACAATCTAATCTTCTCTTTATAGTGCATTTGTTAAATCTAGCACAAGAGCGACAGCCAACAACGTCGTGCTCAGGCCCTAAGCAAGGTATACACAAGGTATGGTAATCCCTATGAGGTATCTGTTTCCCACAAGAAATACAGTTATTCACTTTTTCTGACATCCGGTAAAATACTGAGGCAAGGAAAAACCAAAATAATCCCCAACGGGGTACTTAGCCAACTTGGATTCGGTCTGAAACTCCGACTTCGGAAAATCTCAGAACGCCAACCTGCACTTGCAAAACTGCTTCTGCATCGGACCATGCGGCAAAAAAGACTGAGGATATGACGTCGGTCATGCACATTTGTACCCTGACGTCCTGACGTCAGACTAATGCGCCTTGACCGACGTCAGCCATATACTTTGGTATTCGGGCCGACTGGGACAGCGGACTACCCTAGTGTTAGGACTGCAGCAATGTGGTATGAAGAACATCTGCTCTTGGGAAAAGCCAGTTTCCCATCCAAAAAGTTGATCTTAGTCTGATGGCAGTGGCAGTGACAGTGACTTGGAATGGGGGATTCTAGGTTCAATCCCTAGGGAAGAGCAAGATTTTCCTTTCCTGTTCAGTTAAGACAATACTAGGTTCATGATTTTTACTGCATTAGATGCTTATGTATTCAAAATCACCCTCCTGGCAGTTTAATAGTGGTGTGAAGAAATCACTCTTATGGGAACTAGGTACCTAAATGTCTAGAGATCCCTTGTTGGCTCAGTGGCAATGACAACTGCATGGAATGGGGGAGTCCTTTGCTCAATCCTCAGACAAGAGTCAGAGTTTTCATTTCCTTTTCAATTGTAATAGAATACAAGGTTCTTGGTTTGTACTGCATTGAATACTTGTGGATTCAAAATCAACTTCATCATGGTTTTTCTAGTTGAAAGGAGAAACTGCTTTCTGGAGAAACCTGGTACCTAACTATCTAGACATTCCTTGCTGGGCCAGTGATAATGGTAAACTCATAGATTGTAGAGGCACTATTTTCAGTCCCCAGACACCACTAAATGTTCTTGTCAGAGAGGCCCAAGCCCAAATACCAATGGCTTCTCTGCAGAGGGGAAAGATACATTTACCACCTGTTTGTTTATGCAGCATACCATTGACATGTTGTCCACATGGATAGCCAGAGACCCTTTAGGCAGTAGTTTCCTGGAAGGCTTGAAGGGAAAAGATTGCTCAGTGCTCCAAAATATTAATATGAGGTTTAATTTCTGTTAAGACCAGGTTCCCTGGAATGTTCTGCCATATAAATGCACCTACCTTCTTGCAGCTAACACATTTCCAGTAAGTGTAGCTTGCAGGAGGAGTCTTGGCAGACTCCATGAAAAAACATGGGGTATGGTGCAACCGGTGTAAGTGTTGCATAAATTAATATGCAACAATAATTCTATGACAGGGCACCTGTTCATGTTGATGTTACTGAAAATGAGACTGTAAGCAATGGTACTGGTGGTCAATAAAGACTGGAAGATATAAATTATTAGCGTATCAACAATTTAATTCACCGCTTTCGTCTCACCAAGAATTCATCAGAAAAGCAGTAAAACAGTAAAAAAATGACAGCAATACATCTTAAATACTTTCATGCTACATAAAAGTATTTAATCAACCAATGAAAACTTCCTGTTAATCAAAAAATACCTCAGGTTAAAAAGACATACACCATAAGTCCACATCTTTCATAAAAAAGATACACGACATAAAAGTATGTAAAAACAACATACCACAATTGATTAATTTACAAAATGAAAATAAAAAATAAATAAAAATAAAAATAAAAATGTAATCACACTTTCCTAGTAGTTAACTTCCTACATTTCAGGAAACACTTAATATTTATGGTATCATTTAGCCCTGGCTTCTTGTCCGCCCCTAATTTAATTTGCCAAAAGGTTTCTCTCTGTTCTATAGCATTCTTAAAGTCTCCTCCCTTGGGGTCTGTTTTTAGAACCTCCAAAATTGAAAATAATAACTTTTTATACTTATTGCACTCCGCCGAATGTTTGTATAGGGCATTGTTACTATCCTTGGTTTTAATGCTGTACATGTGTTCTCTCATCCTTTCTATTAAAGTTCATGTAGTCATCCCTACATAAAACACTTCGCATCCACTACACAAAGCAATATATATTAGTCCTCTCACCCTACAAGTCAAATGACCAGGCACCTTAATAGTGTATTTTATGTGGGCAAATTCACAAAAGGTCCTTCTAAAATAAACATCCAAAAACCAATAAGACTGGACACTGCTCGAATACTAACTCCTTCTGTTTATTAAAAATAGACATACAAGTGATGAGCGCAAAGGCCCGAAAGCGCTCATCACTTGTATGTCTATTTTTAATAAACAGAAGGAGTTGGTATTCGAGCAGTGTCCAGTCTTATTGGTTTTTGGATATTTACTATGGTTTATTTGACTGGACTTTGGTGAGGCACAGAACATTGTTTTGTCCTTCTAAAATAAACCTACAAAAACTACAATGGCCGCATTTAAACATCCCCATCTGTTTATTAGGCAGATGTGGTAAATCTAGTGGTGGACCATCTTTCCAAGACGTTCTTGAGAATGTTAGTGTTCCTATAGATAAAATTGAATCTGATCCCTAGAACTTTAGTTAACTCACTGTCACCTTCAACTATGTTCCAGTTTCTCTGAATAATTTAAGTAATTTCCCCACTATCTATAGTCATAGTAATATTGCACAGAGTGCCAATGTTTGGCAACCTAGTCTCCTTATTGTTGTTAATAATAAGTGGACTTTTCAAAATAGGTGGATACAGTTTTTCTCTTTTTGTCAAAATGTCCTTCTGTAAGGATTCTAGATACCCCTGTTTGTACCCCCTATCCAGGAACATAGAAGTAATCCTATGAAATTCATTCTTTAATTCAAACCAGGAGGTGGTCATGCAGCAAGCTCGTATGTACTGCCCTTTGGGGATGTTCTTTTTAATGAAATGAGGGTGGTTACTTTTGAAGTGCAAATACCCATTAGTAAAGGTATCCTTCCTGTAAATCTTACTTTCAAATTGCCCTTCTAATTCATTCCATTCAATGGTCACATCAGTACTAAGTCAAACTTTAAAAATTTTTGAAGTATGTATACAAGACAACAATAAGGAGACTAGGTTGTCAAACATTGGCACTGTGTGCAATCTTGCTATGACTATAGATAGTGGGGAAATTAGGGAAATTATTCAGAGAAACCGGAAGATAGTTGAAGGTAATAGTTAACTAAAGTTCTAGGGATCGGGCCCAATTTTGTCCATAGGATCACTAATAGTCTCAAGAACATCTTGGAAAGATGCTCCACCACTAGATTTACCACATCTGCCTTCCAACAGATGGGGATGTTTAAATACGGCCATTGTAGTTTTTGTAGGTTTATTTTAGAAGGACCTTTTGTGAATTTGCCCCACATAAAATACACTATTAAGGTGCCTGGTCATTTGACTTGTAGGGAAAGAAGACTAGTATATATCGCTTTGTGTAGTGGATGCGAAGTGTTTTATGTAGGGATGACTACACAAACTTTAATGGAAAGGATGAGAACACATGTACAGTATTAAAACCAAGGATAGTAACAATGCCCTATATAAACATTCGGCAGAGTGCAACAAGTATAAAAAGTTTTTATTTTCAATTTTGGAGGTTATAAAAACAGAACCCAGGGGAGGAGACTTTAAGAATGCTATAGAACAGAGAGAAACCTCTTGGCAAATTAAATTTGGGGCAGACAAGAAGCCAGGACTAAATGATGCCATAAATATTAAGTGTTTCTTGAACTATAGGAAGTTAACTATTAGGAAAGTGTGATTACACTTTTATTTTTATTTATTTTTTATTTTCATTTTGCAAATTAATCAATTGTGATATGTTGTTTTTACATACTTTTATGTCATGTATCTTTTTTATGAAAGATGTGGACTTGTGGTGGATGTCTTTTTAACCTGAGGTATTTTTTTGATTAACAGGAAGTTTTCACTGGTTGACTGAATAATTTTATGTAACGTGAAAGTATTTAAGATGTACTGTTGGTGTTTTTTTTACTGTTTTACTGTTTTACTGTTTTTCTGATGAAGTCTTGGTGGGATGAAAGTGGTGAATTAAATTGTTGATACGCTAATAATTTATATCTTTCCATCTTTATTGACCATCAGTACCATTGCTTACAGTCTTCCTTGTTGGTTTTGGCTTTGGTCACACATTTTTATCAGTTTGATGTCACTGAAACCTGACTGTATATTGCAGTGCTTACATATGTAGTCATGCACAAGGCACCATGTCAGTACTGGCTGCCATGGAGCCCTCTGCTTTTGAGAAGAGACTCTGCCATACCTCCTTAGGCCATCAGCAACTGTTGCAGGGCTAACTGCATAACCATGATCTTGTTTTGTGGTAGACAACCTGTGCAAGTGTTGGTATCTAAAATGCACCTTAGGAATGTAATGCAATGGGCTCACAAGTTATTACTACTACCAGCAATTCACTTGATAAATACTATGGGGGCAGAAGTGAGACCAAAGGGCAGGCATTTGAACTGATCATGATTGACTCCCCCTTGGAACACAGGAACCTTCTGGACTTCCTAGTAGTTTTTATATAGCAGCAGGCATCCTGGAGGTACAAACGGCACACCCAATCTATTATTGACAGATATGGGAGGATCACTGCATTGAGAATCCATTCTAAGTTTGTTTCATGCAGAATGGAGCTGAGGTTCAGTTTTTTTTGGCACTGGAAATACCCTTGTTCTCTCTAGTGTTGTTGCATATCCTGGATGTCTCTTATTTAGCAGGGGTTTTGGCCTCATTCTCTGCTTGCAACTACTGTCAGGGTTGAATGCCAGGGACTTTGGTAGTAGGAGTTGTGTCATGAAGGGGACAGTGTAACATCGGGACATCTCCTCTATCTATCTTGACTGACCATTCTTTCAGGTGGAGTAACAGCATTTAGCCCTCTCCTGCCTAGATCCAGACAGGAGTATCCAGGGACAGCTTCATGACTGTTATTGTCCATTTTTGATCTGTCTTCTACTCAATGGATGATGGTTATTGCCTCGATTCCTTGAGTTTGCTGTTATTATTTCCTTGGAAATCATTGGCTTCATCTCTTTCCTGCAACCTCCCCTGGTGAGTTTTCTATGACCCTTCCCAAAGCTATATCAGGCAACAACTCAGCATTTTGGTGAAAGATATTTAGGGAGACTGGAACATGACACACAGCACTGGGATGGTATTGCCTTGCTCCTCCGTGTTTTTAATGTGACTAACACCAGACTGGAAAGGTCCTGGTAAAGGAGAAGTCTAGGAATGTTCCTTTACTGTTGTCTGCAAAATTTGTAAGTCTGAGCCGTGCATGCTGATCCATCAATATATACAATCCAAAAAATTCAAGAGATACAAAAGAAATGTACAAGAATTCTGATTTCACTTTACTGAAAATAAAAAAGACCATGCACATTGAAGGAAGAGGTTCTTCCAAGGACAAAAATAAACATCAAATCATACATTTAAATTCAAAATTAATCCAATTGTAATCCACCAATCAGATCTCAGAGTTTGTCAAGTTAATTCCTTATTAAGCTCTTTCTTAAGAAACAATGCCTGTGATATTTCTCAGTTGTCCAGTATTTGCTGAAAAATATGTTTCATTTTTAAAATAACAGGGTGCCACAAAATTTTGAGTGGCCTCTTTAAATCACAACTTTTCAGTTATTTCATGCTTTGCCACTTTCATATCCTCAGTGCCTGCCCACTGTCTCATGGAATCACAAACATAAGATGTATGTACATCAGTAGCACCACAACCATGGCTGATATATGTGAACTACAAGGAACAACAGTATTCAACCATTAGATAACTTTTTTTTTCAGAAACTCATTACAAAGTTTAAATACTGCATAGTCACACAGAACAGTGAAAAATTGCTACCTCCAAAAACATACTAAACTTGTCTCCTTTACAATAGAAAAAGAAGTTATTTCACACAGGTAATACAACAATGTGGTCCCTTTTAATCTACCCTGGAAATTTTAAAATACCTTTTTCTCTGTTTTTTTGCTGATTTTTTTTGTTTGGATCATGCTGAAGCCTTGAAAGCCACAGAGGAGTACAGGCAAGGGGACTACAGCTAAAACCCCACCATTTACCATTGTCTCCTTCCCTGTGTAGTCTTTGCAGAAAAGACTAGGTATATGCCTTGTTTAAGTACATACGTGTCAAATCATTTCTTAAGCAAACTTTTCTATAAATCTTGTGATTCATTGTGCTTGTTCAGTATTATATACACAGATCAATTTCAAAACATTATATTTTTTATTCAAAATTTATAATATGCTATATTTTGCCCATTGTATAGACAGCATGCTAATTATTTGATATAGAACTAAAGGTGAGGTCCTTTTTACTGGAACATTTGCATGAAAATCAGTATAGTCTTAGATTTACATCACAAATATCTTATTCCTGTACACCATGCTTGGATGTTTTACTTATTATGATACTAGAGGGTCAGATTAATAGTATTCTCTGTATATGAAATGTACCAGTAGCAATTCACTACGATTTGCCACACCTACTGATTTAATTAGATCTTACTTAAAGAGGAGTGCAACAAAACTAAAAGATTATGCAACACTAGGCCAGTGTTCACTGAACAAGCACAACAAATCACACACACAAAAAAAATTTGAAATCGTATTCTAAAGCTGGTGGGAATAATGTATCACTATATATAGGCAATGACTTATCTGAAATTTATAGATGAAGGGGGAGAGAAAATACCACTTGTTTGGAATTTACACATTCTGTTGAAACTAGTAGAATATATAACCAATTCATTTTGTCTTGAGGTATACATTCTTAGCCTCTAAAATAGTGGACTCGGAGAAAGACATTGGCAGGTATTATTTTTAAATGAATGATTAGCTAAAATATTACCTAATTCTCCATGTATTCCTTGTATGATTGACTCCAGTCTCAAGGAAAGATTAATCAGGGGTTATTTCTCTGTCAGGAGTAAAAATGACAAAGATTATTTACAGGGGAAATATCCTTGTGGGAACTGTTCAGTTTATATTTATATGACTTATAGCTCAAACTGGAAAGTGAATAAACTTTCATGTGGATTATTTTCAGCTGTATGCCATCTTTTGCTCTTTATTGGGTAACTTGTACCTGCAATTTAATTTGTACTGGGGAAACTGACAAAATAGTTTATACCAGAATACAAGAACACTTTAGCAGAAGAAAATTCAGCAGTACAGCACAACACTTCAACTCAGTTCACAAGGGAGATGGATTATTAAAGAAATTAAAAACAAAATATATTAGAATATTAAATGCAGTCATCCACAGGGTTTAACCAGGAATTACATTGGCAAGCTTTGAGATCTGCTTGGTGGATTATAACTGGATTAATCGATGTCCATTGCTACCCTTGGAAGCACCTTTTGGTTCAAGGTGTTTGGTCTTTGGGGGAAGTTTCCCATCTCAGAAGATGAAAGAGGTCTCCTTGTAACATGGCTGCAGATATCTTAATGAAGAGGCCGGTGGATGAACTTATCCTGCTGCAGTGTAATCCACCAGAAGTATGCTGTGGATGACTTTCTCTGCCTGTAAAGACAAAGTTTCATACTAATGACAAAATAACCAGATACAGTGGTTGCGTACCGGACAGCCCTAGCTTTGACAAGACCTGTTGAGGAAAGATGGATATCAGAGCTTGGGGCCAGAAGCAAAAGGGTCACATTTGGTATAGGAGGAAAACTGCGGTTGCTAATGCTGGAAGCAGCCAGTGGGTGTAAGATGTGAGGTACTACATTGATTGGGTGATCTATGAGAATTACCAGAGTTGTGACAGCACTGGATTGACCTACTGGGCAAAGGCCAACTACTGTACTGTCACTGGGGGAAAGGGACTTGTATTACATAGCTTAATTAAAACCACAGATGAGGCCAACATCTTTAAATAAGCAGAGTTTTGTGACATAAACATGGACACCTTTGGTGGCACAGAGAAGCTCTCCCAGTGCCCTTTCAATTCTATATAGAGACAGCAGGTTGACATCATCTCATTCTGCACTTTCCACATGTCCAACCATGGCTGGCAATAAACTTGTGTACTTAGTGTTAGCTTCCTGCATTTCCACTGACACATATCCCTGGTATGAGAGATATTGGTTTGGACCATTATCAATATGAAGAAACATGCCATTGTGGAATTCTTCACAAGTGTAGCTAGAACCATCAGTCTCAGGTGTGAATATTTACCTGAAGTCAACATTTCCTCGACTGTGACTGGCACTGGAGATTGCTCAGAAATAAGTTTCTGCATCTTCACAGCCTTGTGGGATGGGAAGAATCTTTGGGAATGGAAAGGCCTTGGTTTGGTGTCAGAGTTTTCAGAAGGGTACAAATACAAATCTACTGATAGGCCTTTTATAATTAAATATATTTTGAGCTTATGCTTTCTGATTATGCAAGTCAACCTTGAAAACCTAGCAAATAGGGCACTCTGAGCTGTTCTGCCTTTCTCCAAGGCCGAACACACATCAGAAGTGCTTATCACTGGATGATATGCACCTATAACAAGGGAACTCTCTAAACAGCAGTTTTGGAATATTGTTGTTGGAGAATAACAGGCCATGGGGCCTATATGTGGACACTGAGAATGGGGAAAACTGTCCAAAAACGACAAGACAAATATCATAGCAAAGACAAAGATGAAAGAAGAAAGAAGACTACCCATGAAGCAAGTATAATGCCAGGGAGAAAAAGTTGTAAACTGAAATTTATATTTTATTTATTTATTTATCCTTTGTTAACTGAGATATCCAAGGTAGTATTTTATTTATTTTATTTAACATTTGTTAACCGGGAAAGTCCGACTTGGAATGAAGCCAATTTTCAGCGAAGGCCCAGGGAGAAATCCTCTAGATGCATGTCTTTGTAATGTGGGAGGAAACCAGAGCACCTGGAGGAAACCCACACAAATGCAAGGAAGACATTCAGACTCCACACAGAAGGCACCCCAGCCAAGAATCGAGCCGGAGAACCTCTTGCTGTGAGGTGACAATATCACCACTGCGCCATAATATTTATGCAACTAGGGGAAATTTGGCTAGGGCACTGAGGAACTTCCTCTACTTATCGTTGTTGTGATTGGGCCCCATTTGCAGGGCACTTCCTATTTCCATTCCAAGCACAAATGTGGCCCAGAGAAACAGGGAGGCAAACAGAGAGAGAAGGAGATAATGGAGTGGTGAGAGAAATGGAGAAGAAAGCAAATATTAAGACCAAAGAATATCTGCAGGATTCTGAGGAAATGTTTGAAAGAATTTTATTTGATGGAGATAAATCAGAAGCCGCGGTGGTGCAGCGGTTAGCATTGTCGCTTCACAGCAAGAGGTTCTCCCGTTTGATTCTCGGTTGGAGCACCTTCTGTGTGGAGTCTGCATGTCCTCTCCACGGTCGAGTGACAATAAAGACATGCAGGTAGGTGCAAGCATGAATGGGCATGCCTTCATTGAAGGTTGGGCGTCGGGCTGGCAACTCGACACCGTAAAATCCACTGCCAATCATGAGCGGACTGGAGTTCCGCTGTGGTGACCCCTAACTGGGAAAAGCTGAAAGACTTTTTTTAATAGTAATAATAGTTTTAAACCACTGCTTAAACAACATCTACTGGTTCTGCACATGCTCATCACAAGGTTAAGACTTTGTGTTTACTGTACAATACTCTCCTTAAATAGAATATTCTCAAGATCTCACTGAAATGACAAAACAATTTTTATACATAACTGCTGCCTGTACAATCCATGAGGTTGCACATGGGCTTTCTCTTTAATAACTTCCACCTCTGTAAAATGTTAGAATGTATAAATGTAACAACTGTTTTTGTATAAACGTAAATAGAAATGTAACTACTCTGTGTTTAAGTGAAATTTAGTATATTGCAATGTAAGCAAATGTAGCTTTTCTTCCCAGGCCTGTGCTGAAAATGGGTATTACCCAGTCAGACTTTCTCAGAAAACAAAGACAAATAAATAAATAATAAATAGGTGATGGATATATAATTATGAATTTCTAGTTGGGAGTACTGCAAGATGATTTACTTAAAGAAATGATGATGCAGAGTGAGCCAAAAATCTTTTTTGGGGGGACATTATGGAGAAAATACAAAAAGAGGATGCAGAGCCAATCCTGAATAGTGGTGAGATGAAAAAGAAAATATATGCAGAGAAAGTAAAAGAAGGCAGGAGGGAAGTAGGTGAAAAGAAGGCAAAAGAAACTGAAAAACAGAAGTACACAGTAAGGATTCAAAGTTAAGACAAGGAAATAGACAGGTATGAAGTGTGTGGGGCAATTTAATAGCTTGGGTATAAAAGCACATGAGGTAAGAGCATTTAGTCTTAATAACAGACATTGTGTAACATTAAATTCAAGTTTGCTTTTTTCAATGGAAAATTTTCTTGGAGAATATGAAAAAAAGACTGTAACCCATGGAATCTTTATGTGATAAAAGCATTTAACAGGGAAACAAAAAAGAAAATTCATGTACAATTTTGGACAGAGGTGGAAAGAGAGACTTTGAAAAGACATTTGAAAACTATATGTAAAGAAGTACTGGACATTGTAAAAGTTTACAACAAAAGGGGTTTATGGACTGGTGAATGAGATTGTAATATTGTGTTAAAAACAGAAAGAGAAAAAAATTCTACATATATCAAGCATGATAAATATGGGGGAGAATGCTGGTGTCATAAAATACTAGGAACAACGCAAAAAAATGTGTGTGTGTGTGTGTGTGTGTGTGTGTGTGTGTGTGTGTAAAAGAAGGACATTTGATAAGTAACTGTGACAAAAGAAAATGTTACATTTGTGGAGAAATGGGACATGATAAAATGTGAATTGAAATGTTATAAGTGTTATAAGTGTAGCAAAATTACACATTAATGGATGGCTTGCAAAAATGAAAAATAAGAATAAGGAAAAAGAAAGAGAAAAAATGAACAAAGAGAAGACATTTTAGAAGTGGTAGAAATAGAAGAAAAATTAGATGAGAAAAAAAATAAAGAGGACATAGAAGAAGTTTTTAAAATAAGTGATGAAGAAGACAGATTGGGAGGTAATAAAAGGGAAAAAAGGAATTCTATTAGTAAAGGGTAAAGACAGAAAAAGAAAATTTAAAGGGATAATTACAAAAAAAAAGGAATTGGATGAAAAATAATACGTACAGCTAATGACTGGATTTTGGTAGAATGATCAAGATGATTTGATTCTCACCTTTGGGACAGAAATTAGCTAGGCTTAAAATGTCCTATTAAGAAAGCTAGGTTGGTAATTAGTTGTGAATTTATGAAGCCTTGAATCTAAGGAAAGGGAAAATGAAAATTTTAGAGTGATTTCTGTAAATTTGAATAATATTAAGAATATGAATATGTATTTCTGAGCAGTGTAATACATGTGATGTAGATGTAATTATATTAGAAGATACAAGACTTTTAGCAAATGAAGAAAGATTACAAACAGAAACTATGGGAAGGAAAGATAATCTGGAATTTGGGAAATGAAAGATATTCTGGAATAGCTGTATTCTATAGAAATACAGTAAAGATATTAGATGTAACTTTAGCAAAAAAGGGAGAGTAACTAATATAGATCTAAAATGGAAAGAACAAGTAAATAGAATTATAACATTATATGTTTATACCAACTGTAAAGAAAGTTAAAGGGAAAGTTAATTTCATCAGATTTTAGATTATGTAGTTATGAATATTATAATAACAGCATACTTTTGTTATTTAAGAGTCAAATGTAAAAAGAAAGGAAATTATATAAGAAAAATGGTGTAAGTCATAAAATGTGGTAAGTTAAAACATTACAACAAAAATTCATGGACTTACAAAAGGGGTATGCATAGAATTGAAATTGATTATTTTATACTATCAGAAGGTTTAGTTATAGGAGAAGGGATGGCAGATGAAACAAAATTTTCTGATCATCTTGCAATATGGCTAGAGATAAAGGAAAGCAAAGAATATATAAAAATAGCCAAAATAATAAAAAGGATAAATGAGAATGGATGGAATGAAGGAAAACTAGTAATACAGTTATGGAAAAATCATATTATTGTGAGAACATTTTATAAAAACTGGTCTGAATGGTGGATGATATTTAAAGGAAATATATATATTTTTTTACAGTGGCAATATGATGTTAGAAAAGTAGAGAAAGAAAAATATAAAAACATATAACAGTGCATTGGAAGATTTAGAACATAATGATAGAAAGTACTTTGACAAAGGAAAATAATTATATGAAAAAAATCAAGGAAAAATACAAGAATTCTTATATAAGCAAAAAAGTTATGTACTTACCATAACGTTCCATTTGTGTTGTCTTTATTCATTTATCCATGACAGATGGTCTCATTTCTGATATTGGAACCGACTCGGCCGTTACTACAGCTCGCGCCAACAAAAAAACTCTTGAGCTTAAACTCTACCCACAATCCCCCTCTCACAATTACGTCAGATTGAGTGTGCAGAAACGTATATAAACCTATATACACATGTATACACAATATAAAGAAAGGAAGCCCTGTTGGAAGCCATATCTACTGTGCTTGAAAAATCATAAAACTTCAAGGATATATAATCCACTCCACCAAAAAAACTTTTTAGGTCGGGGATGGAGGGAGGGGACTCAATGATAAATGAAGATACACAACACAGATGGAACATTATGGCAAGTACATAACTTCTTTATCTGATGTTGTCAATCTTCATTTTATCCTTGACAGATGGGACAGAGTCCCCAGCTACCTAAAATCTCCGGTGGACTCACAGAAGGATATTCCTGAGCACATCGAACCAAAGGATGATCTTCCCCTAGAGACCAAGTCCAATTTGTAAAGATTAATAAAGGTATGGGGAGAAGCCGAAGTAGCTGGAAAACTGTCGAGGTGGCTATAGATCTTGTAGAATATGCTTTCACAGGCTTAGGCAAGGTTAGTTTAGTCTATCATAAATAAATGAAATGCAGTCTTTCAGCCATTTAGCCAGAGCTGCATTGCTGACTGTCTTACCCAACTTTGTACTGGAAAAGGAAATAAGTAGTTGATTTGATTTTCGAATCTCTTTTGTTCCGTGAAGATAGAAACATAATTGTCTATGAATATCAGGTAAATGTAAGGCATATTCCCCTTTGTTAAGAGTAATTTGGAAAGAAAACTGGTAAATTATTTATTTGGTTGATGTTAGCTTCTAATACTACCTTGGATAAAAAGGAGGGATTTGTTCATAAAGAAACTTTATCCTTGTGGAAAATCAGATAAGGAAGTTCAGACGACAAGGTCTGTATCTCTAAAACCCTCCTAGCAGTAGTAATGACTACCAAAAACAGTGCCTTCCAAGACAAAAACTTCAGTTCACATTCCACAGAGGGCTCAAAGGGAGAATATATTATGGCCTGTAATACTAAGTTCAGATCCCACGGAGGCATAGGATCTTTGAAAGGGGGTTTTAACAAAAGTGTGCCTATTAGGAATGATTTACAAAGTCTATGAGAGGCTAGAGAATGTTCTTCTAAACCACTGTAAAAATTAGAAATTACAGCTAATTGTAATCTGATGGTAGAAAGGGAAGCTCCAGCATGGAAAAGAGATGCTAGAAAGGCTAAAATATGCTCTATAGAAGCAGAAAAGGGATTAATTTGTTTTTCATAGGCCCAAATGGGAAATCTCTTTCATTTACTAGAGTACAGTTTTCGAATGGAAGGTTTATGAGCCAAAGAGGATTTGGTATACTGGGTAGGAAATATTAGGTCACCTAGCAACTGATGGAATTGGAGGAACCATGCTGTCAGCTTGAGGTTCAAAATGTCTGGGTGAACAAGATCATCTGGATGGGACAGAAGTTCTGGAACTAGGTCCAGAATCCAAGGTTGTCAAATCAGATAAGGCCAAAGGAAGGGGAACCAAATCTGTCGAGGCCAAAAGGGTGCAATGAGGATCACTGTGCTTTTCAACCTGAGTGCTTTCTGTAAGAATTTAGGAATTAAAGGTATTCAGGAAAGGCATACAGGAGACTGGGGCCAACTGTGGAGGAGACCATCTCTGGGTGACTTCCTGGGAGGGGGAATCAGGGTGAAGTAATTGCCGCACTTGCTGTTTAGGGGGAAGCAAGGTCAACCCACTGACGGAATATCATTTTTGCCACTGCTGGGTTGGACAGGCCAAAGGATACATCTATTCAGTTTGCCTGCAATCACACTGGAACTTCCCTGAATGTGCAGTGCTATTAGAAAATGATTGAAAGAGATCGCCCACTGCCACACTCTGAGGGCTTCTCAACAAAGGGGGTAAGATTTGGTTCCTCCCTGCCTGTTGATGTACCACACTATTGACATATTGTCTGTTTGAATTACAACTGTCCCCAAGGTCTAAAGGTCTGTAATGCTAGAAGCACTGCTTTTAGCTCTAGGACATTGATATGCAAGTTGGCCCCTAATTGGGACAAACTGCCTTCGATAGTCTTGCCCAGAAAATGCTCCCCAATCTGAGAGGCATCCATGGTCATTATGGCTGTGGACTCTAGAAGAACAAAGGGGTGACCATGGAGAATTTGTTCAGAATCCATCCACCCCAAAAGATCCCTCTTGCAATAATTGGTGATTTGAATTTGTTCTGACAAGCACTGGTGAAGGATAGACCATTGAGAAACTAGTAGCCATTGCAGAATTCTCATATGAAACCTGAGTAAGAGCTGTCTGAAAGGTCTGCAATGCTACAAGCACAGCTCTTAGCTCTTAGCTCTAGGACATTGATTTACAAGTTGGCATCTAATGGGGACCAAGTGCCTTGGACAGTCTTACCCAGAAAATGCTCCCTAATCTGAGAGGCGTCTGTGGTCACTATGGCTGTAGGTTCTGGAAGAACAAAGGGGCAACTGTGGATAATTTGTTCAGAATCCATCCACCACAGAAGATCCCTCTTGCAATAACTGGTGATCAGAATTTGGTCTGACAAGGGTTGGTAAAGGATAGACCACTGAGAAGCTAGCAGCCATTGCAGAATTCTCATAGGAAACCTGGCTAGAGGTACTAGAGTTACTGATCCCACCATCAACCACAGAGTTTGCAAAACTAGTCAAACAGGAGCCCTTTTTCTGTGGATTATCTTTTGAACTTGTATTATTATTCTCTGAAGCCTCTCTGGAGAAAGGGAAGCTACAGCTGTCTCCGCGTTTAGCACAGCCCCTGTGAATTCTTAATTTTGCATTGGTGTCAAATGTGATTTCTCAAGATTTACTCTAATCCCCAGATAAGCACAGATATTGACAGTGTAATCTCTGGCTACTATCAACTGATGCCTGGTTGAAGCGGTTATGGGTCAGTTGTCCAAGTACGGAAACACCCAGAATCCTTGCAGTTTCAAGTGAGCTGCTACTACTGCCATGCATTTGGTGAACCCCCTGGGGGCTGTGGCGAGACCAAAGGGCACTACTCTGAATTGGTAATGACTGGCTCCTAGCTGGAAGCAGAGGAACTTTCTGGAGCATTTATCCATTTTTATATGGAAATATGCATCCTGAAGATCTGTTGACCATATCCAGTCATCTTTCTTCAGAAAAGAAAAAATAGACTGTACCGTGACCATCTGGAACTTTTTTCCCCAAATAGATTTGTTCAGCACACTGAGATTCAAAATTGGTCTCCTGTCTCCTGAATTTTAAGTGCTAAGAAAAATCTTGAGTAGGTTCCAGATCCTTTCTAGTCTGGCGGGACTTCTTGGATGACTCTTTTCCCCAGCAGTTTTTGAATTTTTTTGCATGTCAGAATCCCTCTGATTGGGTGGAGCATCAGGGATTTTCTTGAGTACAGGGGGATGAGAAAAGGGAATGATACAGCCTCTGGATACAATCCTTTACACCCAGGAATCTGTTACTTTTAGTCAGGTGTTTAGTGCAAGGACAAGCATCTCCTGCCTGCCTCTAGAGGAAGACAATCGGGTATCCCTTCAGGAGTGGTGACAGGGCTTCCCTGGAAGGGAATCCCTGAAGCCCTAGTTTTACAGGCCACTTTTGCTGTATGGGTGGCATCTTCCGTTTTGGTTCCCCCCTCTGCCCCTGGGGGAACTACCTTCACATATGTCCTGGAAAAGCCCATGGGATTTCCTGAACCGCATTTTTCCACCACTCCTTTGGTTCCTAGAAAAGGACTTCTGGGGGGTGTAGAAATGTATACCCACAGCAGAAAGGGTCTTACCATGCTTCTCACACCTGGTTAAAGTCTCTTTCACTTTAGTGCCAAACAAAGATGTTCCATCAAATGGAACACTGATGAAAGAAGTCTTGAATGGTTCCGCAAAGTCACATAGGTGCATCCAGGCATGTATCCTTATGGCTACACCTGTACCCACTTCTCTGGAGATCTCTTTGTCTGTGTGAGCAATCAGCCTCATGGACAAGTTAGACACAGACTCCAGGGTGGCTAGCTGGGAAGCCACTTTCTCTTGGACTCACTCAGCTACAGCTCCCCCCAGGGTGTCTGACAATTCCTTAATCAAATCCCACTGGAATCTCGTGAAGTGTACCAAAATATTCAAGGACCTTATAACAAAGGTCAATGAAATGTAGTCCCACTTCCCAAATCTATCCATAGTCAGAGACTCTCTGTTGGGTGGATGGCCAGAGGAACTCTCCTTAGCAAGTTCCTTTTAGTGGCGGCTGCTATGACCATGGCATCCTCAGCTAACCCTTTGGCCCAGAACTGCTTATCCTCAGGGACAGATAATATTTTATCAGGTCTCTTAGGGATGGGCTTGATGGTGTCCAGAGTCTTCCATGCCCGCTGTGAAATCAACTGAATGAGTTCATCAGTGGGTGGGGTCACCCAAGAGGTAGACGGGTGGGTGCCAAAAGCCTGCAAGTAGACAGATTCCTTCAAGAAAGGGTTTTGGGACTGACAGTCACTCCTCTTCTAGGATGTCTCAAAATGAGACATCTTCAAGAAGTGACCATGAGGACTCTTCCCCCTCACTGAAATCTGTGTCCTTGGTAAAGGATTCCTGCGGGGGAATCCAAGTGATTCCTCTTGCACTTCTTTTTCTGAGGGACCTCCTCAAGGAGATAATCTGGGGAGATATCAGGATATGAGAGATCCTGTGTCTGGGAAACCTGAGACTTCAGCACCCGCTGTCCCAGTAGAGAGGCACGAGGAATAATCAAGCTAGAGTGGGGTACCTGTTCCAAGAGGGAAGGCTCTGATTGAGCCACCATAAGTGAGATTGCCCTCTTGATAGCCTCAAAGGCCAGTCCCCTGAATAGGGAAGGGAGCCTGGAACAGAGACAGAATGCCTTGGGACTGGGGTCACTCCCAGCTCAGAAAAATGGACCCTCGAGACAGAAGCCGGTGCCAAACTAACTCAAGCTGAGCTGGAAGCCCCAAGGAGCAGGGACAGCTCTGAAAACATGAAGTCAAGATCTGCCCATCAAGAACCGACAGGGTAGCTATGGCTTCAAGAGGTCTTCAGTTCCAAAGCTACCAAAGAGCTCAGGAGAACTACTGTTTCCAAAGATGTGAATAACTCTGGAGCCAGTACAGTCAGTGCTGGGAGATCTGGAACAGATTAATCAAAGACCTTGGAAGAGGTTAGTGGAACAGTAGTTAATGGGGTAAAAGAAGTCTCAATTCCAAGACCCGAAGGGGTCAGAACTGAAAGAGGCCTGAAAGTCCTCTAGCCCATAGAATTTTATTCACCAGCCTCTCCATGTCAAGTTCAGACAGACTTTTGTTGGAGAGGACAGATGAAGTTGAAGGGGACTTAGGCCTCTACAGAAAAACTTCTGGAAGCTTTCCAGTGAAAGGGTCAATTGAGGGTGAATAAGTTGTCCAAGGAAAAATGTCCTTAGTCACAATAGCTTGAGCAGTAATTGTTTCCTTCACTGGGGCCTTTGAAGTCGAAGGACATGAAACAGCAATCAGTGCAGAGTGGTTGTCGACACCAGTGTCTTAGAGGCAGAGATCTGCAGTTCCATAGACAATTTCAGAACTGAGGGTTTCAATTTCTTTACTTCTGGAACTAATAGAGAGGTCAGAACCAAGAGACTTCTCTTCTTACATTTGTCCACTGAAGATGACGACTAATCTGAGGAAATGTCAATTTTTGCTCTGACCACAAAAATAAGGTTTCACTAAATGCTGAGGGAAGCAAGCCTTTTAAAATAAGCTTATTGCATCTTTCAACAAGGACTCGATGGGTAAAAGCATGAGATATGCTGCAGTCCTCTTACAAATGGAGGGGACCCAGGCAGGAAACACAGAGAATGGAAATCTGACGATGGAATTTTGTGGCTACACTTCTGGCATTCTTTACCAGAGGGGCCCTTACCCTTCTCAGTCATGCCAACAAAATGAGATATGGCTGGAAGACAGCCACTTGCACTTGCATTCACACAAAAGATTTATAAAATACTAGCAGAATGGAAAAAGAGAAGGTTTTTTTTTTTAATGGAAAAAGGGGAAAAAAAACTATCAGCAATGTTAGTCGGAGAAAGTATACAAACGTACAGGGAAGGGATAAGAATTAGCAAAAGAGAGGGAAGGGAAACTATCAACAATGATAGTTAAAGGAAATACACAAACATTTAAAGGGAAAGAGTATCAACAAAAATACTATAAAGCTACACTATATGTAAGAAAAAATTAAGGTATAGCGATAAAGAAGAAAGAGAGGGAGAGACAAAAGAAATCTCTGAGAAATAAAAAGAAAGAATTTACCTAAATCCAGTGAAACTTGAGAGCACTGGCAAAACACAACTGTTTCACAAAGTGGCAAACGAAATCTGAGGTAATTGTGAGAGAGGGATTGTGGGTAGAGGTGAAGCTTGAGAGGTTTTGGCTGCTACTAGCTGTAGTAATGGCCAAATCAGTGACGATACTGGAACCAAGCCAATCTGTAAATGATAAAATTGACAACATAAGATATTTTTACAAGGAAATGATTACCAAGCCAATCTGTAAACAATAAAATGAAGATTGACATCAGATATTTTTACAAGGAAATGATTAGTAGTATCAAGTTACTTAAGCAGATTAGTAAAGGACGATAGTAGTGTAATGAGAGAAATAAAAAATGTAAAGGAAGAACTCAGAAAAAGATTATGAATAGTGTAGTACAATATGTAGAAGAAATGTTTAAAGGGAAAAAAAAAGAAGGTAGTGAAAAAATATGGAAAATAAACAAAGAGCTGGAAAAGAGGTTTTCTTTAAATGAGCTACATAAAGTATTAGGATAAGAAAATATAGATTTGGCTACGGGACCACATGGAATAGGGTATGAAATGTGTAAAAATTTAAGGAATTGACAAAAATATTTTTTAAAGATTCGGATTGAATTGTTAAATGAAGATTTTACGTATAAAGAATTATGTAATGAAATACTTAAATTCATACAGAAGAAGAAAGATAGAAGACAAGTAAAAAATTGGATCAGTAGTATTTATTAATAGGCTTAATATCAGCAAACTGCAGGACGTCAAATGGCTGATGTACGAAGTCATGGTTTGTACGGGGCAGGAAATCGAATGATGAGCGGTTGAATGAAGTTAGTTGAGAAAGTGCACACTGAGACTGTGAAGGGAGGTTGTGCTTCAGTGAGGAACAGGGAAGTAGCCCATTTCCTCACTGTAGTGCAATCTCAAAGTTGGTATATTTAAGTAGCGGGGTGTGGGGGACAGAGCCCCCCACATGAGGGGTGCAGGGGCCATAGCCCCCCTGAAAAATAGAAGAGGTGAGCTAACTGCAGTGTCTGAAAGAGGGGAATGTCAATATTATGGAATGCACTTTTTTGTGCAAACTATTTTCGACATTCCTCTCTTTAGATATGTTAGGTTCGATGTTATTTATTTGTTACGATGTTATTTTTCGGTTGAATGCACATTTTAGTAATGATTTGAAACTAAAATGGAAAATATTATGGAAGATAGCACATATAATGTAAAAGGGTAGGGTTGCCAAGAATTATTAATGACAGAAAAATTGTGGATAATATTATGAATAGAAAAGATGACAGCAAACCTTAATAAGGCATTTGATGCAATTGGACATGAAATCTAATGGATAATAATGCAATAATATAATATAGGTGAGAAAGTTAGGAAATTAGGAAATTATGTATAGTAATAATAAAGTAAAGTACTTGTAAATGGCTGTTTAAGCCAAGAGGTACATACAAAGAGTGGTATAAGACAGAACAAGGATGTCCAGCAAGTTGCATATGCTTTGCTTTAATTATGAATGTGATAGCATGTGAAATAAATTACAAAATTAAGGAAGCAGGGTATATAACACCTGAAGGGTTAGAATTACAATTCTGTTAATATATGCAGATGACATTATAATTGCAAAAAAAAAAAAAAGGAAAAAAAGAAGTAATTATTTGCATAAATGAGTGTCTAGAGGTGATGGGGATGGCTTTAAATAAAGAGAAAAGTAAAGGTTTAGGTGATATAGTAAAGATAAGTGGTACATATTTTACAATGAATGAAATTTATGTGGTAGGTATAAAATTTGGGGATAAAGATGTAAGTAGAATTCAACAGGAAAAGTAGACAAGAAAAAACTGTCTTTTCTGGAGAACATATAACTTATTATTCAGAAAATGGCTTATTTGATAAATTCAGTATTGATGAGGAAAATAGCATATTTAGTAAGTTTATTTATGTTGCCAACAGTATCTGAAAAGGAATTATTGCAGATATTTTTTTTCATTTATATAGGGTTCTAGAAAACCAGTAAAAATAGGATTTTTGTATGTAAATAAACAAAAAGGAGGTTTAGGGTTAGTTAACCCAGTGGTATATGCAGATTCTTAAATTTGTACAGTGTTAAAGTGGATAAATGAGAAAAGATGAGAGATTAGTAGTAAAACTGTATAAATAAAAGTGTGATAAATTTGGGGGTATTGTAGAAAAGAATAAAAGAGAAACGGAGTATATAAATGAAGAAATAAATTATACCAATAAAAATATTTTTGTGGAAAATAAAAATTGATTACATAGAAAAAGAAAAGTATTGTATAAGAATGTAATGTTAAAAAATTACTATGAAAACCATGGGAAAATCAAACATGAAAATAATACGGTATACATGCATTTGATCGGCCGGTGGATGGTCGATCAGTTTTGGTGAAAGCAGTGCAGCAAAATCTCAAAAAAGCGATTGCAACAGTTGTGAATTGCAAAATATTGCCCCCTTTTTGACCCATGGTAGTGCTCATTTAGGTGGTAGAGTGGTCAGAAATGTCAAATTTGGTGTTGTTTACAGCATTCCGACCATTCGGCATGTCTCCTAAACCTGATAGACTTTTTTGAAGTGGTCACAAAAGCCGTAGATGAGGGTAAGGTGGTTCACACAGCCTATCTAGATCTTGCCAAGGCTTTCAACATCATCCTCCACTCTGGAATTATAGATAAACTCACTAAACTAGGTATAAATCCCTATGTCACAAGATGGGTTGCCAACTGGCTCACTGACAGAACCCACACTGTGAAAATAGCAGACTCTAAATCCAACTTCAGACCAGTGACAAGTGGAGTACCACAGGGTTCAGTCCTGGGTCCTCTCCTGTTTCATATCTACTTCTCAGAAGTACAGGTTAACACAGAAGGTCTTTGGCTAACAAAGTTTGCAGATGACTGCAAACTTGGAGCCATAATCAAAACTCCTAACGATGTGGACATCCTACAAAAGGGATTTACTGAGACAGATGCCTGGTGTCAAAGCCATGGCCTCAAGCTCAATGCCAAAAAGTGCATTGTCATCCCTTTTGGTAAAAACTCTGTACCCATGAACTACCACATAGGCGGTAGTCTACTTAACACCGAAAGTGTGATAAGAGACCTTCAGACACAGGTGGACAGTAGTCTCTCCTTTGATAATCACATCGCTGCAGTAGTCAGGAAATCCTTCTACGTGGCACACCTCATCACAAAAGGTTTCTCATCCAGGAAAAAAAGAGGTCATTGTTCCCCTCTACTCATCACTCAGACCTATTATAGAGTACAGCACCCCTTTTGGTATGTACCTCACAAGACATCTACAACAACTGGAAAGGCTGCAGAAATACCTCACAAAGAGAATTACTGGCCTCAAACAGATGCCCTACGCAGACCGTCTCAAAGAATTCCAGCTTTACTCTGTTGCATATCACCTACTCAGAGGCAGTCTCTGCCTAACATACAAAGCTATGTCAAACCCAGAGCTGTTGGACATGCTCCACTTAAAGAAATCCCAATCCCTCCAAGCTACACGTTCTAGGGACTTAAACCTTGTCACCACAATAAACTGAACATGCTGGAGGGATATATTGCTGTCCCAGAGACTTCCCATACTCTGGAACAAACTACCTATCTATATCAAACAAAGCTCCTCATTAGCACTCTTCAAGAAAAATCTTGATGATTGGATGGGAGATAGGAAATTCACCCCGGGGATCACTTGTGGCTCTGCTTGACAGGGGTACAGGAAAATAATTTTCTTGGGTGGCAAAAGCCAGGGTATCATTTGACTACGTTTACATAGGCCCTAGGGCCAATAGCCTAGTACCTCCCTATGAACCTATAAAAGTAGGTGTTATACCCGATCAAGCAATGCACACTCAATCAAATGAATATAAACCAAAAAATACAGCTATAAAAATAAGAAAATGGTGTAATCAGAAAGTAGAATGTCAATTTCTGTAGAGATAACTTGCCAGTAAAAGGAAACATGCCATAAAAAAGACACGTGACAAAATATATTTACATTGTCAAGAAGAAACAACTACAGAACATGCATTTTTAAAATGTAAAACAGTAAAACAAAGTTATAGGGGAAAAAGTATGTATAGAAGATTTTTTCAATGATATAAAAGAAGTGAATAAAATAAACATGGATATGAATAAGAATACAAATAAGAATATGTTAAAAGAATACATAAAATGTTATTTTATGTGGATTTAAAGATTAAATGAAAAAAGAAGTTATGTCTTACCATAACATTCCATCTGTGCTGTCGATCTTCACTAATCCTTGACTGTGGACTCGGTTCTGAGCCTCGGAACAGACTCAGCCACTATTCTAACTTGTGCCTTCCAAAACTCTTGAGTTAAACTCTACACATATAATGCTCCTCACCAAATCACCTTAGATCGAGTTTGCAAACAATACTAACAGACAAGGAATAAGAGATCAGAGGCCGTATCTAGGATTCTATTAAGAAATCAAATCTTTGGGAACATTCAATCCACCAAGAGTTCTTAAGGGAGGGGAAGGAGGGAGGGAATGTCAAGGATTAGAGAAGATCGACAACACAGGTGGAACATTATGGTAAGACATAACTTCTTTATCTGATGTTGTCAATCTTCATGTAATCCTTGACTGTGGGGCAGAGTCCCTAGCTACCTAAATCTTAGGAGGTCATATGGAAGAATATTCCTGAGCCCCATTGAGCTGAATGATGCATGTCCCCTAGAACCAAGTCCAATTTTCAATACATAATAGTGGTATGAGGAGATGCCCATGTCGCCGCAGCACAAATATCATCTAAAGAAGCTCTGGAATGAAAAACTGCAGCTGCTGCTATTGCTCTAGTTGAACAGGCTCTAACAGGTCCTGGTAGGTGGAGTCCCTTTCTATTGTAAACAAAGGTGATACAGTCTCTAAGCCATTTAGCCAGAGTAACTTTAGATACTGTGCACACGAAAGTGGTTGAAGAAAAGGAAAGAAACAGCTGGTCAGATTTTCTGATTTCCATTGTTCTGTGAAGTTAGAGACATAATTGTCTGTGTACATCCAGTAAATGCAAGCAGTACTCCCCTTTATTGGAAACTTTGGGAAAAAAGACTGGGAGTTGTACAGTCTGACTGATATTTGTCTCGGAAACAACCTTTGGTAAGAAGGAGGGGTGGAGACCCTGTCCTTATGAAAGATAAGGTAAGGAGTGTTGCTTGTCTGGTCAGAATAAAACGGATGAAAATCTGCCGGCTCTGTTCAAACAGATTTATTATGTACAAACACATCAGGACAGAGGCTTAATAATTCTAACTTAGATAAACTTGTACACAAACTAGCTATTACACTCATACATGCTCACACTCTGGCTACACTCTCAAAATGGCACTGAAGCTAGCACATGCTTGCTATTTACATGCATGAGCTGTCCTTGGAAATGCTTCTTAAATGTACAACACACACAATATTCTACATCCTTCCCCTTTGAGAAATGAGTCATGCATTACTGAAGACATTAATTGACATGCAATTGATGCAAAATAATTCTTTGACATGCAATTATACAGAAGTCGATACATACAGACAAGTATGTCCAGGTTGATATGTATTTCACACTAGGTCTGGAAATATGACCAAATCATGTGACATAGAAATTATAACTAGGTCTAGCAAACTGGGACTGTCTCTGCTGAATGTTTAACTTTGGGGCCATCAGGAACATCATCAGCAATGGAAGTAGAAGTTAAGAAATGTTCTGGAGCAGGAAAATTGTCTGGATTGCTCTGAGATGTAGAGTCTGTATCACAGGAACAATGCGGCGATATCAGTTATGTTACAGGAAGAAGATGTCTGCGATTTCTCCACACCTTCAGATTCCATGAAGTAGGATCTTGGCTCGGCACATACACCTGTTACTTGACCAATCTGGTTGAAACCTTTCACCATTTGCATCTTCACTGTCTCTCCTTCTTTCAATGGATTAAGAAATCTGCTTGATTTATCATAGCTAGACTTCTGAAAAGAACGCTTTCTGAATAGTTGAGTTTTGATTGTTCTGTTCTTTGCTTTAGGCCTCAACAAACTGGACCTGATAGGCAAGGTTGTTTTGATTTGCCTAGATAGAAGTCTCTGAGCAGGCCAAGTATATCATTACGGGGAATGATTCTGAGATTGAGTAAATTCAAAAAGACATTGGTATTATCACAATTTGACTTCTCTAGTAATTGCTTTGCACTATGTACTGCATGTTCAGCTAGTCCATTTGACTGTGGGTATTCTGGACTACTAGTAACATATACAAAGTCCCATTTTTTTGCAAATGTCTGAAACAATTGACTGGTAAATTGGGTACCATTGTTAGAAATAACTTTGTGTGGACTACCATGGACTGAAAAATGATGGGTCAATTTGGTGATAGCAGTGGATGTTAGGTTAGGTAGTAAATCAATCTCAAACCAGTTCGAATAAGAGTTTGCCAACACTAAGTAATGCTAACTGTTCCACTCAAATATATCAGTGGCTACTGTTGACCAAGGTAGTTCGGAACTTGACTTAGCTGAAGTGGTTCTTTTTGCAAATGCAGTTCAGTACTATTGCATACTGAACAAGAAGAAAGTACTTTATCAATATCTTTTGCTAGAGAAGGCCAAACTACTAGTTATCTCGCCCTTCTTTTGGCAGATTCAGGACATTGGTGGCCATCATGCAAAAACTGGATATATTCACATTTTAAAGAAGCAGGAACAATTTTAGGACCTTTGAAAATAATGCCATCTTCCATCAACATCTCTTCTCTGTAAGGAAAATACGTTTGCACTTAAGATGGTATACTAGATTGCTTTGATGGCAATCCAAAATTAATGAAGTTGTTGAGCTTTTCCAAAACTGGATCAATCTTTGTGTGATCTCTCAGCACACCAAGTCTCATGGTAGAAAAAGTATACACTTCCATGACATCAAAGTCAAACTTTACTGCATTAAGTTATTCCAGTTGTATTTCTGGGTGATCTGGATAAGGTGCCAGCCAGATAAAGAAGTTAGCCTTTTGTATAGACCATTTTGAAGTTGTACTTTTAAAATCTGAGCATCATTCTTTGCAATATCACTGGAGCTGAATGAATAGGCCTCTTTAAAATAGTGACTAGAGGGTGGTGATCAGTTTCAAGCTGAATAGCTCGACCATAAATATATCATGAAACTTTGAAATGCAAATGCTATTGCCAAAAGTTCTTTTTCAATTTGAGCATACTGCATTTCAGTTTGGGTAAGAGTTCTAGATGCACAGGCTTCTGGTCTGCCCTCTTGAAGAATAACTGCACCAAGACCAAATTTTGAAGCATCACAGGAAGGAGTTACTGGTTTACTGACATCATAGTATCTTAATGTAGATGGGTTGGCAATTTTATGCTTAAGGTCTTCAAATGCTCTCTGGTACTTCTCCAACCGAGGCCATACAACATTTTTGCATGTCAGCTCTCTCAAAGGCACTGTCAACTCACTGAAGTCTGGTATAAACTTGCCTAAATAGTTGACCATACCTATCCAGTGCTGGCATCTCTAGAATGGCTGCTTGCTTGGATGGGTCTGATTGCAAGCCAGTGCTAGTAAATAAATGACCTACATATGTAAATTCTGGTAGTCTGAATTTGCACTTCAGAGGATTGAGCTTCAAGTTCACTTCACATGCTCTGTCTAGAACTTTCCTAAGGATTCTGTCATGCTCTGCTTCTCCATTGCCTCCAAACAATAAATCATCTACTATTATGGCACAAGGATAACCTGAAAAAAATTGCTGCATTGCACGTTGAAAGACTTCACTTGCAGAATTTATTCCAAATGGCATCTTGAGGAATCTATATCTTCCAAATGAGATACTGAAAGTAGTCAGTAGTAAAGATTTGTGCTCAAGCATTACTTGCCAAAATGAACTTTTTGCATCCAAGACAGAAAAAAAAACAGTGGTATTTGGTATTAAGGCTGCGACTTCCTCGACTGTACACATAGGATGATGTGATCTCTTTAATGCTTTGTGCAAATCCCTTGGATCAATGCATATTCTGATTTAATCTGAGCCTTTTTTGTGGGGTGCTACCATGGATGACACCCATTCAGTATGTTCTGTAACTGGACAAATTACATTTGCTGCACCCTTTTTTCCAAATGAACTTTGACTTTATTCTGTATAGCTATTGGAACTTTTCTTGCTGGTCTGACCACTGGTTTGACCTCTGGGTCTAGCTACATAGAATACACAACTGGAAGTTTGCATCATTGAAAATATCAGCATACTCTAAGAAAATAGCATCAGTGAAATTGTAACTGGGATGTGCTTATACAATGAACTTCTTTGGTAAAGGAAAGCAGACTCATTCTCAAACTGTGTCTGAGACTCAATGATCATACAAGTCTTCAGACTGCTGTAGCAGTTCAAACATGAAAGCACTACTGAGCCTTTGACTTGAATTTCCTCACCTCTAATTTTCGCACAACTGGCCACATTAAGTTGCTCACCAGGTCTCACCTTAGCAAATGTGTCTGCTGACATAGCATTACACTTTGAACCAGTGCCTACTTTGAGCTTAGTGGATTTACCATTGATCTGAACAGTACAAAACACTTTGTTCTTTCCCAACAAATTTACTACATCAACCTTTTCACCAGTTATTGATACACCATCTATGTAGAAAGTAGAGCTGCAGCTCTCTATCTGATCAACTTGCTTTTTTAAGTGACTCTTCTTTATAACTGTGTGAGGTTTACTTGATTTGTAAAATTTTTGATGATGGTTCCATTTTTTACACTTGTGGCATTGCTGACCAAATGCTAAGCACTTTTCTCTTTTAGACTCATGATTGGCACCACAATTGTGAAGGTTAACAATAAAGCTCAATTTGGGTTTTGTTGACTCACCCTTGTACTGCACTGAGCATGTCCTTCTCAATGAACTAGTCTTAGAACTTGCTGGAAAACTAAGGGTTTAACCTGACACACTCTCAGGGGTTACAGCTGCCATGTGCTTAGACCTGCTTCTGCTATCCATGTGTTGCATGCTGTCTACATTTGTCTGGAGCCTGCTGAAACTATGTTCTAATCACTTGCAAGCATACTTGTGTGCCTTTCTGTAACTTCATGAATTTGACAAATCTCAGTAGCTTTGCTCAATGTTAAATCTCTGTCACGAGGCAAAATATTTCTCACTGCAGCACTATTAATACCACACACAAGCCTGTCCTTTATCAACTTATCTTTTAAATTACCAAACCTACACAGTTTTAGCTTTGTTTCTCAGGTCAGTAATATAAGCTGCAAAAGTTTCTCCTGGCTTTTGATCTGTTGTGTAAAACCTATGCCTCTCTAATATAACATTTGTCTGGGGGTTGCACATTTCCCTGAATTTGCATTTCAAACACTCAGGGTCTTCCTTTGATTCAGCCTGTACAACAACATGACAGTTTTCCCCTTCTCCTTCATATACTGCCGGTGCATACGCAAATGAACGCTCTCTTTCAATAGCCTCTGATCCAGCTACGTTTAGCAAAATGAATGCCCTGGTGTGTGCATCTTTGTCAGAATAAGCTGCTTGTATAAAAATATTGTACTCTTGCTCAAATATTCTCAAATTCTCTGCAATATTCTGATCAAATGCAAGTTATTTGGTCTGTAAAATGCCTCTGCCATATTAACACATACCAGTGAAGGCTTTTCCAAGTATGTACAAACACACACACATATACATATGCCAGACATTTATGCCAGTATTTGTAACTATGCACAACAGCACAACAAGCCTCTGAATAACTGAACTTTGCAAAATATGTCTGCTGGCCACAAGATTACTCTTGAAATCACTGTATTGTAAGTGTAAGAAACATTTCAAAACAACTGCACTGTGCGAATAAACTGGGCAGAAGAAGTTCAGAGTAAAAAAATTTCAAAGTAACTGTACTTTGCGAATAAACAGCACACTGAAGCTTTCCCAAAATGGCTATATTTTGCTAAATAACTCTGTACAGTGCAAGAATGACTCTGTATTGGCATCACTTTGTGAATAGACACACCCAACACAAGAAACTTTTTGAAATGGCTGTATTTTCACTACACGTTATGAAATCTTTGTACTTTGCACACAACAAACTCTTTGGAATAAATGCACAGTAATAAACATACACTGTAAGTACTTTTACACACTTTGAGATACTTTGAATAACTCTAGTTATGCTCTGAATAGCTTCAATCAATGTTAAACAGTAGTTTATTTAATGTGCCCTTTTTTGCTGTTTATTATATCTGTTTTCCTTGTTTAATCCCTTTTTCATGCCCATTATGCTTTTCTTGTGCTCATTCTACTCTAAACATGCCCATTTTACTTTAAACATACTTGTTTTGCAAGTCCAAGGTAATTCCAAATCCCTTATGTTCTTTTCTGATAATTGTTTTATTAAATATCTTAATTTTAAACATTTTGTTTAATTAATAAACTTTCTTTTTGTGCTTCCCATTTGCTTAATAATGCATTCTGTGCCTGTGTAATGCTCCGTTTTATCTTTTTTTTAATGAAATTAATCAATTGTGCAAGTTTTCATTACCTTTAGTTCATTTCTGGCCCTTTTTTGTACTTTGTTCACATAGTTTACCTTGACTGTTAACTCTGCACCTCATAGCTCTGAAAAGCAGTCTTTGGAATCCCAATTCTGACACCATGTCACTCGTCTGGTCAAGATAAAACAGACGAACATCTGTGAGTTCTGTTCAGCTTTATTATGTACAAACACATCATGACTAAGGCTTAATAACTTTAACTTAAAGTTTTAAACAAACTAGATATCACACTCATACGTGCTCACACTCTGGCTGCACTCTCAAAATGGCACTGAAGCTAGCACATGCTTGCAATTTATATGCATGTGCCGTCCTTGGAAATGCTTCTTAAAGGTACAACACATACACTATTCTAGAAGGAGGTTTGCAGGATAAGGCCCATATTTCAGATATTCTTCTTGCTGAAGTGATAGCTACCAAAAATAAAGGCTTAAAGGACACAAATGTTAAGTCACAACTTGCTGAAGGCTCAAAGGTGTGACAAAAAAGAGACTAAGTGCCAAATTCAAATCCCATGGTGCACAATGTTGCTTATATGGAGGTATGAGCATTAAAATCTTTTTAAGAAGGCTTTGCAAAGTTTATGTGATATAAGGGACAAGCCATTTAAACCAATGTGGAAGTTAGGTATTGCAGCAAGATGCACTCGAATAGTAGAGGCTGTCTCAAATAGTGAAGCCAAAAAATCTAGAATGTTATCAACAGGCACTGAATATTGGTGAAGATTACAGTTTAGAGACCATTTAGTAAACTCTAGCCAATTGTTATAGTACAATTCCCTTGTTGAAGGTTGTGGTGGGCCAGAATGATGCATTGGACCAAGGAGGTGAGAGAAGGATGCCTGGCAATTATGGGAACTGGAGAAGCCATGCAGAGAGCTTGAGATGCTGTAGATTTGGATGAACCAGTTTCTTTGGGTAGGACAACAGGTCTGGAGCTGGATTCAGTATCTAGGGTTTCTGAAGTAGATGAGGCCATAGGAAGGGAAACCAGAGCTACAGAGGCCAGAATGGGGTGATGAGGATTATCCTGTTCTTAGACCTGTTGGCTTTCCTTAGAAACTGACATATTAAGGGAGTTGGGGAAAGGTGTACAATAGAGCGGGGGGCGAAACATGAAGGAGTGTCTGGGTGACTCCCTCAGTGGGAGATTAAGGCAAAGTAACTGGTGCACTTGTTCTTCAAAGGGGAGGTGAAGAGGTTGCAGCAAGATTGGCCCCAAAGGCGGAATATCTTTCCCATCCCCACTGGATTGAGAGACCACTTGTGAGGTGTGAGGATGGATCTGTTCAACTTGTCTGCAATCACATTGGAAGTCCCTGGAATGTGCATGGCCACTAGAAAGTGGTCAGAAGAAATCACCCACTGCCACACTCTGAGTGCTTCTCCACAAAGAGGGCAAGATCTGGTCCCCCTTGCTTGTTGATGTACCAGACAACTGACATATTGTCTGAATTGCTACTGCTCCTTAGGGTAGGGTATCTTGAAATGCCTGAAATGCTAAGAGCACTGCCCTCATCTCTAGAACACTGATATGCAAATTGGCCTCCAACTTGGACCAAGTGCCTTGGATCGCCTTTCCCAGATAATACCACCCCCACCCTATCTGGGATATGTCCATGGTCACTATATTTTGGGGTTGAGGAGGGACAAAGGGACAGCCCGATAACATTTCATTGGGATGGAGCCACCAACTCAGGTCTTCTTTGCAATGATTGGTGATCATAATTAGATGGGACACTGATTCAGTAGGGACCACTGAGAGGCCAAAAGCCATTAAAGAATTCACATGTGATATCTGGCCAGGGAAACTAGAGTGATGGAGGCTGTCATTGACCCTAGAATTTGTAGAATGAGTCTTGCTGTTACTTTCCTGCTGTGAATGATCTGGCTGACTTGTGATCTGATCCTCTGATGTCTTTCTAGGGTGACAGACATTATGCTGAAGACTGTGTCAAGCATAGCTCCAATGAATTCCAGCTGTTGGGAAGGTTCTAAATGGGATTTTTCTGGTTTATAGTGATTCATAAGCAGGAACAAAGCAAAAGAGTATAATCTCTTGCCTTTATGACTTGACACCTGGTGGCAACTGTAAGGAGCCAGTCATCTAAATATGGAAACACTTGGAATCCTAGCAGTCTGAGATGAGCTGCTACCACTGCCATGTACTTGATGAACACCCTGGGGGCTGTGGTGAGACCAAAGGGCAGTGCCCTAAACTGATAATGACTGGCTCTCAGCTGGAAGCGTAGAAACCTGGACCATTTGTCCATTTTTATATGGTAATATGCATCCTGAAGATCTACTGAGCACATCCAATCATCTTTTTTCCAAGAACAGAAGTATATACTGAACAGAGACCATCCAGAATTTGGTTTGTTGAACTGATTTGCTCAACTTACTGAGATCCAGAATTAGTCTCCAGTCCCCTGTTTTCTTTGGCACTAAAAAGAATTGTGAGTAAATCTCGCATCCTCTCCGGTCTGGTGGGACTGCTTGGGTGACTCTTGTCGAGCAGTTTTTGAACTTCTAAGACTGCTGCATCCTTGTGATTGGGTGGACTGTCCAGTATTTATTTTGGGCATTTTGGTTCTTCTGAAAAAGGAATACTGTAACCTCTGGTTATAATCCTTGCACCCAACTGTCAGTTGTTATTCTTAGCCAGGCAGACTGATGCAAGGATAATCACCCTGACTGCCTAGAGAGGAAGGCAATCAAGCCTCCTTTCAGGAGTGCTAATAGGAGTTACCAAAGAAAGAATTCCAGGAACCCTGATTCTATGGGGCACTTTGCCTCTTGCATGGCATCTTCCATTGTTACCCCCCCCTCTGCCCCAGGGGAAGTCCTTGTCATGTGAACAGCCTTTCACTTCTCTGGTTCCTGGAGTAAGGTTCCTGAGGAGTAGAAAAGCATACATCCATGGCAGATAGGGTCTTCCCATCTTTCTTACATCTGGGCAGAGTGTCTTTACCTTTGGGACCAAATAGGGATGTTACGTCAAATGGAACATTGAACAAAGAAGACTTAAATAGCTCCGCAAAATCACAT
>NC_056744.1:939782945-939800395 GCF_019279795.1 Protopterus annectens | reverse complement strand
TTTCCAAGAACAGAATCTTTTCCATTTTTCAGCATAAGATTTTTCAGTACTAGGCCTTCTTGCCTCAGAATGAGAATGACATCCAACACTTGTTTGCTGAGATGGTAGCGGAGAGCTCAGGTAATTAGCCAGCCTGCCAGGTTGAGGGTTTGAAGATGAGAGTACAGAATCTGGCCCTCCTGCTGTGACAGTAGGAGTAGGGATCTCGGGCAGGTGCCATGGATCAGCAGTGACACACTGCCAAGAGGGCTACCAGTGCTGGAGTGGCCAGTCTGGTGCAATCAGTATCATCCTTGGTTTGTCCTGTTTGATCTTTAGTAGTACCTTGGTGAGGAAGAGGCAGAGGAGGAAAGGCATACACTGACAGAGTTTTCCAGGTGAAGGACAGAGCATACAACTTTCCAAGCCTGAGTGTGGGGTGTCCTTGTGCAGAATTTGTCCAACTGGTAGTTCTTGGGGAGGCAAACAGGTCTATATCTGGGCTCCCCCATTTGTTTATCAACAAGCTGAATGTCTTTGGTTCCAGTTTCCACTCGTGTGGGTCCATGAGATTTATGTAGATAGATCTACCAGTGTGTTTAGGTTTCAGGCAGGAACTGAGCCTGTAGGTGCACTTGGTAGCTCAAGCTGTGTTCCACAGAGCCATGGCTAGTCTGCAGAGGGGGTATGAGTGGGTTCCCCCAGCTTGTTTATGTACCACATAACAGTGGTGTTGTCTGTCTGTACCATTAATTGTCCTGGAAGAATATGGTCCTTGAAGGCTATCAGAACATTCTGTACCACTAACATTTCTGATTGATATGCAGGTGCATTTGACTTTGGTTTCATTTGCCCTGAATGCACTTCCTTGCCAAGTGAGCCCCCCATGCATAGTCTGATGCATCTGTCGTTAGGGTTTGGGTAGCAGGGTGTAGAGTGAATGGCAGCCACTTGTTTTGGTGGCAGGCCTCTGCCCACCAAAGGAATTCTAGCCATAGGCAAGGTATGATAGGAATCATTGCATCTAGATACTGAGAATACTGACACCATTAGGATTTTTAGATACCACTGTAGTTTCCTCATATGCAGTCTTGCATATGGAATTAGTAACAGGAAACCATGAACCCCAAGGCTTGTAGTATTTGCCTTGCAGATAGCAGGTTCTTTGTGACACTAGCTTGAAGTAAGTTGTCAAATGGATTTGTTTCTCTGGCATGAGGAAAGCCATCTGGGAAGTTGTGTTCAAGCTTGCTCCCAGGAATACAATTTGTTGACAAGGTACCAGACATGACTTCTTTTGTTTATGGTGTACCCCAGACAAGTTAGCACCTTTTGTACAAATGCCAAATGATTCAAAAGTATGGCTTTCTGCCCGAATTAGACAATCATCCAGGTATGGGTATATTTAAATTTTTCTTTGCCTGCAAAATGCAATGAAAGGAGCTAGGCACTTTGTGAATACCCTGGGTGCAGTAGATAAGCCAAAGGGCAGTGCAGAGAACTGATAGTGCATATAGCCTGCTTTGAAGCATAGGTATCTTCTGCAAGATTCCCTTTTTGGGATGTGCAGGTATGCTTCCTTTAAATCCAGTGTTGCCAACCAGGTATCTTTGCCTAGCATAGGAAGTAGCTTGTGAAGAGTTAACATCTTGAATTTTGGAATCACCAAAAAAGTGTTTAAAAAGGTCCACGACAGAACATCATGAATTGTCTTTTCTAGGTACCAGGAAAAGTCTTGAATAGAAACATTGTGCCTTTTCCTCTTCTGGTACAGTCTGAATAGCCTTTACGCTTAAGAGAGAGTGCTTGCTTTTGAGCCTCTGCCCATTGATTTGGGGGTAGATCTGGCCAACCGTTTGGGGTTGGTAATGTGTGGAAGTGAAATCTGTATCCTTGGGAAAGTATATTTAATACCCATTTGCCCTGGGTAATGAGTTCCCAGTTTTTGGCCTGCAGAGCAATCTTTCCTCCTAAAGGAGCAGTCAGTTGAGAAGTGCTTGGAAGTTTTAAAGTCAAGTCATTGAGACAGCTTTCCACAGAGGGAAGTCTTACTACTCCCTGATTTGGAAGCGGAAACCCCCCGCTGCTTGGTCTTGTGCATACCCTTGGACTGAAACCTGGAGCTTCTGCTGGTTCTGGGTTTGGGTTGAGAAGTCCTGGAAGAGGCAGGAAAGGACCAATTCTTAGAGTGCCAATGCCTACTAAATCTTGGAGGCTGAACTTGTAGGAAACCTTTAACAGTTTGCATATATTTAACTTTTTCCTCCATCTATTTAAGAACAACTTCTGCTTTGTTGCCAAACAGGCGGTCCTGATTTAAGGGAGCATCCAACAATTTAGCTTTAACATGATCAGGCAAAGATTGTTCTTTAAGCCAAGCATGTCTTCTAAGTACAGACCCAGTGACAGCAGCCCTGCAAGAGGCCTCTAATGAATCAAACCCACATTGCAAAGTATGTTTTCCAACCTGTTCAGCAGAATGCATTAAATCCTGTAAATCTTTATTTTCAACTCGGTCAGGAATCAACATCATTTTCTGTTTAAGCAATCCAATAATATGTTGCTGATACTTTAACATATGAAACTGACAGTTTAAGGCCCTAATGGCCAAGGTTGCAGAAGTGTATACCTTCTTACCCCATCTATCCAGCATCCTGGAGTCTCTATCAGAAGAGGTAGGACTGGCAGTAGTAGCCTTAATGCCCTTGGGTCCCTGTGAAATAGTCTCAGGATCCACAGTAGGATTTTTAAAAAGGAACTTGTGAGAATCAGGAACCCTGTAATATATATCAGGTTTTCTGGGAGCAGGAGGCAAAGAATCAGGGGCCTAACTAGATTCCGAAAAGGCATCATCAACAATGTCTAGTACAGGAGGGATAGCTAAAGGCCTGTGTTGAGGCAGGAGTAAGAAGTCCCTAAGCCTCTTTTTTGAATCGGAGTAAACCTGGCTTTCCCAGTGGAAATGCTCCCTAAGAGTATGTAAGGTTTCACCAAAAGAGAAATCCTCTGGAGGTGAAACAGAGGGAATAGAGTCCTCTGCATCAGAATCCTCATAAGCAGTTAAGGGTAAATATCCAGGTCATCAGAAGAAACAGAAATTTCAGAAGCCTGGTCAGAAGATTCATAAGCAAATTCAGTCCTAGGTCTCTTACAAGGGGATGGCTGGCTTCTCTTGATTAAAGTTATAAGGTCTTCAGCCATTCTTATCGTTTGTTTTTTAGGCATAGAGGCCTGAGCATGTGGCCTGAGCATCGGTTTTTCTAGGCATGGTTCGAGCTTTAGGCCTTAAAAGAAGAAGGTGGCGTTGGTTTTAATATGCAAGTCCGTAGGCCTAAATACACCCTCAGAAGCCAGTGCCTGTGCAGCGGCTCCGGACCCATGCAAGGTATAGACAACCGTAGGTTCCACAGTTGAAGCATCCGCAGCAAACCAGACTCTGAATGGGTCTCAGTAGAGGCCTGCGAATCAGAAGTAGCGGGTATCAGGGGCTCGCGAAGCAACTCACTGAGTACCGGTGAACTGGCGACTGGCTTAGGAGAAGCGTCATTGGCAGCTGTGGACCTAGCGGCCGGTCTCTGTCTTTATCTTTGCGTTTTCAAAATGCCGGTAGTCTGATGGCTTACCGGCGACATATCTGGATAACTGAACCAGAACCGAAATATTTAGAAGCATAAATATACCAATGACTGACAGTTCGTTGGTTAAATAAGGCACAAAACCAACAGCGAGGTATGTCGTGGTCAGGGCCTAGGCAAGGAATACGATGCAATTAAAATCTTTATGAGGTATTTGTTTTCCACAAGAAATGCAATTATTAACTTTTACTGACATCAGTAAAGAGCAAGAAAAAGTTTCCCCAACGGGGTACTTAGCTTTAGTTGAAGACTTCAGTTCTGAAACTTCGGCGAAATTTCAGGAGTTGGCAAACCGGCACTTGCGAACTGCTTCTGCTTCGGGCACAGCACAGCAAAAACGACTGATGTAATGGTGTCGGCTGCATGCTTTACACCCCTGACGACCTGACGTCATGGAAGATAAGACAGCAACCGACGCAGGACACAAGACTTTGATAATCAGGCCGACTGAGGGCTACTGCAAGCAGATAACCCAAATGTGATGACTGCAACAGTGAAACATGAAGAACATCAAAAGGTTATGGCTTTAGATATTCAAGATGACAGTCAGCTTGGAGACAGGTAGCCCTAGGGCTCTTGGGTGGAAGGAGATGAACTTGTCAATTTTCCTGACGGTCCTGGTTTTATCCAGGTAAGCTGCCTGTGCACATCTAGAGATGGTAGGACTCTTTTTGTGGAGATCTTGGGGGGGGGTGCATTGCTTGGTTTAATGACAGCTCATTGACCACCTTAGGTGGCATAAAGTAGGGGTTGGTGCAGAGGGAAACCCTGTCCTTATGGAAGACTATGAAGGGAGGGGGATGCCATCACAGCTTGTAATTCTGAGACCCTTCTGGCCAATGTGATTGCCAGAACCAGGTTAGTTTTCCAGGAGCAGAATTTTAGAGAAGCAACAGCTGCTGGCTCAAAGGGGGCCAGGGTCAACTTTTCCAAAACATTATTAAGAACCCAGAGAGGAGGCATTAGTCTCCTGAGAGGTCTCATGTGTAGGACGCCTTTCAGAAATTGTTTTGCCTCAAATCTACAGGTCAAAGGGGATGAGAGAGGCAGACAGGCAGAGATGGCTGACAAATGTACTTTTTCTGAAGAATAAGTTAGTGAAGTCTCCAGCAATTCACACAGGTATGACAGAACAGTGGGAAAATCCACTGTTAATGGCTCCATTTTACATGGACACCAGAATGATAATCTTTTCCAACTGGATAAATAAAATTCTCTTGAGTTTCCTAGCCTCCTGCAGTACCCTGAGCACATCCTTTGAGAAAAGGTGTCTGAAAGAAATCATGGCCCTATCACCCACAGTAACATCTGAGCGGTTGGCAAGTGGGAATGAATGAGGGCGCCCTTGAGTTGTGTGAGTAGATCCACTCTCTGGGGTAACTTGTGATGACTGCCCTTGGCTAAATGCAGGAGTAAGGGGAAGCAATGCTGTCTTGACAAAAAGGGAGTTACCAACAAGATGTTTGGTCTGTCCTGCTGAATCTTCAAGGAGGACCCTTAGAATAAGAGGCAGGAGAAGTAATGCATATAGGAGCATCCCTCTACAGGAGAAGCTTAGGTTGTCCACCTTCCAGGCCAGAGGGTGTGCGTCTCTGGCACAAAATAAGGGAAGTTGTCGGTTCATGGGAGGCAGAGATCCACTTGTGGAATATCCCATTGGCGGACAATGACCAAGAAACACATCCCTGTGAAGCATCCATTCATGAGATTGTGTTTTGGACCTGCTGAGAGTGTCTGCCAAAACATTCTGGTTGGGTAGAATGTATACTGCCTGAAGGGGTGTCTGCAGCTTGATCGCTAGTTCCCATACTTGTAGAGCTAATCTGCACAGTAGGTATGAACAGGTTCTTCCCTGCTTGTTTATATACCAGAGCACTGTAATGTTGTCTATTAAGACTTTGAGGGGCCCTGGAATGAACAGATGCTGAAAGATCTGAAGCATTTGCAGTATTGCTCTCACTTTTTTTTTTATACTGATGTGCTCTTTCCTCTGCAAGGGTGACCAGGTGCCTTGAGCTTTCATGGCACCTATGGCTGCTCGCTCCCCAGCCTGAGTCTGAAGCATCTGTATACATTTCCTGTACTGGAGGCACAGGATGGAGGGGGAGTCCTGGACTGGTAGACAGTTGTTGGATCCACCAACTGATTTCTCTCTTCAGGCAAGGAAGAAGAGGGATTTGGGACACCAATGGGTGGGCATGCTGGGTCCACAATGACTTTAGGTACCACTGCCATTTCATCATGTGCATCTTTGCCAAGGGATGCATGGAAATGGTGGAAGCCATAAAGCCCAAGATCCTTAGATAGGTCCTGGCTGAAATGTGGGATTGTTGCATAAGACGTAGAAAGAACAAAGAGTTCCTGGGCCTTTTGTATGGGAAGGGAAACCTTCATGAGGTTGGTTTGAATCCTGCACCCCAGGAAAATCTGATCCTGGGTATGAGTGCGGTCTGATTTATTTGCAATTTATGGTGAATCCCAAGGAAAGAAAGATGTTGATTGTACGGTTGAGGTCCTACTGTAGCAACTCTGAACAGTCCGTCTGGAGCAACAGGTTGTCCAAATAGAGAATATTTGGATGCCCTACAGTCTACAGAATGCCACCACAGGTGAAGACCCTTGGGGCAGTAGAAAGACCAAAGGGCAAGGCAGAAAACTGAAAGTGTCCAGAGGCTACAGATAATCTGAGATAATTCCAGTATCTTGAGTGGACAAGAATATGAAGACAAGCATCTTTTATGCCTATGAAGGCCATAAAGGCTCGAGGTAAGATCAGGAGGACCAAGGTTTATAAGGTGATCATCCAGAAGGAAGGTACCTTTAGGTAGGTGTTTAAGAAGGAGAAGTCTAAGACGGGTCTTCAGGGTCCTTCTCTCCTTTGGACCAGGAAGAGCCTGGAATAGAATGCCTTTCCTCTTCGATGGAAAGGTAATGGTTGGATGTTGCCTTGGTCCAGGAGCTGCTGAGGCACTGGAGGCAAAAGTGGTAAATGTTCTTTGGGTGGTTTGGAGATGCCCCAGAATAGTGGAAGAGACTCCCACACCATGCTTTGGAGATCACCCAGAAAGTACAGTTTTGTACCTACCATAAATGTAGATGTCCGAACTGGATAGCATCTGCAGTCATAACAACAGGGTTGTCCTGTCGTCAGGCAGCCCTTCAGTCGACCAGATTCCAAAGTCCGGGTCCGGCCGCTGATGTCGCACTTCACCCGACGTCATCTCTGTTGGTCTTGGTATAAAAGCATCAGCAGCGCCATTTACCACAGTGTTTCTTGCCCCAGATGCCAGTAGCCCTCTTGAAGGCTAAAATTTAGATAGATGCCAATGTTTCCAAAAAGATAGAGGTAAACACAAAATAAGCATGTATGCACATATATACAAACAAATACACCATAAAAGACTCCCCACCAGCTAGCTATTAGGAGGTAAACACCCTTGGAGTACCACAGAGGGAAGGAGGGAGGTAATCCTGACTGCAGATGCTATCCAGTTCGGACATCTACATTTATGGTAGGTACAAAACTGTACTCACGTCCTTCATGGATGCATCTGCAGTCATAACAACTGGGTAGAATACCATAGCCAACAAGGGAGGAGGATAAAACTAGATTATGGTGTGTTTAGGATCCCTTGCAGTACAGCAGTGGCAAACCCTGCTCGGGATCTGGAATATAGAGGCAAATTATAATGCTTGGCAAATGTATGCACGGAGGTCCAAGTAGCCGCCTCAATAATGTCTTTGGTTGCCACTCCTCGTAAGAAGGCTGTGGTAGTGGCTGTTGCCCTTGTAGAATGAGGTCTTATGTTCTGTGGAATTGGTTTTCCATGGAAGGAGTAACAGAATCGTATGCAATTTCCTATCCATTTGGAGATTGTCTGTTTGGAAATAGCTTTTCCTTCCCTTCCTGTTGCATAGGCTACAAAAGTTGGTCAGTCTTTCTGCTACTTTTGTTCTGTCCAAGTAGTAAGCGTGGCTGTCTATGTACATCCAAGGTATGCAATATTCTTTCCCTCTGTTTTGTGGGTTGGGAAAGAAGGTAGGTAGAGTGGATTGCCTGGTTTAAAGACACTCTGGATACCACCTTAGGCATAAATGTAGGATTAGTCCTCATGGACACTCTATCTTGGTGGAAGATTAGGAAGGGTTGCACTGCCATTAAGGCCTGTAGTTCTGAAACCCTCCTTGCTGAAGTAATTGCCAGTAGGAAAGCAGTTTTCCATGACAGGTGTTGTAGGTCTGCTGTTGCTGCTGGTTCAAAGGGTGATAGTGTCAATTTTCTAGCACAAAGTTTAAGTCCCAAGCTGGTAATGGTGGTTTCCTTGGAGGTTTTACATTCTTGATTCCTCTGAGGAACTGCCTGAGCAAAGTGAGAAAAACAGGTGGATCAAAGCTGTATTCTGCTGAAATAGCTGATGCATGTATCTTGATGGAGGAGTAGGACAGGCCTGAATGAAGAAGTTCGGCTAGGTACTCCAGAATGTTAGGCATATCTATGTTTGACACATCTTTTCCTCTTTCAGTACTCCAAATGGCAAACCTTTTCCATTTTCCAGCATAGTTTCTTCTTGTTGAAGGTCTGCGTGCTTCAAGAATAATGTCTTTAACTCTTTGGGAAAGTTCTGGATTAGCTGCTGCTATGTGATGTTCCATGCAGTCAGTTGCAGCGTTTTAGGTTTGGATGTATGATGCTGTAGTTGTTCTGAGTTAACATCAAAGGCATCAGGGGTATTGGCCACATATTGTTCGAGACATGCTCCTCAGCAGTGGGTACCAGTGTTGTCTTGGCCAGTTTGGAGCTATCAGGATTATCCTTGGACGTTCTTCCTTGATTTTTAGTAATACCTTGTGTATCAAGGGAAGAGGTGGGGATGCATATGCTGTTAGGCCTTTCCAGCTGAAGGAGAGCGAATCCACTTTCCATGCTAGTGGGTGGAATGTCCTTGTGCAGAATTTTTTGAGCTGGTGATTGATAGGTGATGCAAATAGATCTATCTGAGGCATTCCCCATTTCTTTGAGATGGTCTTGAAGATGTCCGGGTGCAGCTTCCATTCGTGGGCATCCGATGTGGTTCTGTGCTTAATATGTCTGCTAGAGTATTCTCTTTTCCCGGTACAAATATTGCCTGTAACTGGATGTTGTAGCTGAGTGCCAGGGTCCACAGCTCCAAAGTCATTCTGCATAGGGGGTATGAATGAGTGCCTCCCTGTTTGTTGATGTACCACATGACTGTGGTGTTGTCTGTCCTTATCAACTGGCCCTCTTTGAGAAATGGTCTGAACTTTTGGATTGCCAGTTTTACTGCCAGTATTTCTTTTAGGTTGATGTGCAGGTGAAGTTGATCCTGTGTCCACAATCCTTGCACGCATTTGTCCAGCATGTGGGCCCCCCATCCTAGGTCTGAAGTGTCTGTTGTGATGGTCTGGCTTGCTTGACATCTGCGAAAGGGTAGCCCTGGGTTTGACTGGCATGCCTGAGCCCACCATAGGAACTCCTGTTTTAAGCATGGAATTAGTGGGATTTCTGTTTCTAGGCTGTGTCTGTGTTGGGACCATAAATTCTTTAGGTACCACTGTAGTTTTCTCATATGTAGTCTGGCAAGTGGAACCAAGATTATGCATGATGCCATGAAGCCCAAGGCCTGCAGTACTTTTCTTGCTGTTAACTTGTTCAGTTTTGTTAGTGCCAAGAAGTAAAGAGGGAGTTCTTTTGTTTTTCTGTAGTTAGGAATGCCATCTGTTTTACTGTGTCCAATTCAGCTCAAGAATGTCCTTGTTTGGGATGGTATCAGCCTTGACTTTTGTAGATTGACTGTGTATCCCAGTGCTTGCAGCAAGTAAATAACCCTTTGTAAATCTGTTGTCAGCTTGCTTTTGTTGTCCCCTTGTAGCAGGCAGTCGTCTAGGTATGGGTAAATTTGAATTCCCTGTAGTCTGCAATGGGCGATTACTGATGCCAGGCATTTTGTGAATACTCTGGGCGCAGTAGATAAGCCAAAGGGCAATGCTGAGAATTGATAGTGCTCTGATCCTGCAAGAAATCTGAGGTATCTTCTGCAGATTGGTCGAATGGGGACGTGCAGGTATGCCTCCTTGAGATCTAGAGTTACCAGCCAACACTCCTTGCCCAGCATGGGAAGAAGTTGCTGTAGGGTCAGCATTTTGAATTTTGGGACAATGATGTATGTATTTAAGGTGGACAGGTCGAGAATTGGTCTCCAACTTTTTCCTTTCTTGGAACTAGGAATAGTCTGGAGTAGAACCCTTTCCTTGCTCTGCTGTTGGCACTCTTTCCACAGCTCTCATGTTTGCTAACTGCATTATCTGTTGTAGAGCCTCTGTTTTGATTTGGAGGTAGATTTGGCATTCCTCTTTTGACTGGTAAAGTGTGGAAGTGGAACCGGTAACCTTGATCTATGGTTTGTAAAATCCACTTGTCTTTTGTTATATAGTGCCAGTTCTTTGAAAATAAAGGTTAATTTTCGCCTAGAGGAGCTGCTATTTGTTCCCTGGTAGGCGGTTAGGGTTGAGTCACTGTGGTTGAGTTGATGTAGTGGCAGAGGTTGTGTCTGTGCCTCTGTTGTTACCTTGCCACTGTAAGTCCTCTGTAGGCACCTCTGGATTGGTTTCTGCCTCTGGAACGTCTATTCCTGCCCCTTTGAGATCTTGTGGAGTCAGGAAAGGACCAATTTTTGGCAGGCCAGTTCCTGCTAAACCTTGGGGGTTGAACCTGCAAGAAATCTTTAACCGTTTGAACAGATTTTGCCTTTTCTTCCATTTTCTTCATAACCTGCTGGGCAGGTGTACCAAACAAACTTGTCTTATCCATAGGAGCATCTAGCAACTTAGCTTTAACATGATCCGGTAAAGCTTGCTCCTTTAGCCATGCATGCCTTCAAAGCTTGCTCCTTTAGCCATGCATGCCTTCTTATCACTGTGCCAGTCATGGCTGATCTAAATGAAGCCTCCAGTGCATCATAGCCACATTTTAAGGAATGGTTACTAACCTGTTGTATGTTATTTACCATTTCTAATACATATTTCTTATCAAGAGATTCATCAGTGGTTAGCTTTTTAGTTAACTGATCAAGCATAAACTCTTGGTATTGTATCATGTGAAACTGACAATTTAAAGCTCTAGCTGAGAGAGTAGCTGAAGTGTAGACCTTTTTGCCCCATCTGTCTAATGACCTTGCTTCCCTTTCTGAAGGAATAGGGTTTTAGCTATGGTCGCTACTGCCTTGGGACCCTGGGATATAGTTTCGGGGTCTGCAAGTGGGGCCTTGTAAAGGTGGTGATGAGTGTCTGGCACCCTGTAAAATCTGTCTGGTTTGGCAGGGGCTGGAGGTAAAGAATCTGGTGCGGAGCAGACATCACTGAAAGCATCATCCACCACAGAGAGAACAGGAGGTATAGCTAAGGGTCTGTGCTGTGGAAGGTGCAGAAAGGTCCTAAGTCTTTTTCTGGAGTCTGAAAAATCCTGTTGCTGCCATTGGAACTGCTCTCGCATGGCATGTAAGGTTTCCCCAAAGGAGAATTCTCTGGTGGGGAAGCAGCTGGAATGGATTCTTCAGCATCAGAGTCTTCAAAATTGGAGAAAGGAGCCTCTGGCTGATCAGTTATGTCTGATTCATCGGCAGACTCAACAGAGGACACTGGCTCAGGGGGCTCTGCCTAGGTCTCTTCTCTGGGGCTGAGAGGCCCTGTCTGGGTGAGATTGAGATCCTCTAATTAATGAAATTAAATCTTCTGCCAGAGTAAGCATTTGAGAACTAGAGGAGGGCCTGGTTGTAGGGGGTTTAACAGGCACTGTTTTAGTAGTCTTTGCTGCTTTAGCCCTGGCGAAGGCCTTAATGGACATGGCTGCTGGAGGCCTAGCAGCACCACGTGCTGGGGTAGAGACATCCAAGGGAATGGTGTCTGATAAGTCAGTGGCAACCACCGTAGTGGATAAAATTTCTGAGGGCGTTTCAAGAGTGGTAGCAGGGGCCTCAGTTGTAGAGATAGATTCAGCTGTACTTTGATCAGTTTTCTCGGTTTGGCGAAACCGAGACACTCGCAGTTTGCTTAACCATGGTTTCGGCGAAACCCGCGGACGCGAGTGTCGGTCTTTATCTTTGCGTTTTGGCAGATTGGGTAGTCGGAGGATCCGGCGGCATAATGTACGCAAAATCAGAACCGAAAAACTGTTCAGCAAACTCCGACCGGCGCCTAAGCGTTGTCGGTTGAGCAAGCACAGGCCGAACAGGCTGCTACGTCGTGGGCTGGGCCTAAACAAGGCAGACAATAAGAGTGGAAATCTTTATGAGGTATTTGTTTCCCACAGGTTAAACAATTATTAACTTTTTCTGACATCGGCTGAGGCAAGAAAGAGTCCCCAACGGGGTACTTAGCTTTAGAAGTCTTCGAAGTAGTATTCGGTAGAAGTAATCTTTGGATCCGACCGACCGGCACTTGCGAACAGCTTCTGCTTTGGGCGCCACGCGGCAAGCAAGACTGAGGAAAATGGCATCGGCTGATGCTTTTATACCCGAAGACCAACAGAGATGACGTCGGGTGAAGTGCGACATCAGCCGAAGCCGGACCCGGACTTTGGAATCCGGCCAACTGAAGGGCTGCCTGACGACAGGACAACCCTGTTGTTATGACTGCAGATGCATCCATGAAGGACATCACTGGAAGAGACTCCCACACCATGAAATATCCATTCTTCATCATGGGTAGTACCCAAAAGACTGTGGTAATAGTTTCCCTAACCGGGCCTGAAAGGGATAAGCAACTGGAGAGGGGAATGGGAGGGGGGTCAGGGTCCAGGTAGTCAGAAGTCAGAGGGACCCTGGTCTGTCAAGAATGGGCTGTTTTGAAGTTGGGAGTTTGTTGTGGAAAACACAAGGACTGTTGTCTCTTTCTTGAACTCTTAGATTTGGGTTGAGCAAGTCTGGATTGCCTCCTGCTTAAGGCTGATTTAGAGGGATAGTTTCTATGGAATTTAGGGAATGAAGAGACCAGGAGGTATTTAAGGTCTTTCATCTCCTTTCCCTTCTCTTGCAAGGTCTTGAAAAGTTCAGCTGCTGCAGAGCCAAGCAAGGCTCCATTTTCCAGGGGACATCCAGCAATTTAGATTTGATATCCTCGGGCAAGGGTTGTAACCTGAGCCACACAAACCTCCTTGGGACAGACCCAGATGCCGCTGCCCAAGCAGAAGCCTCTATGGCCTCATAGCTACATTTGATAGAATGCCTGCATAGCTACATTTGATAGAATGCCTGGTTACCTGGGAGGTGTGGTAGCTAACAGGGATGTAGCTAGGATTTTGTTCTCAGATTCAGGTAATTCAGAAATTACTTTAGACAGCTGAGAGAGGAGTTCCAAACAATATTTAGTCATATGGGTCTGGTAATTTATAGCTCTAAATATAAGAGTGACAGAAGTATAAACTTTCTTGCCAAGTCTTTCCAAATGTCTGCTGTCCTTTGTCTGAAGGAGGGACGTCGACTAGAGGATTTGTCAAAAAACACAGAGATGAGTGATTGATCAGCTGTTGGTACTCTGAACAAGTACTTACAATCTGCAGGCACCTTACAAAACCTGTCAGGTTTTTTGGGCAGTGGTGGTAGAGAGTCAGGGGTCTTGCCAGAGGATGCAAAGGCATCCAAAAAGGCCAGAACAACAGGGCAGATAGCAGAGGGACTGGGGTTGTCCACATGTAGTAGATATTTTTGCATATCTATCATTTCTGAAGCTTCCCATTTGAAATGTTCTTGCATTCTAGTAAGAATGTCACTGAAAGACATCTCTTCTACAGGGGAGTTTGTCCCATTAGAATCTTCCTCAAAGGAGGCGTAGTCCAGAGGAAAGGGAATCTGAGTAGAGTAAGCAAGAAAGTCCTCATCAGAAGAAAGGTTCTCCTCAGATGAAGATTCTTCCCTAGCCCTCTTTTGTGAAGAAGCAGGCCTAGGGGAAGGAGGGATAGCAATTGGGGGGGGGGGGGGTAGTTTAAGAGCATTGGAGATGCTTTGGGAAGAAGGGCAAATGTACTTGGTTTTCTTTTTCTTTTTGATGAGCATGTCCACTCTACGAAGAGAATGTGGGCCGGACGTAGACCTGCATTCTATAATGCCTGAATCCACTTTCTCATGAAAAAGAATTGTTGGAATCCCTCATGGCACTTCAGAAATAATGAGTTGTGATTCCCTTTGGATGTCTGGAGCAGATGCCTGTGGTACCTCCAAGAATGTGCTACTATCTTGTTCCATGGTAACCTCCTTTACTGGTTCTGCCTGCGGTTCAGACGGTGGCCTAAAATGAATCTCCAGACGGGTAGTTGTCTTGGGATGGATGTCAGGCCCTGGAGGTGCAGCCAAGGTTTCTTGGCCTTCCACTTCGTTACCAACTGAGCTTCTGAGGTTGAGGGACCCTCCATCCTATTCCTGAGTAGTTTGAGACGCTGATTTGCCAGATATATGGAAAGAAAGTTAAGTCTGCTACATAGGGTTTTTGGGAAAAATGACTGGCAGACAGGACAGGCCTTATGGTCGAGGGAAGGCCCAAGACAAAACAGGCACTTGTTGATGGGTGTCTATGTGAAATCTGACAGTCACATCTGCCCTTCTTGGATGACATTAAAAGTGAAACTTTACCAAAGTAAGAAAAGGATTCCCCAACAGGGCACTTATCCGAGTACAAGTTCCTTCAGAGGTCGGACCATATGTACAAGAAAGCACACTCTTTCTGGCAGCAAAGAAGTTCTGAGGATGGTGTGTATGTACATTACTTTTATAGTCTACGTCCGACTGACTACGTGTGATGTACCAAAAATCCTATGCACCTAAGATTTTTGTAAACTGGCCAATGGGTTGCTTGGTAGGCAATCTCTCTCACGTAAAGAATACGGCAACAGCAGAATAGAATGACAAGACATTTACAATCATCAGGCATCTTATAAAATCTATAAGGCTTCTTAGGAGCAGGGGGTTGAGAATCAGGAGCCAAATCAGTTACAGAAAAGGTGCCCAACAAGGCAGCAAGAACAGGAGGAACAACAGAGGACTTGGGGGACTCCCTTTGAAGGAGGTCATAATACATCTTCTGCACATCAGAAATTTGGGTATAGTCCCACTTAAACTCCATCACATGGGAAATACTATTCCCAAGAGAAATCTCCTGAAACGGAAAACCTGAACTAACAGAGTCCACTTCCTCTGAGCCATAATCCAAGGAAGAAGGAATCTGGGAATAATAGCCAAAGACCCCTCATCAGATTCTACTTCATCATCAGAAGAAACCTGCATCCTAGGGTTCTTAAGGGGAGTTAAGACCAAGGGGGAAAGAACACAGACTTCCTGAGGCGGCTTTAAAGCCATAACAGCATTAAACCAACCCTGTGTGAAATCCTGCCATTCACGCTGAAGATCCTTGGGAACTGGGAAAATACGTTTAGTCATCCATTTCTTTTTCAAAGGGACGTTAGCCCTAAACATCTTAGGTGGTTCATACCCCTGCCAAAACTCAATCAGCATAGTGAGAATCTCCTCAAGAATCTGCATAACACCTGTGGGTTCTTTGGATATTATTGGATGAGGTTCCCCCTGAACATCCAAAATGGACATCTGCAGAGCCACCAAAGATATGTAATAAGCCGGGTCACATGGCAGCCTCTAGGGCAGTCAAGGGAGAGGAATCCACCTGAAGAACCAGAAATCCTCAGAGCTTTTATCAGCCTCGAGACAGACGTCCAATAAAGGCAGTATAGAAGAAGAATCTGACTGAACTTTCCTGGCCTTTCTCCTTGGACAGCTTACCCTCAGGCCAGGATGATTCCGTCATTGAACCCTGAGAACAATTTATGAGGTTGGTTCTCTAAGTAAATAGCTAAAGAAGAGAGACGACTACAAAGAGTTTTAGGGACAAATGCAGAGCAAACAAGGTAACATATGGTCGTGAGAACCACCTAAGCAAAACACAATGCTCATGATGTTCCTTATGGGGAATCTGTCTCCCATGGCAGCAATTCCCCTTTCTGGATGACACACACACCATCTAACAATAAATAAATAAATAAATAAAAATCTCTATGGGCACTTACCAAGAAATGGCTTGGTAGCCAGAAGATGAAAGCGGGTTTAGACAGACGATCAGAGATGGGGTTTGAACTGGTGGCAAAGAAGTCTGGATGATGTCTATATGTCCCCTTTATGCCCTATGCGAGGAGTATAAATGTGATGTATGACACCCCTATAACAACTAAGGCTTTGGTATACTGGACGGAATTCGGGCTGCCCTTGAAAGGGAATCCCCTTAGTGAAGGATAGTGCCCAGCAATGGAACAGTATCAGCCGACCAGTGATCCTCAAAAGCCCATTAAGGAGTGCTCTCTTCAGCTGTAGGAAAGTAACAAAGGGCTTGGGTCCCCAAACCTATCTTTCAATCACCTTAACTCAAGATGCCTAACAGTTTGGGTGTGAAGAAGGCACCTTAAAGCTTCAGAAGCTGGCCAGCTGTTATATTCTTAGGATATAACTCACATAGCATGCAGCAGTGATCCATATGAAGATAGTCATCTGTTCCTGAGGTTCCCCCTGTTAACGTCCTCATGAAGAATCTTGTTCAGGAGCCCATGGACCTATCAGTATGCATAATGCCATGCACCGAGAGTCCTGAGAAGTTCCTTTATGACTCAAGATGTTAATGAGCTTCATCCTGTAGTCTTGGGTTTGATTCCTTAGTCCCCATCTGTCTGGTATGCAACTGAGGCAATTACTTATCAGCCTGTGCTCCTGAGCCTACACTGAAAATGAACCTCAACCCAGTCAAACAACCTGGTTAACAAAATCCAGACGAAAAGAAAACATGTCATATCGCAAGAACATTACACTTAAAATAATCTTACCATATGCTGTTCCTGGGCCAAATTCACTTCCTGCATCAAGCATTGACTGGCCCAGAACTTCATAATTATTTAAACGACTTGGGGCTTTTCTATCCAGCTTTTCGTAAACTAAGTCTTCCATTCTGGCATCTAGAAAGGCAAGAATATAGATTCATTTATGGATACCAGTGGAAAACACCAAGAACATTTCTTTTGTAACCAAGATTTAAGATACCACAAGCAAATTAAAATGAAATTATACCACAATCGCGTAAAATGAAATTAGAACTGAAGTCATCTAAAAATGCAAAGCTGGTAACTACTAGTATATCTCACTGGAAGCTTTATGCTTAATGAGTCTACTATGAATGTTTTTTTTTTGTTTTTTTAAGCAAGGCTGTTTCTTCCTTCTTGAATGTACACATTCAGTGATAAATTAAATACGACAAACTGAAACCATTCTGATCCTCCTCAGCATTTTTAATTATTTTTAAGTTTGCTTATTGGGGTACTGCTCTGATCAAAAATTACCTTTTCCAGATACAGTCTGGCTGAGAATATCAAAGTAAATGGAACAATTAACAAAAGTGAAATTATAACACTATACACAGTAGTACACGATACATCAATAAATGATTATACTATATTAGAACACATGGCCGAAATAAACAACAATATTCCACCAGTAATACATCAAGTGTTACAGGAACCAGAATATTCACAGTGTTTTACACTATCTACAGCCTCAGTAAGAAGTTATTAGAGGTACAGTAAGGGAGAGTTGACAGAGAGCAGAAGTACAAAACAGTTGCACAAGTAACATGATCTATTTGCAGGCAGGAACTTGGGTTTTCATAGGTTATTTTTTTTTTTTTTAAATTAAATTGCAGCCTTAAATTTTAGTTGGAAGATAAATGTGTTTACAAGAGGCCATAAGAAACAAAAGCACTGTTTAGTCCTGTGAAGTT
>NC_056744.1:939705145-939782445 GCF_019279795.1 Protopterus annectens | reverse complement strand
ACAAATTAAATCAGAAGGTGCTTCAACAAAGTATTAGTTTAAGGGTGTGGACACTTATGCAACCAGCTTATTGTACATATTTTGTTACATTTTACCCCTAACAGATTTGTTTGTTTTTTCAATTGAATTGTACAGATTATCGGTCACATTAAAGGTGGGAAAAGTTTTGAAATGATTTATTGTGGTCTCATTTTATACATGATGAAAACAGAAGCGCGGAGGAAACACGCCCCCAAAGTAAGCTCTTGCTTATGGATGTAAGCAAGCCGTTTCTTAACAACTTTTAACCAACGTTTAGAAAATTTGCATGAGGCCAACCCTAAATGAGAGGTTGTTAATTGAATAATTGTTTTTCTATTTAATATGGATATGGACTGCCATTTAGTGTTTTAGTTTTGTCTGAGGAAGGAAGGATACGAAGCCTTCCGAAAGTGCTTGTCTTAAAATAAAAGTTCTTACGTTATTTTATTCAACTTTTGTTGCTCCATTGGCTTTATATTGGTTTTATATTCACACTTGGATTATCGCTGTGATTATTTTTATACCTGTGCAAGAGCTTACTTTGGGGGCGTGTTTCCTCCGCGCTTCTGTTTTCATCAGTTCGTGAGGTTTTTTCGTATCACTCATTTTATACATCACAAAAACCTAGCAGTTTAACAGGGGTGTGTACACTTTTTATATCCACTGTATGTATATATGTGTGTGTATATATATATATATATATTATATATATGTGTGCATGTGTATGTTCTGTGTGTGTGTGTGTGTGTGTATATATATATATATATATATATATATATATATATATATATATGTATATATATATGTCCCATTTGAATGATCAAAATTGCACTTTAGCAACAACACTTCAATGAACATTACAACACCGAAGCCGTTCTGCCGAAATATCAGTTTGCAGGAAACTCACTTAATTGGATAACATACCACTGAAAACAAATCTTAATAAAAACAAACACAAAAACACTTATTCTACCACACTTTTGTAGGGGGCAAGCCCCCCTGTACCCATGTGGGGTGGTTGTGCCCACACACCCCCTGCAAATTATATATACCAACTCCGAGATCACAGTACAGTGATGGACAGGATACATCTCCAATATTCACTGTACTGTCATCTGCATTAAAAATCAAGCAGCATTGTTAACATAAGTTTAACCTACAAAATACAGCCCTACAAGACCATGGGATACTTACCTGTTTACTAGCTTAACTACTTCACTGAAAAGTAACTCGAGCAACTAACAGTTTGGCAAAGTGTTATTTTGGCAGAACAGCAAAAGTGTGGTAGAATAAATGTTTTTGTTTTTATTTAGATTTGTTTTTCGCTAAAGTGTATCTTCGATCATTCAAATGGGATCCGTGTGTGTATGTATATATATATATATATATATATATATATATATATATATGGATCACCTTCAGATGCCCGAAATCGCGTTTCGCTGACACACAAATCACCGACACCAAAAGACCGACAACAAAAAATACCGACAATGCAAAACACCGAAAACCATTGCACCAACACACTACACGTAAACAACACAGTACACTACATAACATATCCACTATCCCTAACCCAAACCCTAACCCTAAGGTCCGACACTACCGCACACTTACCCTACCTGCACCCTAACCCTAACTCACTTACCCACCCCTAACCCCAAGGTCCGACACTACCGCACACTCACCCTACCTGCACCCTAACCCTAACTCACTTACCCACCCCTAACCCCAAGGTCCGACACTACCGCACACTCACCCTACCTGCACCCTAACCCTAACTCACTTAACGCACCCCTAAACCCACAGTCCCTCACTATCGCACACACACCCTACCTGCACGCTAACCCTAACTCACTTAACCCACCCCTAAACCCACAGTCCCTCACTATCGCACACTTACCTGTCCGCTCCCTAACACTAAATCCCTCACTCAATCGCACACTTACCGAGTCCGTCGGTTTCTCACCTTGTCAGTCATCTGCATTGTCGGTGTTTTCGTCCCGTCGGATTCCGTGTCGGCGAAACGCGTTGTTGGGCATCTGAAGGTGACCCATATATATACATATATATACACACACACACACTACTCTTTTTGATAGGTGCAGTGGGGTCTTTTATAGCAACCTGTGCTATTAATAACTCAGGCAGATGGGGACTTTAACATCTCATCTGAATGTTGACATGCTCAGAAGTGCAGTACTCCTATATACTGCACTGCAGTGTCAACAATTGATTTACCTGGTGTCTGAAAGGAGCCCACAGCCTTCTGTACCATAGGTGAGTGTGCTGCTTGTTGTGCCAACAATGCCAATAAATAAATGCTTTCCAGGAAATGTTGAAGCACTCTGCGTCTGAACTCTATGTACAGCAATGAACTACAGGAGAGCTGGAAGCAAAGCTACATCATGGTAGTAATGAGACAGAGAAAGTGAAGACTCTCCAGATGCTAGGTGGTATTAATATCTGTGACATGCAATTGTTCAGGTTACAGAAGATGAATCACTTCATAAAAGCTCATCAATTTTCTCACGTTTCTAAATTTTAGTTAGAAGATAAAATATATGAGTAAGTACAATAATACCTAGGAGCTGAGAGAATGTACACATCTGAGATGTACCAATAAGGGATTAATTTACAAACAGGTTGCTATTGAAAAATGTTTTTTTCTGAGCTGCATCTTCATAACTCTACTCAAGTTCCTGACAGGTAAGCAAAGCATAGCTTGATCACAGATGAGGAAAAATGTTAAACTGTTTTCCACTGCATGCTTGAAAGATATCCGCTTATAAACTATGACACGTACCTAAGGAGAACAAACAGTAATATACCTAGTAGGTTTATTCATGATATTAGCTGCAAATGTCTGCATGTATATATCTTATTTTGTAAATGAAAAGAATGAAATATGTTTAGACGGATATAACCTTTAGCTCTGAATCAAGCCATCCTCTTCTGTAATGCATATAATTTTTATTACACAGACCATGTACATCATACTCCTTCAGCCCCTGCATTGCAAATTTGCATTTGTCCATCTTTGCTCATCACTATCCTGCCTGGCAAGACTAATACTTATTATTTTACTACTTTGGGGGAATGCAGTCAAATTATTCATTGCAGTTTTTGCCAATTCCATGACTTCCTTATATGTTTTTTAGCCAGTCTAGTTTCTCTTTTTCATGCACACCTAAAAGATCTTCATAATTTCAGCTACTAACCTTTATTTCCCCATTTCCCCTTTTACCACACTGATTCTCCACTTTACATTTCCACTCTTTTTTCCTTTTTCATTTTGTTATGGCTTTCCATTTCTCCTTTGTAATCCAGACCAATTTTCTTTTTGCCTTGTTAATTATTTTTTATTCTTTATCCATAGCCCGCCAGATAGATTTTTTTTATGTTCTTCCACAGTTCTTCTACTTCACCACCACCTACCAAAGTCCATAGTTAGGTCCTTTATTCAGTCATAATACTAGACCTTCCATTAAGGTCCCTTCAGGTACTGTTCCTATGTCCAGTATGAATCTTGCTGTTATATGACCAATACTGGCAGAAGACATTAATCAACCTACTTTTTCCCATTTTCTAATAAGGACTGAGCATTACATCAATTGTGATCATTAGTCTCAATTCAATGCCACTCTCCCATCTTCTTTGACAGTCATGCCTGACTGACACAGGTCTTGACTCATACAATCTATCAGTTCTTTGCTAGACACCCTTATTTCCTCTTGCCTTCTTATGATCTTTCCCAAATCTTCTACACCGTATTGTCTTCTGCTTTCCTGCAAATACAACTGAACCACTGTAATCTGTTCTCTTTGACCTTCTCTGCAATTGAGGTTATTTGGATTTCTGATCTGATATCCGCATTTGTCTGTCTCACAGTGTGCATCCTACCACCATTCTCAGACACTTCATCCTCATCACCTCTAGCTCCTCAGCTGCTCTGTCTTCACTGCCCAGGTTTCTGTACCAGGCAGTAGTATTGGTTGCACCAGCATTTGTACAACTAACTTTTCACCTTTGTTGGCATTCTTCCATCATACTCTACTGCAGCTGTTCTAATTCTAGCTTTGACTTCCTCATTCAGGCGTCCTTTCCCCTCAACTATGTCTCCTAGGTACTTGAAACTGTTAACTTCTTCCATTATTTTCTCTTCTCAGTTTCTTCGAATTTCCCCAGTTGCTACCAGTACATCTGTCTTATCTATACTCTGTTTCATCCAATGGATTCTACATTCCATTCTGGTAAACTTTGCTGAAGTTCTTTTTCAGAGACTGCCTGCAATGTCATATCATCTGCATACAGTGACTATGTTGATCTTTCCTCTCTGATCTATTTGCTAATGTAGTTCATCACCAGTATGAACAGCAGTGGGATTAGAGCTGAACCCGATGCACACCCACTCCCACTGGGAATCCACCCATGAGTCCGAACACTGTGCTTGTGTCATTGGGTTTTTGAACATAGCCTTCTCTATTTCTACCAATATTTCTGGGACTTCAAACCATCACAGGACTGCTCAAATCAGCTTTGTTGGGATCTTGACATATGCTTTCTTCAGGTCTAGGAATTCCAGTTGGACTCTTTCCCCATCTCTAGCTTATTTTTTGTCTTGCCTCACTGCAAACATCTAGTCAGTTATTCTGCATCATGATTTGAATCTGAACTGCCTGTCTCCATCTTACTTTCTAATATTATGCATATTTGTTTATTAATCACCCTCTCCAGACCTTTCATGCAGTACGACAGGAGTTTGATACCTTTATAATGCCCACAGTTGTGAATATCCCCTTTGTTCTTGGACACTAGCACTAGTGTGCCTATTTTCCAGTCATATGGGCTACGCTTTTCTCTCCATATTGCAAGGAGTGCCCTCAGGTATCATTTTGACCATAATTTACTCAACCTCTTCAATTTATCTTCTTTGACCTTATCTGAGTCTGCTGCTTTCCCTGACTTCATTTCCTTTAGTGCTGTTCCTTCTTCTAGCGGGGGGGGGGGGGGGGGGGGGTCCTCTTCTACTTTCATTGTTTGTTGTGTCTCAGGCAATACAACTTCTGTGGTGCTTTCTTCATTCAGAAGCTACTTGAAATATTCTTTCCAACTGTCTTTGATGTCAAGCCATTTACCAGATGGAAGTCTAGAATGAACTCTCCTTCTTTATTCCTGTTGCCCTACCCATGTGGACACAGGCAGTCCTTATGTCCTGTTTATTTGTCCTGGTATGAGCATTCACATCCCCATTATCAACGCAAACTCATTTTGTTCTGCTTTATAAAGTACATTCTGCAACTGGCTGAATGTACTCTTTTCCTCATTGTCACAACATTGCTGGGGGCATAAGCCGAGAATATGAATACTGGTTTATCCTTACACTGGATACTGAATGCCACAAGTCTGCCACTAATGGCAGTCAGACTGCCATGAGTCTGTCTTTACTTCTGATAATATCCCCCACTGTCTTCTGCAGCCTCTCCCTCATCACAATTCCACACCATTTCTATTCTGTCCACTTCCTGAGTATCAGATTCTTGATCCCAAGCCAAGTGACTTTGATGTATTGCCCTTCCATCTTGTCTCCTGGATACATAGGATATCCAGTCTTCTCCTTGCCATTATGTCATCTACTTCCAAGATGCATCTTGTCAGTGCACCTATAATGAATGTAGCAATCTTAAGGATTGGTAAGGCAAGTTAATTGGTTTCATGTCCAGCTTTTGTTCAAAAGAGCTATCCCAGGTAACCCAAGCTCGGCAACTGTACACCAGATGGCCTGTAGCTTACTGATCCAGGGCTACTAGGCTTTATAGGAAGCATATATTGGCCAATGGGGGCACATAGATTCCCCCTTATCATCAGAGTAGGCTGGATCCTTAATATCCTTATCACTGGCAAATAGTGAAACAAAATCAACCAATATTTTTTTTCTTTTACATCGAGTGGCTAGCCCCGAGATAGTGCTCAGTCTGTGATCCATGTTCTCTTATCTAAAGGATACTGCACACCACAGCTAATACCCAAATCAGTTGGTCTGTAGAACTCTTCCTGACAGGCACCTACTAGAGACTGTGCTGCTGCTCACAATTCCACTCTTGGATGAGTTTGAGGTGGAAACAGCATGTTTTTGGGAGGTACTCCAAAGAGACACAGGAAGAACATGCAAATTCCATACAGGCATTATCTGGAGATCAGGATTGAACCTTGTATCTTGCACATAGAGCTTAACCATTATGCTACCTGTAGCACTGGGGTTTATACTTCTTTTCTTTTCTCTAGAAAGCATATGACCAAGAATTCCTGTTTTCAGCTATTTTTGAGTCCATTCTAGGTTGAATACCTCAGTCACTTTTCTATGCTGACTTTGAGGGATGAGATATTGCAAAGCCGATCTCTGAAAGATTAAGGCTGACCCTCTTCTTTGCAGTTTATCCTCACCTCTTGCACATGTGCCAGTGTATCACATTTTGTCTTTTGTTGTAATCAGCTGCACTGCTATGAAGCTTGTGTTTGGTTCTTTGACAACTTCTACCTCTTCCTGCAAGCCTTTAAGATCCTTTCTCTTTCCTTGCCCCATCTCTTCCAGATCTTACCAATAGTCCTTCCAATCTATCCTTTGTGTACAGGGTCATCATTCTACTATTTTTACTTACCCCACTTTATAAACACCTTATAACCCAGTACCATCAAGGTCTAGCATCTTCTGTCAATAGCAGACATTGCAGTTACCAAACTATGTCAAGCACTCCCCCCAAATACATTAGTTTTCTAGTCCCAGGACTACACTTCTTGTAATGATGAGCAAAACTATGTACTTTATTTGCCAGGCTCTCCTATAAGTATTCATTCTTGATTTCCTAGGTGGAGATTTCATACTATCTCCTTGCCTTTTTCTTCTAGTGCTCTTTTCTATTCTCTTCCTCCTTCAAGCTGTTGCTTTGTTGCATTCTACCTACATCTGCTTTCATGTAGTTCCCTTCTACGGTCTCTCCCCTTAAATTTTATTTCTCCCCTTGATACTTTTTCACTCTCCCTTCCTATATCACCCATACTCTGCTCTTGTCTATGCCCCATTATACTGCTCTGCTGCTGCCTTCTTCTATTCTTTCCTCTTTTTCCTGATAGTCTACAATGTAACATATCCCCTTATGTTAATACCATTTTTTGACACCTTTTTTATCACCTTAGTTTTGAGGATCAAATATCCTTGTGTCTTTCCAGCATGCATTAGTAATACAGTTACATTGGGAATGCAATGATCTCTCTCCCTGCTGAGCAGCTCCCTGTACACTTATGCTCTCCCATCTTCCCCACTGTCACAATTCCTTGCTCCTTACCTCACTCTGAGCTAGCAGATGAAATGCCTAAATCTTGTACTCTTTATATTGCTGCCCCTGTTAAGGGCATCATATCTAAAACTGCCACCATACTCTCAAAGATACCTCCTTGTTTTTTTTTTCCAATGATTCATCTAGGTAACCTTCAGGCCTTTAAGTTTCCACATGGACTACTATATGTGAACACTCACTCTTATGATCAGTCTGGTCAATGTTAGGTCCAGACCTAGTCAACTTTAGGTCTGGGATTATGTTCATTTTCACCAAACATCTCATTTCCCCTTGATTCCTTACCTGATGCCTGTGGTGATACAGTCCCTCACCACCGGGGCCACTGCTTCACCTCCTAGACTCTTACTCCTCTACAAAATGAGCTTGACCTACCTCACTTCTCCCTACACTACTTTTTATGACTATTTCCCTCTATTTCTGATTTGCAACTGGCTAGGTGCTAACCTCCTTCCTTGGTTACCCTTCTCTTCCTATTCCGCATGATGGCTCCTGCTTGGCCACCTATAGTCTTGGGTCTACTCCATTTTTGAACACCTCTGACTGCCCATGTCCCTATATGTTAACTTTCTGCTCCTAAACCACTGTCTCACATCTGCCTCCCTATCTTGAATTCATCCCTTACTCAAGAATGTTCTTTATTCCTCCACACTCTACATGTATTCTCTCATTCAACCTTCCTCTTCCCTCTGTAGTGCTCTTAAATTAAGTCAGCATATCCTAATCTGCATTTTTAAAGCTTTGGTGCATCACCCTGTGCCAGTGTGTACCTGAAGGAATGCCTTTCTTCTATGAATATTCAGTAGTGTTAGTATTGAAAGGTGCTGTTTGTTCCTGCTCCCAGCACTACTTTTTGCACAGCAATGAGCATGTTGTAGATACAGCTGGTTATGCATAAACATCTGAGCTCTCTGCTGCATCTTTCTTCTGTTCCATTCTACTGCTGACTTGGCCACATAAAACCATCTTGTCCTGATTCTCTTTTGTCACCTAACTGCCTACTTCCAACTGCAGGTGTGACAATCAGTGGTACACCAGACTGACATGTTCCTTTAGCTTTGCTTTATATTAACAATTTTAATGTAATGTTACATTCCTGGCAATGACTGAAGTCAGGAGATACTTAACTCATTACAGCCTACTCACACCCAGAGACATTTCTGCAGTTACATCCTACTGACACCTGAAGGTGCCAAATACTACTTGTTCACATTTGCATTAATAATTGTAAAACCATGCTACATACAAGGTATTAAGATTTCATCTTAGCTTACATGATAGCAAACACAATAGTATTGATATCTGTCCTGTCTCTAGGGCAGCTGGAAAGATATTGATTATACTTTGTATACCATGTGTATTGCCATAATTTTCATAGCCCTATGAAAATCAAATGACACAGAAGTGCTTAGCCTCATATGAAAGCTCAAAGCTGTAAAGAAAATGCTGCTGATAGCATGTTTGCGGCTTGAATGGTTGCTGAAATATCCTAAGCTATTTATACAACACTACAAAAATTACTATTTCCTGTGTTTATTGTGGCTTAAAAGAATCTAGTTTAAGACCTTGAATTCAACTACTATAAACACTACCTTATGTTGAATAGTAGTTTACAGTTTTCTAGTAGCACTTATGGTCTTAGAGATATCAGCATGTTTGAACTGTGAGATGATAACTTTTTTTTTTTTAAAATGCTCAGGCCATGCTCATTGGCAGTTAGAGTAAAACTCAAAAGACCTCCTTGGAGGGAATGAGCATAAGATTACTTGTTCTTAACTGCATAACTCAGAGCTGGATCATGGTCACACGAGGCCCTAGGCAAGGTATTGAGCACCCTCCCCGGCAGCTGTAATAATATTCCATTACTTGGCTGTCTCTTGTCAGTTACTGAAAATACACTGTTCAGACATGTCAGTGCACATACCATTTCTTTTTTTCACTTTCAAAATAATCACAGAGATTTGGATTTAATTTAAAACTATAAACTTTTAGAACAAACACACTAGCATTCATCTGCTAAACAAATCAAAACAGTTTTACACTGAAAACAGATTTAGCATGAGCAACACTAAACAACTCCTTTCTTGAAATTTACATTTACTGAAAACACATCTAACAAAGTGCAAGACATGCTGGTATTTATAGTTAAACAACATATGCTGAAGCACTAATTAACTTCTATGTGAACAATCCAGGAAGACAAAAGTGCAATGCATTTCTTAACAGTTTGGGGTAGCCCACTGAATGCACGTGACCATTTTAAGGGCAGCCTAGGAGCATGGCTTAAGTGGTCAGAGTCACATGGAACATAAATGAAGATTTGAGGGGAATCAAATTCTGCACTACAGAAGCAGCTCATAGCATAACTCATCTGCACCAAGTACCAGAGAATGTTGTAGCCCTATACACAGCATTTCGCACATATGCCTGCAAAAAAAACAAGGTTAACTGTATTCACAGTTAAAATATTAACATTAAACCCACTAAACATACTTGTTTTTTCCCTTAGTGCTTGCTCACAGGTTTCATCTCGCTTCACTCGGGCTCACTCTGCTCCCCTACCCTACCCTCATTCCCACCCACACCCAGTTCAATTAAATGTATACTTCTATAGACCCCACCCCCTAATACCTACCTCTGACCTCATTTCCTTTTCCCTAAACCCACACCATCCTTATTACCAACCCACTACACATCCCCTGCATTTTACATATCCCTCCCCTCACACTAACACACATACCCACAACACACCCACTATGTCTCTTCCCCACTACTCACCATACCATCTTACACTCTCTCTCTAGCATTAATACTACTGACATACCTGACATCCCTAAACTCACCTTATCTATCTCCCAAGACTACATCAATCACCAACACACTCCTTAACTCTAACATCCTACTCTAATATATCTCGGACTCACTCCGCTCCCCTACCCTACCCTCATTCCCACCCACACCCAGTTCAATTAAATGTATACTTCTATAGATCCCACCCCCTAATACCTACCTCTGACCTCATTTCCTTTTCCCTAAACCCACACCCTCCTTATTACCAACCCACTACACATCCCCTGCATTTTACATATCCCTCCCCTCACACTAACACACATACCCACAACACACCCACTATGTCTCTTCCCCACTACTCACCATACCATCTTACACTCTCTCTCTAGCATTAATACTACTGACATACCTGACATCCCTAAACTCACCTTATCTATCTCCCAAGACTACATCAATCACCAACACACTCCCTAACTCTAACATCCTACTCTAACATATCTCCAAGCCTTATCCAACCACACCCTATCTTCCTCTTTACACTCAAACACTTTACTGATAACCACCTATCTCCATTCAAATTAGAATACAAACATCAGTCTTATGTGGCACAAACAACCTTGGCTAATGCCCCCATCACTAAACATGTTCTCTCCCTATGTGGAGATATTCACCCAAACCCAGGACCCAGTCCCACAACCCCCAACAACAATAATTTCCATAAATCACTACAATGCACCACTATTAACCTCCAAAGCATTAGGAATAAAATACCAGAATTCCATGCCTATATCCCAAACTAAACCATACTTGCCACTATTGAAACTTGGCTAAAACCATATGTCAAAGACCCTGAATTCCTCCCACCCGGTTACTCCTGCCTCAGAGCAGATAGACCCAACAAAAAAGGAGGAGGCATTGCCCTATTCTTCTCACATAGCCTGTCCATTACCTTGTACACATCTCTAATACCCCAATTCTCGAATGCTGAAATACTAATTGCTTTCTTAAACTTAAATAATAACAAAAGCATATGTATTACAACATTATACCTACCACCAGGAAATAATACCCCACTTCTTGAAGAAATCTTAGCTTGGATCGCCTCAAAAATCAACAATGAAACAATCATACTTGGTGATGTGAATATAAATTGACCCAGCCTAGTAAACAACTCCTTACCCCCAAATATCAACCTCTACAACTTTGCCTAAGTAATCACAGATATAACCAGACCAGTTAAAAACAATAGCGGTGGCTCAGTCCTCGACTGGATTCTTGTTTCTGACCCCAAGTTCTCCAAAACAGGTACCCTTCCCTGCAATATCAGTGATCACAACCCAGCCTATGCCATATGCGAGACATCCCAACTACCCAACCAACATCATTATATACTGCAGCAAAGCCTTACTAATTTCAACCAAGACATGTTTATTGACCCTCTAAAATCTATCAACTGGAACATACTAAAAATCCTTTCCCTAGATGAAGCAGATGAATTTTTTAATTCAACCTTCCTAAAAGTCCTAAACTATCATGCCCCTCTGCGCCGTAAAAGAGTAAAAACAAAAACCTGTATCTGGCTCTCAAAATGTACCAAGCAGGCTATGGTCATAAGATACAAAGTCTGGAAAAAATAGCATACAACTACCAATCCCTCTGACCTCCAACAGTACAGGCACCATCACAACAAAATCAAATGCCTAGTAATCAATGACAAAAAGAATCATTATATTAAATTGCAGCATAATTACAAACAAAACCCAAAGCAATTCTGGTCCTTCATATCCACATTATTAAACCCTGGATCAAAAAGTAAACCCTGTCCACACCCTGAAAAAAACACCCCAAGAAATTGCCACAATCTTTAATTCATACTTTGTTGAAACTATAGCCAAACTAACTGCCACATTCCCATCCCCATCTACTCAAACTAACCACGCTACCAACTACAACCACCTAGAAGATCCACCCACTACCATATTTTCTCTCTCTCCAATCTCAACATATACCATAAACAAACTCCTACTTAAATTGAAACCAGGAAGTAATGCCCCTGGCAACCTACCCTCAGAATACCTGAAAATGTCAGCTCCAGCCATCACCAACCCCATTAGCATACTCCTAAACAGGTCAATACAGGAATCCTACATACCCACCATCTGGAAGAAAGCCTACATTCTTTCCCTACATAAAGGTGGTAATAATACAGATACCTCACATTTCCGCCCCATAGCTATATTAGCCCCAGTCTCCAAAATCTTAGAAAAATGCATACACTCCCAGCTCCAGCAATACCTCTTAAACAACAATCTTCTTTCTTCCTGTCAACATAGTTTCCACCCCACTCATAGTACTACCATTGCTCTGCTATCCTTTACAAATACTATTAACCAAGCATGCAATGAAGGAAGTTTTGTCTCCTATCTCTTCCTGGATCTATCAAAAGTATTCAACACCATTTCCCACTCCCTACTGCTCTCCAAGCTTTTAGCTCTGAACCTGTCCCCACCAACTCTGCTCTGGTTTTCCAACTACCTATCCACTAGAAAACAATCCACTAGATGGCTCAAATCTACCTCAACATTCCTTGGCACCCCTACAGGAGCTCAAGGATACATATTAGGCCCTCTGCTTTTCAGTATTTTTATTAACGACTTTCACTCTTGTGTCCCTAACAACTCAATTATTCAATACGCAGATGACTCAACTATAATTTCCTCCTCCAAAACCATACCCGAACTACTCTCATACACATAGCAAGCATTCTCCTCTATAGAAAGCTGGATGACTAACAATCATCTCTCACACAATTCTAACAAAACCAAATTTCTTCTCTTCTCCCCTAAAAAAAAAAACACTACTATAAATAAACCAGACTTCAACATCTACACATTAAACAAAACCACCCTGGAAATCGTGACATACACTAAACTGCTATGTGTTATCTTAAACAAAAGCCTAACATTCGACCGGCACATCCACAATAACATAAAAAGGACCCATCAGAAGCTAGGAACCCTCTATAGGCATAAAAACTTCCTCAACCCTACTACCAAAAAACCCCCTGCCACTACCTTTCTACTACCCTCCTTACTATATGGCGCCCCCTCCTCACTAACATTCACACAACCCTAAAAAATAAAATGGAAACCTGAAAAATAGCAACGTTTGCAATTAATGCCACCTACTCTTCCCACCACTGTTCCTCACTGCAAACACTCAAATGGCTTGAGCTACCTCAATACCTCACTCACCAACAACTCTTAATAGCCCATAAAATTATCTACAAACCCCTTGACTGTCCAGCCCTTACCTCCACCTTAACTCAATACCACCAAAACAGGCCACTTAGATCACAAAATGAAACCTTATTACTCGTCCAAAAACCTGCACTCCCCGCCAGACAGAGACTCTACTCTTTCTGTATTGCCAAACTCTGGAACTCACTCCCTGCATCACTCAGAGCCACCAGTACTGCCAGGACCTTCAAAGATGGCCTCCATTCTCATCTAGTTACCCTGTGGCAATGCTCATGCTCCACACCCCACATTACCTGATCCCTTCCATACTGCCCTATTAGCAAAATTATAACCATACCCCTTATAACTGTTTTTCCCCCTGCTATGTCTGCCAGACTGTTATGATATTCATTTATGTAACCATTTCATGGTCTGCCATGACTGCTATAACTTCAAAAATACACAATGCCTGCATTTTTTTTTTTTATTTGCTTTAACCATATTATATTCTATAGCCCCATTCTGTTAACCTAACGGTATGCCTGAACCTGCTGTATCATCCTGTAAATTAACTGTATATCTGAACCTGTTGTAAAGAAAATTATTTTTCTGTTTGTTGTAAAGAAATATGTTTTGATGATTTAATGTCTAGTTGGAGCTTTTCTCTCCAGGCCTCCACTGAAAATGGGCTCATTCCTGCCCAGTGGACACTCCTGGTAAACAAATGCAAAATAAAATAAAAAAATATATTTCAAACTTCATGCTGTCCAGTATGTTCACAGCCAAATATTAAACATACTGTCAATAGTCAACAAACCAAAGATCATATCCAAAGAATATGTCTCGTATGATGATGACATTCCTATTTACTACAGTCGATTTCTTCCTTTATACCACAATGTTGGGGGCTGCTGGAACCAAGCATACACATGGCCATCCATTACAGCCATTTACATGACTATACACCTTATATATCTGCTTGAGAACAAGTGAATGAACATATTCAAAAGTAATGGGACAGAAACCCACTACAAGCCTCCTCTTGCCTCTCATCTTCTTAGCTCAAATCAAAGGCGAAGACCCACAAACCAGGAATACATTTCAAATGTTTATCGCATGTACTTGACTTCTAGACTATCAGCTTTGAAAGCATTTTCTGAAGTATATAAAAGTCTAAAAACTCATGCCTGCCATTTATTTATTGCACAACAATTTATAGGTTCACAGGTATATACTACACTAATGACCACCAAGCCTTTATAAGCCAGGCCTTGTAATCCAAACAAACTGTGTCCTTATGCATCTTGGGCATTTATGGGTGGGTGTTAGGTTTCTAGGGTTATTTGGGAAGGGTGTATGTTAGTTTGTGCATTACTGTCTGCATTTGTCTATCGGAGTCATGGGGGCCAGACCCAGGGGTGAGTTTCCAATTTCCCATCCACTGGTCAAGGTTACATTTAAATATGGTTATGGATGAAAAAGAAGTTATGTCCTTACCATAATGTTCCATCTGTGCTATCGATCTTCATTCATTCTTGACTGATCAATTGGGTCCGACCTCTCAGAACTGACTCAGCCATTATACATAACTTGCGCCAGCCAAAACCTCCCGAGCTAAGGCTCTATACACAATACCCCTCTTCCCATTACCTTAGATTGAGTTTGCAGAGAAGCAGAGAAAACACAGAAGCCCTGTCTACAACATCTCAGGACTAGGTCTGATCCTCCAGATGTCTCTTGGAGGGGACAGGAGGGTGGGATGTTTAGAATGAAGAAGATCGACAACACAGATGGAATGCTATGGAAAGGACATAACTTCTTTATCAGATGTTATCAATCTTCATTCATTTTTGACTGATTGCACAGTCCCCAGCAACCTTTGAACCTGAGCGGCCCTAAGGAAGGATGTTCCTGAGTACCATAGAGCCAAAAGATGCTCTTCCCATGGAGACCATGTGTAATTTGTAATGAGTGATAAAAGTGAGAGTAGTAGCCCATGTTGCAGCTGCACATATTTCATCCATAGAGGCCTTGGAATGAAAGACCACTGAAGTGGAAACAGATCTGGTGGAGTACGCCCTAACCATAGTAGGCAGTTTGAGTTTATTTTGATTGTAGACAAAGGTAACACAGCCTCTAAGCCATTTTGATAAGGTAGCCTTTGAAACAGGTTTGCCCAATCTGGGACCTGAAAAGGACAGAAATAAACTGGCCTGATTTTCAAGAAGATTTTGTTCTGTCCAAGTAAAAACGTAATTGTCTGTGGATGTCCAGCAGACACAAACAGTATTCACCTTTGTTTCAAAAATTTGGAAAGAAAACTGGTAAGTCTATAGACTGGTTAATACTGGGTTCTGATACCACTTTGGGGAGGAAGTACAGGTTGGTTCTTAGCAAGACTCTCTCCTTGTGAAAAATGATGTAAGGATGTTTCATGCATAAAGCTTGGAACTCGGAAAATCTTCTAGCAGATGTGATAGCTACTAGGAAGATGGTTTTCCAAGACAGAAATTTGAGGTCACAAGTAGCTGCTGGCTCAAATGGCTGTCATTTGTATGACTAAGATCAAATCCCATGCAACTACAGGATCTTTGAATAGAGGTTTTAAATATAAAGTGTCTAAGACAAATTTTGCATAAACGGTGAGACATCAAGGAACGATCAAGTCCATCAAGAAAATTAGAAATAGTGGCTACTTGAACCTTAATTGTGGAAGTAGAGGCTCCTGTTCAAATAAGGTTGCTAAATATTCCAGGACCTTATCAACTGGAGGTGAGAAGGGGTCTATGTTGTTTGTACAAGCTTTCTGGTGGATGGTATATGGGAAGCCAGATGAATACCTTGTACTGAAGAGGATAAGTTATTCTGCCTGGCAATTACTAGAATTGGAGATACCAAGCCATCAGCTTGAGATTTTGGAAACTGGGATGCACCAAGCCCTGACTGAGAAAGGGGAACCAGACTTGGTGGGGCCAGTAGGGTGCAATGAGAATTACTCTGCTTCTCAACCTTTGGGCTTTTCTCAAAAAGTGGGGAATCAGTGGATCGGGGGAAGGTGTAAAGATGTCCTGGGGCCTATTGAGGAAAACTGCATCTCTTAAGGACTCTCCCAAGGAGGAATTATGTATAGTAGCTGCTGCATTTGTTGTTTATTGGTGAAGCGAACAGGTCACAGCATGGCTGGCCCAACGATGAAATATCTTCATCGCTATGTTATGGTTGAGAGAACACTCATGAAGCAGGAGAATGCATCTGCTCAATGTGTCCATAATCAGGTCGGATTTTCCAGGGATATGTGTTGCTACTAGAAAGTGGTTGGAAGCAATAGCCCATTGCCAAATCCTTAGACTTCCTGACATAGTAAGATTTGGTTCCTTCTTGTTTGTTGATATACCAGACCACCGGAATGCTGTCTGATTGGATTTCAATAGTCCCCGAAGGAAGGACAGAATGGAAAGCTTGCAACACTAAAATTACTGCCCTCAATTCTAGGAAGTTGATATGCAGATTGGCCTCTTGCGGAGACCAAGTGCCTGGAACAGTCTTTCTCAGATAATGCCCCCCATCCCATCTGGGAAGCATCCATGGTCACTTTGGCTTGGGGGGAGTAGGAAAAAAGATGAAATCCCATAGACTTTCTTCTGGCTTCATCCACCACGATAAATGCTTTTTTGCAGAAATTTATCAGGATTGGATAGGACTCCAAAGAAGGGAGAACCTGGACAGGGGTGTCTTGCAGCTCTTGTGCCTGCTGTCTAGATGTAGCAGATTGTGACAGCTGCAAGCCAGAGGATACAAAAAAATGTCACTCTGATGAGGAGGGAGCCAGCTTGGAGCCTGCTGAGGCCGAAGCTCTCTCCATGATCTGGAAGGCAGGTCCACCTGAAGAGGATGGAAGTCCAGAACAGAGAAAGGCAACCTCAGAACCTGGGACACAACCCACTCCGATGAGCCGCCATCCAGCACAGGAGCCAGGGGAGGGGTTGAAACCACTAGGGTCCTGAGTGAACCAACGAGGGCACCATAGGAACAACCAGAACCATATTAAGGGTCTCAGAACCGATAGCCGAGCCATGGTCCTGGCTGTGCAATGGATATGAAGGAGCTGAAGACAACAGAGATGACCCGGGTGCCGAGGTGAGGCCCACTGTCGGCAGCGAGGTAGCTGGTACTGGGAATGTTGAAGTGTAGGGCTCCAAACCTTAGAAGGAGGTTAAACTGATGAAGTCCTTGGAGAGTAAGCCTCGGCTCTGGGAGGGAGAGAGGTCTGCATAGGTGCGGGAAGACCCATGGCTGCCAAAAGCTTTTCTACTGATCTAGCTACATCTAATTCAGATAGACTCCTGGAAGAATGGATCGACATTCCCAAAGGGGAGTCAGGCCTATCCACGAAGAGGCTGGGGAGTTAACCCAAGAATGGGACCACTGAAGGGGAATATCTAGTCCTGGAAGCATTACTGGTTCAACTTTCAGCACCATTGGTTGCTGTGCAGAAGGGGAAGCTGGTACTAAATGAGAAGAAAGTGATGCTGGTGCAGAAACTATTGTCGGTGCCGAAGAGATCCTAGGCAGGAAACAGTGGTTGGTGCAAAGGTAGTCTGTATCGTTTCCATAACCTTTGGTGCCAACGGTGCTGATTATGTCAGTTTAGGGCCTTTGGTTCCGAGGAGGCAGACTGAACCTGCCATTTATGAGACTTTGCCTGATGTGCTGATGGTGTGGTCAGCACAGAATGGCTTTTCTTTTTGTGTCTAGCTTCGAGGATTTAGAAGACTCAGCCTTAGAGAGGGCTTCACTAAAAACATTTCAACAAGCCTTTCAGGATGAGTTTGTTTAGTCTATCCACTAAAGTACGGGCACTAAAGCCCTGACAAATTTTACATGTAATATCCTGATGTGGGGCACCAAAACAGTATACACAACAAAGATGCCCATCTGAACTGGCCATCTTTCTGCCACAGTCCTGACACTGCTTGAAAATGAATGTCCCTTTTTGTTTCTCTGCCATATTAATTTCTCTCTCACACAAAGGAGAAAGAAAATAAAGGCATTTTTTTTTTGTTTTGTTGTTTTTTTTGTTTGTTATTTTTAAGATCCACCATCAATGGTATACCAAAAATACTCAAAGGGTAATACGACAGAAAAGTATAAAGATACCAATGATGGTATCCACAGATTACAAATGGTAAAAATTGTGGGGAGGCCTATTACCAACAATGGCAAACTCGAATTACCTTACAGTAAAGGGGTGGGTAGAATACAGTATAAAGCAGTCAAACGCTCACAAATAACAGCGAGACTATGAGAGAGGAAATACAAGCAACTTTTAGCCAAAAAGCACTAAATAAAGCACTTTGCTGAGAGTATCGGCTGACCCATTCAATTTTCAGAGTGACAAACAAGATCTGAGGTAATGGGAAGAGGGATGTTGTGGGTAGAGACTTCGCTCAAGAGTTTTTGGCTGGAATGAACTATATATAACAGCAGAGTTGGTTCCGAGGGGTCGGAACCGAACCCATCAGTCAAGAATGAATGAAGACTGACATCAGATCTCTGCTTCACATGGATGGGGAGCATATTCATAGCATATGGATCCTCTAAGGCACATAGCTGTCTTGTCAACTTGTCCCATTTATGTCACAAGCAAAACTTGCATCATTGGATCTGGTGTTTCCGATGCTTTTCATTTTGTGGCTATGCAAAAAGGTCCACTACAGCTGGATCCAAAGATGGCTTGTATGCCAGGCAAAGACTGCCTCTCAGTAACCTATAGGAGGCAGATATAGAGATAGGGCTTTAGGGCAATCCGTATAGGATAATCTGTTTATACCCTTAAGTTCCCCTAGAAAGGAACCTTTGTGGGCATTCCAATTGCTGCAAATGTCTGGTCAGATACATTCTAAAGGAGACATTACACTTAATGATGGATCTGATAAGGACTAAATATAGTGGCACTATGACTACCTCAGACCTGGCTGCCATGCCCTTCCTTATAAGTTGGGCAACAGAAAATGATTTTCTTACTATCTTGGCCACATGTTGGTCAACAGCCAGATTCTGTTGACATATGTTCCTAGATCCCTGACTACCAGGTCAACTCTTAATTGTGTCTTATCAATGGAGTAATTAGACTGGGTGGCAGTTTTTCCAAAAGACGCTAGAATGCATTTCTTGGCACTGAGTTTTAGTCCATGATTTTGGCACCAGTCATTTCTCTGTGGTAGACCCTCTTTTAAGATGTGTGTCATGGGGGAATCTATGATAGCGCCTGATTTGCGGTCATCTGTGAAATGTCAGCCTGAGGCCCTTGACATTAACCTTTACCTCTGAGAAGCAGATGCCAAATAGGAGCAGTCTCAGCATGGATCCTGAGGTTCCCCACTGATGACTGGTCTCTTGGTGAAGGTGGTATCACCAGTTCTGACTTCTTGGGTCATGTCCATGAGCCAGCTGGCAATCCAGCGAGTTATGTAAAGGTTGATGCCCAGTTTGGTGAATCTGTCAACTCTACCGGAGTTAGAAATTGTATAAAACACCTTAGCCAGGTTTGGGTAGGTGCTATGCACCGTTTTCCCCTCATACACTGCCTTGGTGACTTTCACAAAGAAGTCCACCAAGTTTAATAAGCATGACCTTCCCTTGACAAAGCCAAACTGGGTTGGGTCCAGTGTCTGCAGTTTGCCTATGTCTTTATTGATCATTTCCATGATGATTCATTCCATGGCTTTGCATATTAGACTATTCAGACTAATAGGTCTGTAGTTTCTGGGTTGGTCTCAACTTATTTGCTCAAGAATTCTGGACAGAGCCAAATGTTAAATGTCATTTTATTTTATCTACTTGTTAACCAGGTAAACTCACTGCACAGTGTCCCTTTTTAGGGATGATCCAGCAGCACTGTCTGAGTGACTTGCTAAAAGGCACACAGTAGGCAAATGGAGGTGGTAGGATTTGCACTCTATACTTTCAACTAAGGGAAAGTTTGTTAATAGTACAGATCCTGTAATACCAGACAACTTCAACTCAAAAAGCATTTTCTGAAACTGTAATGACTAGTATTATTGACTGTCATCCCAAATGATTTATGAGAAAATGAAGATTGGCACAGTAGACTAAGGTACTAAGCTCCTCTAGTCAACAATACAGGGCTCGCTTATTTCTACTTCCCCATTTGCCTACTGTGCGATTCCTGACAGTGAATGTCTAATGACTTATTACAATCCCATCTGATTTACCGTACCAGAGTTTTCTGTGCATCTGTAAATCCATCTGGTTCTACATAAGTTTTCTGTAATCCATGTGGAAATCCCATAACTCCTCCAGTATCCATGCAATGATTGCAGAACATCCCCTCCTGGAACACACACATCTAGTAATGTAACAGTAAGTTATGTTCTGACTATAATGCTAAATCCTTGATGGCTTCTTCTTTCCATCTCAACCTTTTGGTTATCAAATTAGATGGACTCTGAGGCCAACTCCTCAGACTTTGGCTTCTAAGTTTGTGCTCATCTCCCATAATGTACTACATCACAATCTCCTCCGATTGACTTTGCTCCTTTATACTGGTCCCCAAAACAAGGTAGTAAATCAAAGGCAATAGAAACTTGAGGTCTATCAATCTAATGAAGGAAGACTTCAGGAATGCCTGCAAAGTTCTCCAGAAGCAACAATCAATAAAATGCCAATTTGGAAAGGGGATTGAAGGAGGGAATGTTGATATGCAAAGAAAATGACAACACAGATAGTACAGTTGTGTACATTTACCATCAATGTAGATGTTCAAATGTATTCATTTTTGCAGTCATCACTTGTGGGTTATCTCTGCTGGGTAGCCCTTGGCCACCCTGAATACTAGAGTAAAGGATTTCCATCTTGCATCAGCTGCAGGTCACCTAAGACTGATGTCAGGTCATCAGGGTTATAAAGGGAGGCAGCCGATGCCATTACATCGGTTTGTCTTGCCCTCAACCTATAGGAGCCCTGCCAAGAAGGCCAACCTGGGGTAGGCCATTAAGTATGATGGAAAAAAAAAAAAGGTGGAGGACTACAACAGTGAATACACTCGAATTTCTACATTTATGGTAAGTGTACACAACTGTACTATGTTCCTCATGTTTCACTGTTGCAGTCATCACTTGTGAGAAGATTCCCAAAGCTGAAAAGTAGGGTGGAAGGAAGGGCAGGAGTCAAAGAACAGGCTTATACTCCTGTAAGTGGAAGCCACAATGCCCTGCAGGATTGCTGAAGCAAAGCCTGCCCAGGATTTAGAGTAAAGAGGCAGTTGGTAATGTTTTGTAAAGGTGTATAGGTTTCCTCTCTGCCACTAGGGTGAAGCTGACCAGCAGCTGGTCAGTTTTCTGAAAGACTTTTTCCTGTCAAGATAGTATCTAAGCTGTCTGTGCACATCTAATGTATGGAGAATTATTTCTCCCCTATTTTGTGGGTTTGGAAAGACTGTAGGGAGATGGATAACCTGATTAAGGGTCACATCAGATTCCACCTTAGGCATAAAGGAGGAACTGGTTCTAAGAAACACCCTGTCTGCATGGAAGATAATAAAGGGTTCAATGGCCGTGACAGCCTGAAGCTCAGAAACTCTCCTCACTGAGTTTATGGCCAACAGGAAGGCAGTCTTCCAAGAGAGGTGCTTTATTTCTGCTGAAGCAGCTGGTTCAAAAGGAGGTAAAGTCAATTTTTCCAGTACATAGTTCAGATCCCATGCTGGAGTGGGTGGCCTTCTAGGTGGTCTGATGTGTGACACCCCTCTATGGAATTGTTTAAACGGGATGGGAGAACATAGGTTGCTCTGTATGGGAATGAGCAGAGATAGCTGAGGCATGAATTTTGATGCAGGAGCTCTGCCAGATAGTCTAGGACCAAAGTGAGAAAAGCATGGGAGCTGCTTATACCCTTAGTATGGCACCAGGCAGTAAATTTATTCCATTTTTTCAGAGTAGAATTTTCGGGTGCTAGGCCTCCTGGTCTCCTTAATGATATCCAAAACCTGCATGCTCAAAGGTGGCCTGATATCTGCCTCTGGGATATAAGTCATGTGGATAGGCTGAGTATTTGAAGATTTGGATGCAGTACTGACCCTTTTTCTTGGGTTAGCAATTTGTCTAAGAGAAGCAGGCGCATGAGCAGCTCCTTGGTCAGGCTGAGGAGCAAAGCTACCAGTACCGCCTGGGCCAGTTCGGGGCAATGAGGATAGTCCTTGGCCCTTCCTCCCTGATCTTTAAAAGTACCTTAGAATCACTGGCAAGGGAGGGAAGGCATACACAAACAGGTTTCCCCAGTGAAAGGAGAGAGCATGCACCTTCCAAGCTCATGGGTGAAACTCCCTGGAACAGAATCTGGTCAACTGTCTGTTATCTACTGATACAAAGAGGTCTACCTCCAGCACCTCCCAGAGGTGCATGATGCTGAGGAAGGTCTCCCTGCATGGCTGCCATTCGTGGGGGTTCAAGGCACTTCTGCTGATGTGGTCTGCCAGGGTGTTGTGCTCCCCTGGGATGTATTGGGCTATGAGATATAGTCCCATCATTGAGGCTGTCTGCCAGATTAGCATGGGTAAATGACAAAGGGGGTAGGAGTGCATTCCCCCCGCTTGTTGATGTACCACACGACCACGATGTCAGTTTTGATCAATATTGTTATAGCCCTGTGTGGGGCTAGATCAGTTGCCTTCTCATCAAAGGGAATACATGCTTCAGAATATCTGTAGCTAGAACTGGTGAATAAGCTTACTGATGGATTTGATTAAACAAATGTAAAGCCCATTTCTACATTTGGAATTTGTGAAAGCTTTTATTCTAGACAAGCCATATTAAAGAGTGCTTGGGCTTTTTTCATGTCAGAAATCTACAAAATTTCCCCCATGTTGTTTCATACTAAAAGTCTTTATGAGGAGACACGAAAACGCTGGTGCTACAAGTGCGTTTGTGTGCTTATGCAGTTTGTGGATTGTGCATTAAAACCTTTTTTTTAAACAAACCTCGTATTTTCCGTTTTCTGAAGGACCTACAAGGTGGAGCCCTGTGTATCACCATCATTACCTTCAGGTTGATGTGGAGGGCTAGATCCCTCTGATCCCAGGTGCCCTGAGTGCACATCTCCTAAGTGGGCCCCCAGGCCATGTCTGAGGCATCTGTGGTGATGGTCTGGCCTTGGGGAAGGGTGATTGATAAATGGTAGACCCCTGTTCAGGTACAGGCTTCTGCCCACCATGCAAGTTCCTTCCTTAAGCAGGGAATCAAAGCCAGCTGGTGTTCCAGTGAGAGTGTTGGCACCATAGGTTTCTTGGGTATCATTGCAGTTTTCTCTTGTAGCCTGGCCAAGGGGACCAACAGGATGCCATGTACCCTAGGGCTTGCAGGAACTTCATTGCTGTGTGTCCTGCAAGCTAGCAAAGTAGAAGGGAAAAAAAGCTCTGCTTTTCTGGAGAAAGGAAGGCTCTTTGGGTGGATATGTCCAGGAGAACTCCCAAGAAGGTTATCCATCTTGTGGGCTGGAATTAGGATTTTTCCTTGTTGATGGTAAATCCCAGAGAGATTAGGAGGGTTTGGACAAAAATGAGATCTTGCAGGAGTTTTTCCCTGTTGTCTGCATGGATGAGACCGTCATCCAGATAGGGGTAAATCTGTATGTTCCTCTGTCTGCAAAAGGAAATGAGAGGGGCCAGGCATTTGGTGATGACTCTGTGAGCAGTAGATAAGCCAAAGGGCAAAGCAGAAAATTGAAAGTGCTCTGAGCCTGCTCTGAAGCATAGGAAACTCTGCAGGACTCCCTTATGGTGTATGGAGGCAGGCATATTTCAGATCCAGAGTCACTAGCCAAGCATTTGGTGCCAGCATCGGGAAGAGTTTTTGAAGTGTTAGCATTTTGCATTTTGGCACTAGGAGGGATAGGCATAACGTGGATAGGTCTAGAATAGGGTGCCAGGTGCCCCCTTTTCTGGGTACTAGGAATAACCTTGAATAAAACCCTTTTCCTGCTTGTTCCTCTGGTACTGGCTCCACTGCCTCTTGAGCACAGAGCTTTTGAATTTGGCAGACAGCCTCTGTCCTCTGATTTGCTAGAATGTCTGGAAAACCTGAGAAACTTGGGTTCTCTATGCAAGGGGGCGTCCAGAAGTTTTCATTTAACCTGCTCAGGCAAAGGTTGTTCTCTCAACCATGCATGTCTCCTAATGACTGACCCAGAAAGGGCAGCCTTGCTAGAGGCTTCTAGAGCATCAAATTCACAATGCAAGGAATGTTTTGCCACTTGAGAGCTGCAGTGCATCAAATCTCCTAGTTCTTTGGCAGTAGTACTATCTGGTAAGGAGGAAATTTTCTGCTTTAATAATTCCAGCATGTTCTGTTGATATTTTAGCATATGGAATTGGCATTTGACGGCTCTAATAGCTAGGGTAGCCAAAGTGTATACCTTTTTGCCCCATCAGTCCAAGGCTCTGCTCTCCTTGTCAGAGGGTATTGGATTTTTGGAGGAACTGGCCCTAGTCCCTTGGGTCCGAGTGATGACCTCTGGGTCAGCTGCAGGGTTCTTGAATAAGTACTTATGGGTATCTGGTACCCAATATCTATCAGGCTTTCTGGGTGCAGGAGGGAGGGCATCAGGGGTGAGGCCAGACTCCAGGAAGACATCCTCCACCACATCCAGGATGAGAGGGATGGCTAAGGGTTTGTGCTGTGGTAAGTCCAGGAATTCTCTCAATCTTTCCTTTGATTGTGGACATTCCTGAGCTTCCAATGGAAATGCTCTCCGAGGGTATTTAAAGTCTCTGCAAAAGAGAGCTCCTCATCAGGGGATGCAGAGAGAATGGATTCCTCAGCATCTGAATCCTCAAAGGCTGTCAGGGGCTGTTGTTCAGTGTCTGAGTCCAGAAATTGTAAGTCCTCTGGCTCAAAGCACCTCTGGAGAAAGGTCTCTCTTCTTTTGGCAGGGGTAGCTTGAGCAGACTGGTTTCCTCTGATGAGAGTGATTACATCCTCAGCCATCCTAAGTAATTGCTGAGACTGAGCAGGTTGGGTGGGAGGTAGTTGGTGACTGAGCATCAAGGAAGAAGTTTTCCTGTGGGTGGCCTTGCTTTAAGGCCTCAGAGATTCAATATGCCTGGGTGCGGTTTTGGCTGGAGGTGTGGTCATCGGTGTTTGTCTGGCGTCGGTCATCCGAAAGGCCTCCTCAGAAGCCAGTGCCTGCAAAGTGGCTCCGGGCCCAACTGTGGGTCTGATGACTGACATTTCAAAGGAGAGGCCTGATCCAGACTCCAAAAGGGTCTCAGCAGAGGCCTGCAGTGGCTGTACAGCTGTCGTCAGGGGCTGCATAGGTGCCTCACTGAGTTCCGCTGTGCTAGTGGATGGAAGGCTGGCTGACTTCAGGTTTGTGTCATCTGTGGGCCTAACCTTCCGTGGTCTCTTTCCTTTTCTCTCTTTTGGAATTTCTACAGTAGACTGACTGACAGATGCCATTTCACATTGGCAACTACTCTCTCCCTGAAAGGCCTGGCTACAAATTCAGCTCTTCTATGGATGGTCCTAGCGTTAAATAAAGCACAGAACCACATCCGAGGACGTCGTAGTCTGGGCCTAAACAAGTCACACACAGATTATAGAAGTCTCAGTGTGGTATTTGTTTTCCACAGCAGAGAATTATTTACTTTGTCAGACATCAGTTAAGTGCAAGAAAAAGATCCCCAATGGGGCACTTAGCTTTAGTAGTTTTTTTCTTCCTCACTCTGGCAATGGCCGACCGACACACTCAAACTGCTTCTGCTTTGGGCTCCACAGCAAGAAAGACTGATGTAATGGCATTTGTTGCCTCCCTTTATGGCCCTGACTACCTGATGTCAGTCCCAGGTGAACTGCAGCCGACACAGGAAGGAAATCCTTTACTCTGGTATTTGGGCCAGCTGAGGGCTACCTAGCAGGGATAACCCACAAATGATGACTGCAACTGCGAAACACGAAGAACGTCTATCATTATTTTATGCACATATCTTTCTTTTTTCTGCCTCAGCCTTAGGGGGAATGAGCCCCCAACCCAGGCTGATCCAGACAGTACTATGGAAGAATGTTCCTGAGGACGGAGCCAAATTTTGCCTTTGACCTCAACTGCATATCAAGCTTATAATGTGTAATAAAGGTAAGGATACTGAACCATATAGCTGCTGAGCAGGTGTCATACAATTATGAGTAACTAAAGAAAAAGTACAGTTTTGTACCTACCATAAATGTAGATGTCCGATAGGTATGCATCTGCAGTCCTTACATATGGGTTGTCCTGCCTCAGGCAGCCCTTCGATCGGCCGGATTCCAAAGTCTGGGTCCGGCGTCGGCTGATGTCGCCCCTTCCCCAACGTCAGAGCGCCTGGGGTATAAAAGTGCCAGCCGACGCCATCTTCCTCAGTTTTTCTTGCCCCAGATGCCAGGTGCCCTCTAAGGAAGGCTAAATTTGGTAGAAATACAAAATATTGCAAACATGCACAGTAATACAAAACAAATACACCATAATAGATAGCCCCAGCTAGCAAAAGAGGGATAAGTACCCAAGAAGTACCACGGAGGGGAAGGAGGGAGGGTAAACCTGACTGCAGATGCATACCTATCGGACATCTACATTTATGGTAGGTACAAAACTGTACTATGTCCTTCAAGGATGCATCTGCAGTCCTTACATATGGGTAGAGTACCATAGCCAAGCTGGGGGTGGTAGGCTCTAAGAAAATGATGGTGTAGCTAAAATGCCCTGCAGGACTGCCGCAGCAAAGCCTGCTCTGGATCTGGAATATAAGGGTAAATTGTAATGCTTGGAAAATGTATGCATGGAGCTCCATGTAGCAGCTTCTAAAATGTCCTTGGTAGCCACCCCTCTTAAGAAGGCTGTGGAGGTGGCTGCAGTTCTGGTGGAATGAGGTCTGATGTTAGCTGGCACAGCTTTTCCATGATAAGAGTAGCAGAATCGAATGCACTTTCCTATCCATTCTGAAATTGTCTGTTTGGAAACTGCTTTTTCCTTGAATGCCTGCAGCATATGCTACCAACAGCTGGTCAGTTTTTTCTGAAAGCCTTAGTTCTGTCCAAGTAGTAGCGTAACTGTCTGTGAATGTCCAGGGTATGCAGAAGTTTCTCGCCCTTGTTTTGTGGGTTTGGAAAGAAGGTAGGCAGGTGAATAGCTTGGTTCAATGAGACCCTGGATACCACCTTTGGCATGAATGAAGGATTGGTTCTCAAGGAGACTCTGTCCTGATGAAAAATAAGAAATGGTTGTACTGCCATGAGTGCCTGCAATTCAGATACTCTTCTAGCTGAGGTTATGGCCAGAAGGAAGGCAGTCTTCCAAGACAGGAACTGTAACTCTGAAGATGCTGCTGGTTCAAAGGGAGGTAAAGTCAACTTTTCCAACATGAAGTTAAGGTCCCATGTAGACACTGGTGGTTTTCTTGGAGGATTGATGTTTTTAATTCCTCTTAGAAACTGCCTTAGGAGAGGATGAGAGAAGACAGGTGGATCAGTATTGTATTCTGCTGAAATTGCTGAAGCATGAATTTTTATGGAAGAGTAAGAAAGGCCATTATGGAGCATGTCTGCCAAGTATTCCAGGATATGTGCCATGCTCATCACTGTGGCATCTAGGCCCTTTGCGGTGCTCCAAGTGTGGAATCTTTTCCATTTTGCTGAATATGTCTTTCTCGTGGAAGGTCTGTGAGCTTCCATGATGATATCCTTCACTCTCTTGGATAGCTTTTCCTGGTGAGGAGTCAAGGTATTCTCCAGGCTGTCAGCTGCAGGGTTTTCAGGCTGGAGTGCACAGTTTTGTAATTGTGCTGTGTCAGAAGGAGTGCCCATAGTGGTAGAGGCCACAGTTTCGTGTGTGACAGGCACCATAACAGTGGGTACCAGTGCTGCCTTGGCCAGTCCGGGGCTATTAGAATCACTTTTGGCTGCTCTGTCTTGATTTTCAGTAAGACCTTGGTCATTAGTGGGAGTGGTGGAAATGCATACACTGTTAGAGTATTCCAACTGAAAGAGAGGGCGTCCACTTTCCATGCTTGTGGGTGGTATGTCCTTGAACAGAATTTCTTCAGCTGATGATTGTGGTGGGAGGCAAAAAGATCTATGTCTGGCCTCCCCCATGATTGTGTTATCTGAAGGAAGATGTCTGGGTGCAGCATCCATTCGTGTGGGTCCATGGTATTTCTGCTTAGGCTGTCTGTCAGCATATTGTCTTTTCCTGGCACAAACTGGGATTGCAGCTCTATATTGAGTTTTAGGGAAAGTTCCCAAAGATTCATTGCTAGTCTGCAAAGAGGGTAGGAATGGGTACCTCCTTGTTTGTTTATGTACCACATAACTGTGGTATTGTCTGTCCTTATTAGCAGGTGGCCTTGATGTAGGAAGAGCTTGAAGGCCTCGATTGAATGAATCACTGCCAGCATTTCCTTTTGGTTTATGTGCATGCGCAATTCTTTCTGAGACCATAGACCTTGGATGCATCTGTCCTCCATATGTGCTCCCCATCCATGGTCTGAAGCGTCCGAGGTAATGGTTTGGCTCTGTACTGGTTTGCTGAAAGGCAGGCCCCTGTTTGACTGGCTTGCTTGGGCCCACCACAGCAATTCCTTTTGAAGGCATGGAATGAGTGGTATCAAAGCTTCTAGGCTGTGATTGTGCTGAGACCATAAACTCCTTAGGTACCATTGTAGTTTTCTCATATGCAGCCTTGCTTGTGGAATCAGAAGAATGCACGATGCCATGTAACCCAGGGCCTGCAGGATTTTCCTTGCAGTCATCTGAGTTTGTTTTGTTAGATTTTTGAAGTAATCTGGTAGTTGTCTTTGTTTTTCTTCTGTGAGAAAAGCCATTTGGGTGGTTGTATCTAGTTCCGCACCCAGAAAAGTAATTCTTTGGGATGGCACAAGTCTTGACTTGTGAATGTTGACTGTGTATCCCAAGGCCTGCAGTAGGCGGATGGCATAATTCAAATGTTTTTCCAAAGTTTGCTGGCTGTCCGCTTGTATAAGGCAGTCGTCCAGGTATGGGTATATTTGAATCCCCTGAAGTCTGCAGTGTGCAATTAATGATGCCAGGCATTTCGTGAATACTCTGGGTGCAGTAGATAAGCCAAAGAGCAATGCTGAGAATTGATAATGCTCTGAACCTGCAAGAAATCTGAGGTGTCTTCTGCAACTTTGTCTGATAGGGACATGCAGGTATGCCTCCTTGTGGTCTAGAGTTACCAGCCAAGACCCCTTGCCCAGCATGGGAAGGAGTTGCTGTAGGGTCAGCATTTTGAATTTTGGCACAATGAGATAAGTATTCAGTGTGGACAAATCGAGAATAGGCCTCCATTGTTTTTCTTTTCTTGGGACAAGGAATAGTCTGGAATAAAATCCTTGGCCTTGTTCTGCGAGAGGAACCTTTTCTATAGCTTTCATTTGCAATAGGTTGGCAATTTGTTTTAAAGCCTCTGCCCTCTGATTTGGTGGCAGGTTTGGCATTCCCTTTCTTTCTGGTAATGTATGGAAATGGAACCTGTATCCTTTGTCTATTATTTGCAGTGTCCATTTGTCCCTTGTAATACTGTGCCACTTTTTGAGAATAAAGACAGCCTTCCGCTCTTCTGGAAAGGACCAATTCTTAGAAGGCCAATTTCTGCTGAATCTTGGTGGTTGTACCTAGAGGAAATCTTTGACTGTTTGTACAGATTTTGCCTTTTCCTCAAATTTCTTTAAGACCTCTTGAGCAGTGGAGCTACATAACTTTTGCTTTTCCAGTGGAGCATCCAGAAGCTTAGCCTTAACATGATCTGGCAGAGATTGTTCCTTCAGCCAGGCATGTCTACGCAAGACTGCACCTGTCATTGCTGACCTACATGAAGCTTCCAATGCATCATAACCACACTGCAAGAAATGGTTGCTAACCTGTTGTGAATTATGTACCAGATCCTGAAGTGACTTACGATCTAGGGGTTCAGGCGAAGACAGTTTTTTCTGCAATTCATCTAACAAATACTCTTGGTACTGTATCATATGGAATTGACAATTTAAAGCCCTCATAGACAGAGTGGAAGAAGTGTACACTTTTTTACCCCATCTCTCTAAAGCCCTGGACTCCCTTTCAGAGGGGAGTGGATTTTTAGTAATGGCAGCTGCAACCCCTTTAGGACCCTGGGAAATAGTTTCTGGGTCAGCAGAGTGGGCCTTGTAAAGGAAATGATGCGAGTCCGGGACCCTGTAGTACCTATCGAGTTTAACAGGAGCCGGAGGAAGGGTGTCAGGGGTAGTGCTAGACTCAGAATACACATCATCAATGACACTTAAAACAGGAGGAATAGCCAAAGGTCTATGCTGAGGTAAATGAAGAAAAGTCCTTAATCTCTTCCTGGAATCGGAGAATTCCTGGCCCTGCCATTGGAAATGCTCTCTCATGGATAGGAGGGTCTCCCCAAAGGACAGCTCTTCAGGAGGAGAGGCATAGGGAATAGATTCCTCTGCATCAGAATCCTTGTAGGCCGTGAAGACCTCCTCCTGGTAGTCTGATAGAGCAGAGCCATCAGAGGTCTCATCAAAGGACTGAGGTTCAGCAGACTCAACCCTGGGCCTTTTGTCTAGAGGGGGTTGAGAGCCCCTGTCTGGATGAGGCTGAGAGCCCCTAATTAAGGAAATAAGGTCCTCAGCCAAACTTAGTATCTGAGAACCTGTAGTGGATCCCTGAGAAAAAGACTTGGGAGGCAGAGTTTTTTGTTGCTTAGCAGCTTTAGCCCTAGAGAAAGCTTTTATGGACATGGATGCAGGGGGCCTGGCTGCCCCACATGCTGGAGTAGTTTTGTCTAGGGGAATGGTGTCGGTAGGTTCCTGAACACCGGTTTCCGAGGGTAATTGTATAACCGACTCAGAAAAGGCCTCCGGGACCGAGGCTGTCGGTTGAGCAGTTTCTACAGACGGAAGTACCAAGGACTCGGTTTCATCCGAGACAGAGACACTCGCGGCAGGCCTAGGAGCGGTTTCCGCTGAAACCACTGTCCGCATGTGTCGGTCCTTGTCCTTCCGTTTCTTGGTTAAATGAGAAGTTGGAGTCTCCGACGGCATTTTCTAAGAGAAACTAGCCCCAAAAAATTCCTCTGCAAACTCCGACCGACGCCTAAGAGTGTGTCGATTAAAGGAGGCACAGGCAGTACAGGCCAAGACGTCGTGGTCTGGGCCTAGGCAGGGGAGGCAGTAGGAATGGAAATCCTTATGAGGTATTTGTTTCCCACAAGTCAAGCAATTATTAACTTTAAGTGTTTGATCTGACATCGGCTGAGGCAAGAAAGAGTCCCCAATGGGGTACTTAGCTTTTTGAAGTCTTCGGTAGCTGAAGTTACAGGAGCTGGCAGACCGGCACTTGCGAACTGCTTCTGCTTCGGGCACCACGTGGCAAGAAAGACCGAGGAAGATGGCGTCGGCTGACACTTTTATACCCCAGGCGCTCTGACGTCGGGGAAGGGGCGACATCAGCCGACGCCGGACCCAGACTTTGGAATCCGGCCGACCGAAGGGCTGCCTGAGGGAGGACAACCCATATGTAAGGACTGCAGATGCATCCTTGAAGGACATCTGCAAAGATAGATACTGCTCATAGAGTGAGCCTTGAGTTTGGATGGCAAGGACATCCCACTGATGTTATGCACATGAGAAATCCAGTTGGTAAACCATCTGGACAAGGTAACCTCACTCCCACTCCCATTTTTATATTGAAAAATGAGAAAAAAAATCTGATCATACCTCTCGACATACTTTGTTCTATGCCAATAAAACTAACTGCTGTACAGATACAGAGAGTGAAAAGTACAGTTTTGTACCTACCATAAATGTAGATGTTCGAAGATCCACATTGCTGCAGTCCTTACACTTGGGTAGTCCGCTGTCCTCGGTCGGCCCGAATATCAAAGTATAAGGCTGACGTCGGTCAAGGCGCATTTGACTGACATCAGGACGTCAGGGTACAAATGCGCATGACCGACGTCATATCCTCAGTCTTTTCTTGCCCCAGATGTCAGAAGACCCTAAAAATAGAGGTCAAAAACCAAAGGACAACAAAACCGACCACCAACCATCCTAGCACTAAAAATATGTACAATATATACAACAGACAATATACACCCAATTGACCACCCAACCCACACAACCGCCTCTAACTACAGAGGGGAAGGAGGGAGGGTAAATTGGACTGCAGCAATGTGGATCTTCGAACATCTACATTTATGGTAGGTACAAAACTGTACTATGTTCTTCATCTCACATTGCTGCAGTCCTTACACTTGGGTAGAATCCCAAAGCAGAGGTAAGGGAGGATGGCCAAATTATAAGGAAGCAGGAGCTGCCAAAATGCCCTGCAAAACAGCAGTGGCAAAACCAGCCCTGGATTTAGAGTAAAGTGGGAGGTGATAATGCTTGGAAAAAGTATGCACTGAACTCCAAGTAGCTGCCTCCAAAATATCCTTAGTTGCCACCCCTCTCAAAAAAGCTGTTGAATTGGCAGTAGCCCTAGTGGAATGAGGCCTAATCCCAGCTGGAACTTCCTTGCCATGATGGGAATAACAGAAAGTAATGCAAAACCCAATCCACTTAGAAATAGTTTGTTTTGACACAGGCTTACCCTGAGAACTCAAAGCAAAAGAAACAAATAATTGCTGAGACTGCCTGAACCCTTTAGTTCTGTCCAAATAATATCGCAACTGCCTGTGTACATCTAAAGTGTGCAAAATCTTTTCCCCTTTATTTTGGGGATTTGCATAAAAGGTAGGCAAATGAATAGTTTGGTTTAAAGCCACACTAGAAACCACTTTAGGCATAAAGGAAGGATTAGTACGTAAAGATACCCTATCCTTATGGAAAATTAAGAAAGGCTCCACTGCCATAAGGGCCTGCAACTCAGAAACCCTTCTTGCAGAGGCAATAGCCAACAAAAAAGCAGTCTTCCATGATAAAAACTTTAATTCAGCAGTAGCTGCAGGCTCAAAAGGTTGTAGAGTGAGTTTCTCCAACACAAAATTGAGATCCCAAGCAGGAGTAGGAGCTCTTCGTGGGGTCTTATATTCTTTGCCCCTCTAAGAAATTGCTTGAACAAAGGATGAGAAAACAATGGTGGGTCACAATCATAGTGAGCCGAAATTGCTGCAGCATGAACCTTAATAGAAGAGAAGGACAAACCTTTGACAAGTAACTCAGTAAGATATTGAAGAGCCACACTTAAATTAGGCTCAGAAACATCAAAATCCTTTGCTGCACTCCAAAATAAAAATCTCTTCCATTTATCTGCGTACACTTTCCTTGTACTAGGCCTTCTAGCTTCCAAAATAACATTCAAAACTTGCTGTGGAAGTGGAGGCCCACTATGGTTCAAAACAGAATATGCCAGGCTGTTAGATGCAGAGAGTGAAGCTTGACATTGAGCAAATGACTGTCCTCCTGAGACAACAGGTGTGGAATCGTAGGCAAAGGCCATGGAGGCTTCCGTACCAGGCTCCTCAGTAATGGGTACCAATGCTGTCGAGGCCAATCTGGAGCTATCAAAATCATCCTTGGCTTGTCTTGTCTGGCCTTTAGTAGTACCTTTGGGAGGAGAGGCAGAGGCGGAAAGGCATACACATGAAGATTGTTCCAATTGAAAGAAAGAGCATCCACTCTCCAAGCTGTGGGATGAAACCTTTTTGTGCAAAACTTTGGCAGCTGGTGCTTTAGTGGGGAAGCGAACAGATCTATGTCTGGAGTTCCCCATGACACTGTCAATTTCTGAAATACATGAGGATCCAATTTCCACTCGTGGGGATCCATAATTTGTCTGCTCAACACATCTGCTAAGGAGTTCTGTGCTCCCGGCAGAAACCTTGCCTGAAGATTTAGCTGTAAACTGAGAGCAGTCTCCCACAAAATCATCGCTTGCCTGCATAGAGGATAAGAATGTGTTCCGCCTTGCTTGTTGATGTACCACATGACAGTTGTGTTGTCTGTTAGAATCAACACCTGCCCTGGAAGAAGTAAATCCTTGAAAGCTATTAATGCAAACTGGACTGCTAACATCTCTTTCAAGTTGATATGTAGATGTTGTAGTCTGGCAGGCCACTTGTCTTGTACCCACTTTCCATTTAGATGAGCTCCCCAAGCTTTGTCTGAGGCATCTGTCGTTAGAATCTGACTCGCCTCTGGCCGGGTCACAGAGAGTCCCTTGTTTAGGTGACATTCCTGAGCCCACCACAAAAATTCCTTTTGAATGCAAGGTATTATTGGAATGACAGTGTCCAAATCCTGGCAGTGCTGTGTCCATACATTTTTGAGATACCATTGTAGCTTCCTCATATGCAGTTTGGCATTGGGAAGCACCAGAATACAAGATGCCATGAACCCTAAGGCTTGAAGGACTGTCCTTGCAGTCAGCCCGGACTGATGAGACAACTGATGAAAGTAAAGGGAAAGATTCTTTTGTTTGTCCGGGGTCAAAAAGGCCATCTGGGATGCTGTATTCAGTCTCACACCCAGAAAGCACATGTCTTGAGAGGGTACTAGACTGGACTTTATTTCGTTCACAGAATACCCCAGGCATCTTAGCACTGCTACCACATAATCCAAATGACGAAGAAGCTCGTCCCTTCCTTGAGCCAGAATCAGGCAATCGTCCAAATAGGGATAAATCTGTATTCCTTTTAACCTGAGGAAAGCTATCACTGGAGCCAGAACCGTCGTGAACACTCTGGGCGCAGTAGATAAGCCAAAGGGCAATGCAGAGAACTGATAATGAGAAGTCCCAGCTCGAAAATGCAGATACTTCCTGCAACTCAGTCTGATAGGAACATGAAGATAAGCCTCCTTGAGATCTAAAGTTACCATCCAATGATCTTTGCCCAACAGAGGTAAAAGCTGCTGTAACGTCAACATTTTGAACTTGGGAATGTCCAGATAAGTGTTGAGGATAGATAAGTCCAAAATTGGTCTCCACGTGTTCCCTTTCTTTGGTACTAGGAACAGGCGGGAATAAAATCCTAGGCCCACTTCTGGCATAGGGACCGGCTGAATGGCCCCTATTTGGAGTAACAGAGAAATTTGCTTGTGAGCCTCTATTCTTTGTGGAGGAGGAACGTCTGGCATTCCTTTGAAAGGAGGCAAGGTATGGAAATAAAACCTGTAACCGTGGTGTATGATATCCAATACCCATCTGTCTTGGGTAATTAAACTCCAATTTTCTTTGAAAAGTGCCAACCTTCCTCCCAAAGGTGCTGCCAGGCAGAAGGCTCTGGCAGCTGAAAAGGTAGGTCATTGGGTCTGTTTACGAAAGGACTGACCCCTGCCCTCACCTGAAGACTCTGCAGCAGAACTCGCTGCTCTAGGCCTGAAAGAACCCTGAGCTCTGCCCCTACCACGTCTAGATCTACCCCTAGACTGGGAATCATAAGAAGGATACATCCACCCCTTAGTAGGCCAATTTCTACTAAACTTTGGAGGCTGAACCTGCAAAAATCTTTAACAGTCTGCATAGACTTAGCCTTGTCTTCCATTTTCTTTAAAACTGTCTCAACAGGAGAACCAAACAACACATCAGATTGTAAAGGAGCATCTAAAATCCTTGTTTTAACATGGTCAGATAAATTCTGATCCCTCAGCCAGGCGTGCCTGCGAAGAACTGACCCAGTGGCAGCCACCCTAGACGAGGCCTGTACAGCATCAAAACCACATTGCAAAGAATGCTTACCCACCTGTTCAGAAACATGTACTAAATCTTGCAACTCTTTACAATCAATACCTTCCGCCAGAGCATCAACCTTAGACTTCAATTGTGAAAGGAGATAGTTTTGGTATTTTAACATGTGAAACTGGCAATTTAAAGCCCTCATAGCTAGAGTGGAAGAAGTATAAACTTTCTTTCCCCATCTATCCAAAGCCTTGGCCTCTTTGTCTGAAGGAACCGGATTCTTGACAACAGAAGCCTTAACACCTTTAGGCCCCTGACTAACAGTTTCTGGGTCTGCCCTAGGACTCTTAAAAAGATACTTATGAGCTTCAGGCACCCTGTAATATCTATCAGGTTTAACAGGAGCAGGAGGCAAAGAATCAGGATTAAGAGAAGCCTCTGCAAAAACATCTTCCACCACATCTAAAACAGGAGGTATAGCCAAAGGCCTATGCTGGGGTAAAAACAAAAATTCCCTAAGCCTTTTCCTGGAATCAGAGAAGTCCTGACCTTTCCACTTAAAATGCTCCCTCATAGAATGAAGAGTTTCTGAAAAAGAAAAATCCTCAGGAGGAGAAGCAGAAGGAGTAGAATCATCCACATCAGAGTCAGAATAATGAGAATACTCCTGCAAGTCTTCAGCCGAAGACTCTGAAACATCCGAAGCCTGCTCAAAACTCCCTGGCTCAGGCTCCACCCTAGGTCTCTTATCAGGAGGGGGCAAAGAACCCCTAATCAAAGTAATCAAATCTGCCATCTTAAGCATATGCTTCTTAGGCACAGTTCCAGAAGAACTAGGGGTGACACCAACTGAAGCTAAACTTGGCCTGCCTCTGGGAGAAGCCTTGGCAACAGAAGGAGAGGGCCTAACCACCCTAGGAAGGGAGGGGAGTAAAGTAACCTGAGAAGCCCCTTCAGCCTGACCTGCCTCCTGAGAGGCCACATCCTGCAATAACAAAGTCTCTCCCTGGGAACCCAAAGAAATTTCCGGTGGAAGCACCGGCTCCACCGACACCTCTAAAGAACCGGCGTCCAGTACAGACGGTTCTTCCAGCCTACGCTTAACTGCTTTGTCCTTGCGCTTCTTCGAAGAAGCGGGCGTCGGAGCATCCGACGGCATTTTATAATTGCACCGCTTCCCATAGACTAACCTGGCACAATCCAACCTTCTCTTTATAGTGCGTTTATTGAATCTAGCACAAGAGCGACAGCCAACAACGTCGTGCTCAGGCCCTAAACAAGGAATACACAAAGTATGATAATCTCTATGCGGTATCTGTTTCCCACAAGAAATGCAATTATTCACTTTTTCTGACATCCGGTAAACCACTGAGGCAAGAAAAAACTAAAATATTCCCCAACGGGGTACTTAGCCAACTTTGACTCGGTCTGAAACTTCGAAAACGAAAAATCTCAGAACGCCAACCGGCACTTGCAATGCTGCTTCTGCATTGGACCATGCGGCAAAAAAGACAGAGGATATGACGTCGGTCATGCGCATTTGTACCCTGACGTCCTGATGTCAGTCAAATGCTCCTTGACCGACGTCAGCCTTATACTTTGATATTCGGGCCGACCGAGGACAGCGGACTACCCAAGTGTAAGGACTGCAGCAATGTGAGATGAAGAACATCACATCGACCCCTTTATTAGGAAATTTTGGAAAAAAATACTGGCAAAAAGTAGACTGATTGAAGTTAGACACAGACCACCTTAGGTAACAAGGTTAGATTACTCCATAAAGAAATTCTATCTTTATGAAAGGTTAGACAGAGAGGCTTTTATAACAAAGCCAATTTCTGATACTCATTTGGCCTAACTAAATGCAACCAGGACCAGGGTATTCCAAGATACAAATTTTAAATTGTAAAAACGCTGTTCCAGGTATCAATAAAGGCTGTTCTCCTTGTTCAGTTCAATAATTACAGCAGGTCATTTCCACATAAAACTGCATTTATTTGAATTTACAGACAAAAACAAAAAACAGAGCGATTTCATCTCCAGCCTGGAGACTTCATCAGAATCATCTGTCCTGACTACATTAGTTCATTTATATAGTGAGTGAGGTAGAATACCAAACATTGTATTGGCCTGCCATTTAATTCAAAGCAGTATTATTAACCCTTCATTGCCACAATGTAATAACAGTGTTGATGCAACCATCTGCTGACACATAAAAACTTTGTTATGCATACATACTGCATTGTTTTGCAATAAAACTCCAGAAATAATGAACTAATGTAGTCAGGACAGATGATTCTGATGATGTCTCGACAAGGACCGCCTTTATTGATACCTGGAACGGCGTTTTTTTTTTCATTGGTTTGGTATTTTGTGTTGTGGATTACAGATTTTAAATTGTCACTGCAGGTGCAAAGGGAGCTCTAGTTAAAGTCTGCAGCAAATCTGTCAGATTCCAAGGAGGAACTAGGTCTCTCAATGGTGGCTTTAGGAGAAAGGTCCCCTTCAAGAAGGCATTAGGCAACTTCAAAGAAGCTACTAGATAATAATCATGTCCAGTACCAAAATTAGAAATGGTTGCAAGTTGGACTTGAATGGTAGAATACTTAGCTATAGACTGAAAGAGACCAACTAAGAAATACAAAACAGATTCTAAGGGAGCTGAAAAGGGATCCACAACTTTAGGGTCATCCAGAATGATAAATCATTTCATGTACTGCAATAAGTTTGTTGGTGGAAGTCTTTTGAGACAAAGAAATAATATGCACAACTGTAGCAGACAACCTGGAATTTCTGTCCATAATTGGAAGTGAAGGACCTCTTTTGGTCAGTTTGAGGGACTTGAGGTTTACTGGATGGATGGGAGATTAGATCCAGAACAGGATAATGAACCCATGGAGGGTACTCTAGGTCAGGCCACAGGAAGGGGAACCAAGCTTGTCTGGGTCAGGAGGAGGCTATATGGATCACAGTTGCCTTACACCAAGAAACTTTCTGCAAGAGCTTGATAATCAAGAGAGCTGACAAGGAGACATACAGGAAACCCAGGAGTCAAGCATGGACCATAGCCATCCCTCTGTGATTACTTCTCCTTAAGGATCAGGACAAAGTTGCAAACAGGTCACAACACTGCCCCAGTGACTGAAAATCTCTGGCACTGACTACTTGAGGGACCACTCATGAAGCACTAGTATACACTGGCTTAGCTCATCTGCTAGTATGTTGAATCTACTCAGGATATGCATTATTATCAGAAAGCGCTGGGAAGACATTGCCCGTTGACAATGTTCTGGCCTCCTAACATAGGGAAAGATCAGGTCCCACCTTTGTTTGTTGAAATACCACCATAATGTTGATCTGGATGGGCATCACACTCTTGGGGATATGGGTATGAAAAACCTAGAATGACAGGAGGACTGCTCTTATCTCCAGATTTCTTTTTTTCTTCTAACTGGGACACTGTGCCCTGGACAGTCCCTTCCCTCACATCCTAGTAGGGAGGTGTCCACAGTAACCCTGGCCTTGGGTGGGAGAAAAACAAAGGGATGTACTGCTGACATCAAGTCAGCCGCCACAAAATTAATTAATAGCAAATCTCCAGGAGTATCACTGGATACTGCATTGAATATGTCCTTAGAGACCACTGAACTGATACAGTACAATAGAGTATCCTTATGAGGAGCTAAAAAAATGAAGTCTGCCATTAAAACTAGGAGGTGAAGAATCAGAGCACAGGAAGGCCTCTGAGGGAGAATAATTAATGGGCCTGAAGACATAAGGATGAAAGATTAGGAGGAAGAAGCCTAGCAATCTGAGTAGGGGTATCCAGGTGGCAACCTATAAATTGCAATGCCTTTACTCGCTCTACATTAGATTTCTCAGAATTTACTGTGCTTTCTAAGGCAAAGCACAAGCAGAACAAGGAGTCTCTTGCCTGAATTAACTCATTACATTAGTGACACCTAGAGGTGCATCTACAGTTAACTCCTACTGATGCCTCTAGGCATCAACTATTGCTTGTTTATATTTGCATCAATAATTCCAAAACCATGCTATGTGCATGGTTTTAAAAGATTTCATGTTAAAGCTTACACAATAGCAAACTCAACTGCATTAATATTTGACCTCTGTCTAGTGCTTAACTGTTTTTATGATATTAATTTATATAGATATAATTTCACATTTTTCTAAATATTTCAACAACCTAGTAACAGAGATATAACTCCCTGGCCTCAGACGAAAGCTCTCAGTCAGATGAATAAAATGCTGCTGATGGTATGTGTGTAACTTGAGTGGTTGCTGAGATATCTGTAAGTTGCTTACAAAATATTGCAAACATAATAGTTACTGTGTTTACTGTGACTTATAAAATTCAGTTTAAGACCTAGAACCTAAAGAATGCTACCACTATAAAAATAACTTGTGGTGAAGGATTAGACATTTATGCTTCTTTCATAACCTTTGTGGTTCAAAAGACATGAACATTTGTTTGAAATGTGAAAACATAATTTGATTGTCAAAAGGCTTTGGCTCCGCCCACTGGAAGTTACAGTGGAAACTTGCTGAGCTCCATTGGAGTGAATGAGTTAATAATGCTATTAACACAGTCATAATGAGTCAGTCATCCAAATATGGAAAGACCAAAAATCCCTGCAGTCTGAGCTAGGCTGCTATCTCTGCCATGCATTTGGTGAACATTTGGGATGGCTGTGGTGAGACCAAGGGCAGCCTTCAAAACTAATAGTGGCTATCTCACAGCCAGAACAGCAGAAACCTCCTGGATTGACTGGCTATCTATGTCATAATAAGCACAGAGTGAACATTCTGAAAAATAGTCTGCTTCACAAACATGCGCAATCTACTTAGGTCCATGATGGACCTTCTTTAGCATCAAAAAAGAATCTTTAATGAAGAGACTCCAGACCCATTCTGTTCTGGTGGAGCCTCCTGGATGACTCTTTTTTTTAATAGCAGCTTTTCTTTTTCTATGGCTGCTGCCATTTTTTTCCCATGGTGGGATATCCTTAAGGGTTTTTGATAAAGTGTTGGAAAGGTTTGGAAAGATAGTGTAGCCTCTATTGATGACTGTTAGCACCAAGAATCTGTGATGATGACCTCCCAAGCTTGAGGATGGAGAGCCAAGCACCCTCAATTCCTCTAGAGTGCAGCAGATGGGCAACCTCAGGAGGACTGAAAGTGTGTGTTGGAGAAAAGACCCCTAAAACCCTGATCTTGCAGTCCACTCCTGCCACTACAGCAGTGTCTATTGAAGCTCCCCCCACTGCCCAGGCGATACCATCACTGGCAGCATCATGAGTAAACTGCTGGGATTTTCTGAAGAACACTTACCTCCCTCTCTGGTAGCAGGAAAAAGTCCTCAGAGCTAGAAAAACAGATCTCCATGGCAGACAATACTTTGCTATCTTGTTCACTCCTGATTAGTGTGTAATTTACTTTGGGTCAAAACGCAGAACCATAAAACAGGCTCAGATTAGTACTAGGCTAACTTTCCTTGTGGGCCATTTTAACCCTAATCAATGACCTCACATGAGAATCAAACCCTGCACCTTGTGTCTGTAAGGCAAACACCTTAACCACTATGCCAACCTCCCACCCAATGGTGCAGTCAAACAGAACACCTTAAAGCATTCCACAAAATCCATAAAATTGCAAAGGTAAATCCAGATAAAGTACAGTTTTGTACCTACCATAAATGTAGATGTTCGAAGATCCACATTGCTGCAGTCCTTACACTTGGGTAGTCCGCTGTCCTCGGTCGGCCCGAATATCAAAGTATAAGGCTGACGTCGGTCAAGGCGCATTTGACTGACATCAGGACGTCAGGGTACAAATGCGCATGACCGACGTCATATCCTCAGTCTTTTCTTGCCCCAGATGTCAGAAGACCCTAAAAATAAAGGTCAAAACCAAAAGACAGCAAACCACCAACCAACCACCCTAGCACTAACTATATGTACAATATATACAATATACACAATATGTACAACCCAACCCACACAACCACCTCTAACTGCAGAGGGAAGGAGGGAGGTAAATTGGACTGCAGCAATGTGGATCTTGAACATCTACATTTATGGTAGGTACAAAACTGTACTATGTTCTTCATCTCACATTGCTGCAGTCCTTACACTTGGGTAGAATCCCAAAGCAGAGGTAAGGGAGGATGGCTAACTACAAAGAAGCAGGAGCTGCCAAAATGCCCTGCAAAACAGCAGTGGCAAAACCAGCCCTAGACTTAGAGTAAAGTGGCAGGTGATAATGTCTAGAGAAAGTATGCACTGAACTCCAAGTAGCTGCCTCCAAAATATCCTTGGTTGCCACTCCCCTCAAAAAAGCTGTTGATGTGGCAGTAGCCCTAGTGGAATGAGGCCTAATCCCAGCTGGAATCTCCTTGCCATGATGGGAATAACAGAAAGCAATGCAAAACCCAATCCACTTAGAAATAGTTTGTTTTGACACAGGCTTGCCCTGAGAACTCAAAGCAAAAGAAACAAACAACTGCTGAGACTGCCTGAACCCTTTAGTTCTGTCCAAATAATAACGCAACTGCCTGTGTACATCTAAAGTGTGCAAAATCTTTTCCCCTTTATTTTGGGGATTTGCATAAAAGTAGGCAAATGAATAGTTTGGTTTAAAGCCACACTAGAAACCACCTTAGGCATAAAGGAAGGATTAGTACGTAATGATACCCTATCCTTATGGAAAATCAAGAAAGGCTCAACCGCCATAAGGGCCTGCAATTCAGAAACCCTTCTTGCAGAGGTAATTGCCAACAAAAAAGCAGTCTTCCATGATAAATATTTCAACTCAGCATTAGCTGCAGGCTCAAAAGGTTGTAGAGTGAGTTTCTCCAACACAAAATTGAGATCCCAAGCAGGAGTAGGAGCTCTTCGTGGGGGTCTTATATTCTTTGCCCCTCTAAGAAATTGCTTGAACAAAGGATGAGAAAACAATGGTGGAACACAATCATAGTGAGCCGAAATTGCTGCAGCATGAACCTTAATAGAAGAGAAAGGCAAACCTTTGTCCAGTAACTCAGTAAGATATTGAAGAGCCACACTCAAATTAGGCTCAGAAACATCAAAATCTTTTGCTGCACTCCAAAATAAAAATCTCTTCCATTTATCTGCGTACACTTTCCTTGTACTAGGCCTTCTAGCTTCCAAAATCACATTCAAAACTTGTTGTGGAAGTTGAGACCCTCTATGGTTCAAAACAGAATATGCCAGGCCGTTAGGTGAAGAGAGTGAAGTTTGACATTGAGCAAATGGCTGTCCTCCTGTGACAACAGGTGTGGAATCGTAGGCAAAGGCCATGGAGGCTTCCGTACCAGACTTCTCAGTAATGGGTACCAGTGCTGTCGAGGCCAATCTGGAGCTATTAAAATCATCCTTGGCTTGTCCTGTCTGACCTTTAGAAGTACCTTTGGGAGGAGAGGCAGAGGTGGAAAGGCATACACATGAAGATTGCTCCAATTGAAAGAAAGAGCATCCACTTTCCAAGCTGTGGGATGAAACCTTTTTGTGCAAAACTTTGGCAGCTGATGGTTTAGTGGAGAAGCAAACAGATCTATGTCTGGAGTTCCCCATGACACTGTCAATTTCTGAAACACATGAGGATCCAATTTCCACTCGTGGGGATCCATAATTCGTCTGCTCAACACATCTGCTAAGGAGTTCTGTGCTCCTGGCAGAAACCTTGCCTGAAGATTGAGTTGTAAACTGAGAGCATTCTCCCACAAAATCATTGCTTGCCTGCATAGAGGATAAGAATGCGTTCCCCCTTGCTTGTTGATGTACCACATGACAGTTGTGTTGTCTGTTAGAATCAACACCTGCCCTGGAAGAAGTAAATCCTTGAAAGCTATTAATGCAAACTGGACTGCTAACATCTCCTTTAGATTGATATGTAGATGTTGAAGTCTGGCAGGCCACTTGTCTTGTATCCACTTTCCATTTAGATGAGCTCCCCAAGCTTTGTCTGAGGCATCTGTCGTTAAAATCTGACTCGCCTCTGGCCGGGTCACAGAGAGTCCCTTGTTTAGGTGACATTCCTGAGCCCACCACAAAAATTCCTTTTGAATGCAAGGTATTATTTGAATGACAGTGTCTAGATCCTGGCAGTGCTGTGTCCATACATTTTTGAGATACCATTGCAGCTTCCTCATATGCAGTTTGGCATTGGGAAGCACCAGAATACAAGATGCCATGAACCCTAAGGCTTGAAGGACTGTCCTTGCAGTCAGCCCGGACTGATGAGATAGCTGATGGAAGTAAAGGGATAGACTCTTTTGTTTGTCCGGGGTTAAAAAGGCCATCTGGGATGCTGTATTCAGTCTCACACCCAGAAAGCACATGTCTTGAGAGGGTACTAGACTGGACTTTATTTCGTTCACAGAATACCCTAGGCATCTTATCACTGCTATCACATATTCCAAATGAAGAAGAAGCACTTCCCTTCCTTGAGCCAGAATCAGGCAGTCGTCCAAATAAGGATAGATCTGTATTCCTTTCAGCCTGAAGAAAGCTATCACTGGAGCCAGAACTTTTGTGAATACTCTGGGCGCAGTAGATAAGCCAAAGGGCAATGCAGAGAACTGATAGTGAAAAGTCCCAGCTCGAAAACGCAGATACTTCCTGCAACTTAGTCTGATAGGAACATGAAGGTAAGCCTCCTTGAGATCCAAAGTTACCATCCAATGATCTTTGCCCAGCAGAGGCAAAAGCTGTTGTAACGTCAACATTTTGAACTTGGGAATGTCCAGATAAGTGTTGAGGATAGATAGATCCAAAATTGGTCTCCACGTGTTCCCCTTCTTTGGTACTAGGAACAGGCGAGAATAAAATCCACGGCCCACTTCTGGCATAGGGACCGGCTGTATGGCCCCTAGCTGAAGTAACAGAGAAATTTGCTTGTGAGCCTCTATTCTTTGTTGAGGAGAAACGTCTGGCATGCCTCTGAAAGGAGGCAAGGTATGGAAATAAAACCTGTAACCTTGGTGTATGATATCCAATACCCACTTGTCTTGGGTAATTAAACTCCAATTTTCTTTGAAAAGTGCCAACCTTCCTCCCAAAGGTGCCGCCAGACGAGAAGGCTCTGGCAGCTGAAAAGGTAGGTCATTGGGTCTGTTTACGAAAGGACTGACCCCTGCCCTCACCTGAAGACTGTGCAGGAGAACTCCCTGTTCTAGGCCTGAAAGAGCCCTGAGCTCTGCCCCTACCACGTCTAGCTCTACCCCTAGACTGGGAATCATAAGAAGGATACGTCCACCCTTTAGCAGGCCAATTTCTGCTAAACTTTGGAGGCTGAACCTGCAAAAAATCTTTAACAGTCTGCATAGACTTAGCTTTGTCTTCCATTTTCTTTAAAACTGCCTCAACAGGAGGACCAAACAACACGTCAGATTGTAAAGGAGCATCTAAAATCCTTGTTTTAACATGTTCAGACAAATTTTGATCCCTTAGCCAGGCGTGCCTGCGAAGAACTGACCCAGTGGCAGCCACCCTAGACGAGGCCTGTACAGCATCAAAACCACATTGCAAAGAATGCTTACCCACCTGTTCAGAAACATGTACTAAATCTTGCAACTCTTTACAATCAATACCTACTGCCAGAGCATCAACCTTAGACTTTAATTGTGAAAGGAGATAGCTTTGGTATTTTAACATGTGAAACTGGCAATTCAAAGCCCTCATAGCAAGAGTGGAAGAAGTATAAACTTTCTTTCCCCATCTATCCAAGGCCCTAGCCTCTTTGTCTGCAGGAACCGGATTCTTAACAACAGAAGCCTTAACACCTTTAGGCCCCTGGCTAACAGTTTCTGGGTCTGCCCTAGGACTCTTAAAAAGATACTTATGAGCTTCAGGCACCCTGTAATACCTATCCGGCTTAACAGGAGCAGGAGGCAAAGAATCAGGATTAAGAGATGCCTCTGTGAAAACATCTTCCACTACATCCAAAACAGGAGGTATAGCCAAAGGCCTATGCTGGGGTAAAACAAAATTCCCTAAGCCTTTTCCTGGAATCAGAGAAGTCCTGACCTTCCCACTTAAAATGCTCCCTCATGGAATGAAGAGTTTCTGAAAAAGAAAAATCCTCAGGAGGAGAAGCAGAAGGAGTAGAATCATCCACATCAGAATCAGAATAAGGAGAGTACTCCTGCAAGTCTTCAGCCGAAGACTCTGACACATCTGAAGCCTGCTCAAAACCCCCCAGCTCAGGCTCCACCCTAGGCCTCTTATCAGGAGGGGGCATAGAACCCTAATCAAAGTAATCAAATCTTCTGCCATTTTAAGCATATGCTTCTTGGGCACAGTACCTGAAGAGCTAGGGGTAACACCAACTGAAGCTAAACCTGGCCTGCCCCTGGGAGAAGCCTTAGAAACAGAAGGAGAGGGCCTAGCCACCCTAGGAAGGGAGGGGAGTATAGTAACCTGAGAAGCCCCCTCAGCTTGACTTGCCTCCTGAGAGGCCACATCTTGCAATACTAAAGTCTCACCCTGGGAACACAAAGAAACCTCCGGTGGAGCCACCGGCTCCACCGACACCTCTAAAGAACCGGCGTCCGGTACAGACGGTTCTTCCAGCCTAGGCTTAACTGCTTTGTCCTTGCGCTTCTTCGAAGAAGCGGGCGTCGGAGCATCTGACGGCATTTTATAATTGCACCACTTCCCAAAGACTAACCTTGCACAATCCAACCTCCTCTTTATAGTGCGTTTATTAAATCTAGCACAAGAGCGACAGCCAACAACGTCGTGCTCAGGCCCTAAGCAAGGAATACACAAAGTATGATAATCCCTATGCGGTATCTGTTTCCCACAAGAAATGCAATTATTGACTTTTTCTGACATCCGGTAAATCACTGAGGCAAGAAAAAACTAAAATATTCCCCAACGGGGTACTTAGCCAACTTTGAACTCGGTCTGAAACTTCGAATCGAAAAATCTCAGAACGCCAACCGGCACTTGCAATGCTGCTTCTGCATCGGACCATGCGGCAAAAAAGACTGAGGATATGACGTCGGTCATGCGCATTTGTACCCTGACGTCAGTCAAATGCGCCTTGACCGACGTCAGCCTTATACTTTGATATTTGGGCCGACCGAGGAGAGCGGACTACCCAAGTGTAAGGACTGCAGCAATGTGAGATGAAGAACATCACTCCCTGGCCATACCATCCACTGCATTAGACAAGAACATGGACATGTTGAAAATGAACAGCATGGTATCCAATTGGGACTCCACAGACTTACGAGTTTCAGCTGTCATTGGGGATGCTATGGATTTAGCAACCTCATTCAATAAATCCCTCTATAGTCTGGTTAGGTGTACCATGTAGTTCAACAAACAGAGAGCAAAGGTGACTAAAGCATAAATGTGCTCCCAAACATGACCAAAGCCCAAGACTCCGAAGGGTGGGCAGTTGTGTTGTCCTCTAAGAACTCCTTTTTGGTGGCTGCAGCTACCACAAATTGCATTGATAGCACACCCCTTGCTCAAATTTGCTCTGTCCTTTACAGAGACTAAAATCTTATTGGATTTATTAGGGATGGGCCCCTCCACATCAGATCTTCTCCATGCCTTCTGAGACACAAAATCCATGACAGCATTTAGTGGTCCAAAATCACCCTTGCCACAACAATTCTAAAATTCTAACAGACTGACAAAAAAGGCATCCTTGCAGACAGATTTGGGGGGAAAATTCCCCTACACTGAGATCAGTTTCCTCTGTCAATGATGCCCGAGGGGCATTGCTCCTCCAGGACTGAATATTGTATGACCGGACCCTAGAGGGGAAGGTTACAGTGAAAATACTAGTTCCAGCATGGCAGCAGTTACCAGTGACTAGTAGCAAAATGCATCCAAGAATGGAGAAGCCAAAGGACTCTGACACAGCCAAAGATCAGGACAGATGTGATTCTGAAGTAGGAACCAAGGAACAATCAGGACCAGAGTGGTGCAGATATCGAATTCATATAAGTCAAGCCAAAGTAGCAGACACCCTGGGAGACTTCTGTGTGGGCTCATCCAAAACAAGAAGTTATGTACTCACCACAAAGTTCGATGTATGTAGTCCATCTTGCCTCACATTCTTACCTGTGGGTTCGGAGCCGAATGTCGGCTCCGACTCGGCCAACTTTTCTAGCTCGAAGTCTTTCTATTGGCTGGGCTAAGACGGTATCCCATGCTGCACTGCTCTCTAGCCCCAGATCTAGTTTGCTGTGAGCCCCAGCACTCATTCTCCATGCATAACAAAACCTAAGAAAAGGAAGAACAAACCAACAATGAAGGGAGCTCTGAAACCAGACCTAACCTCCAGATCCTCCAAGATGGGGGGGGGGTAAATAAGAATGTGAGGCGAGATGGACTACATACATCGAACGTTATGATGAGTACATAACTTCTTGATGTTATGTAGTCCAATCTCGCCTACATTCTTACCCGTGGGACAATGTCCCTAGAACCTAAATCCTGGGAGGCTCAGTGGAAAATACTCCTGAGCAATGTGGAACCAAAGGAAGACCTGCCCCTAGATACCACATCCAACTTGTAATGAGTAACAAAGGTGTGAGGAGATGCCCAAGTAGCTGCAGCACAAATATCATCCATAGACAATCCGGCCTGATAGACTGTAGATGTAGATACAGACCGAGTAGAGTGAGCCTTCACCTGGAAAGTACAGCTTTGTACCTACCATAAATGTAGATGTCCGATAGGTATGCATCTGCAGTCCTAACATATGGGTTGTCCTGCCTCAGGCAGCCCTTCAGTCGGCCGGATTCCAAAGTCTGGGTCTGGCCTCGGCTGATGTCGCACTTCACCCGACGTCATAGTTGCTGTTTATTGGGTATAAAGGCATCAGCCGACACCATTTTCCTCAGTGTTTCTTGCCCCAGATGCCAGGTGCCCCCTAGTAAGGCTAAATTTGGATAAATGCAAATAATTCCAAACAGTAGAGAGCAAACAATATAAAAAATAATATATATGCATATATACAAACAAATACACCATAATAGATTCCCCCAGCTAGCTAAAAGAGGGGTAAATACCCTAGGAATACCACAGAAAGGAAGGAGGGTGGGTAATCCTGACTGCAGATGCATACCTATCGGACATCTACATTTATGGTAGGTACAAAACTGTACTATGTCCTTCAAGGATGCATCTGTAGTCCTAACATATGGGTAGAATACCATAGCCAAACTGGGGGAGGAGGCACCAAGATAAAGATGGTGTAGTTAAGATCCCTTGCAAAACAGCAGTTGCAAAACCTGCTCGGGATCTAGAGTATAAGGGAAGATTGTAATGCTTGGCAAATGTATGCACGGAGCTCCAAGTTGCAGCTTCTAAAATGTCTTTGGTAGCCACTCCTCATAGGAAAGCTGTAGTGGTGGCTGTAGCTCTTGTGGAATGAGGTCTGATATTATCAGGAGTTGTCTTTCCATGAAAAGAGTAGCAAAATCGAATGCAATTTCCTATCCATTTTGAGATTGTCTGTTTTGAAATTGCTTTTCCTTGCATTCCTGTTGCATATGCTACCAGAAGCTGGTCAGTTTTTCTGCTGGTCTTAGTTCTGTCCAGATAGTAGCATAATTGTCTGTGCACATCCAAGGTATGTAGCAGTCTTTCCCCCCTGTTCTGTGGGTTGGGGAAGAATGTAGGTAAATGAATCGCTTGGTTCAATGATACTCTGGAGACCACTTTTGGCATAAAGGTAGGGTTAGTTCTCAGAGACTGTCCTGATGGAAGATAAGGAAGGGTTGTACTGCCATTAATGCCTGTAACTCAGATACCCTTCTTGCTGAAGTAATTGCTAGCAGGAAAGCAGTTTTCCAAGACAAGAATTGTAATTCTGCTGTTGCTGCTGGTTCAAAAGGAGGAAGTGTTAACTTTTCCAGCACAAAGTTGAGATCCCATGTAGGTAAAGGTGGTTTCCTTGGTGGCTTTACATTTTTGATTCCTCTCAAGAATTGCCTGAGTAGAGGATGAGAGAAGACAGGAGGATCCATGTTGTATTCTGCTGAAATTGCTGATGCATGAATCTTAATGGAGGAGTAAGACAGGCCATTGTGGAATAGCTCTGCTAAATATTCCAGGATGTGTGCTATGTTTGCCAATGAGACATTTTCTCCCTTTGCTGCACTCCAAATGAGGTATCTTTTCCACTTGGCTGAATAAGTCTTCCTTGTGGAGGGTCTGCGTGCCTCCAGGATAATGTCCTTAACCCTCTGAGATAGACCTGGGTTATTTTGTTTTATGCAATATTCCAAGCAGCTAGCTGCAGTGTTTTCAAGTTTGGATGTAGGATCTTGCAGTTGTCCTGTGTTAGTAGTAAGGGACATAGAGGTAGATACCATGCATGTGTCCGAGACATGCTTCTCAGTAGCGGGTACCAATGTTGCCTCGGCCAGTCTGGAGCTATCAGAATTACCCTTGGCTGATCCTCTCTGATCTTCAGTAGAACTTTGTACATTAAGGGAAGAGGTGGAAATGCATATGCTGTCAGGTTTTTCCAGCTGAAGGAAAGGGAGTCCACCATCCAAGCAAGTGGGTGGTATGCTCTTGTGCAGAATTTCTTCAATTGGTGATTGTGTGGGGATGCAAACAGGTCTATCTGTGGTAGTCCCCATTTCTTTGTTATGGCTTTGAAGATATCTGGATGCAGCATCCATTCGTGAGCATCCGTGGTAGTTCTGCTTAAGGTGTCTGCTAGAGAATTTTCTTTTCCTGGTACAAATCTGGCCTGAAGTTGAATGTTGAGGTTCAGGGCCACATTCCACAGGTCCATTGCCATCCGGCATAGAGGATATGAATGTGTACCTCCCTGTTTGTTGATGTACCACATGACTGTGGTATTGTCCGTCCTTAGCAGATGACCCAGTTGAAGGAGTTGTCTGAATGCCTGGGTCGCATGTTTCACTGCCAGCATCTCCTTTAGATTTATGTGTAGATTCAGCTGGTCTTGGGTCCATAGGCCTTGTATACACTTGTCCACCATGTGTGCCCCCCATCCTAGGTCTGAGGCGTCCGTGGTGATGGTCTGGCTTGGATGTGGTTTGTGGAAAGGCAAGCCTCTGTTCAACTGACAGGCCTGAGCCCACCACAGGAATTCTTGCTTCAGGCATGGAATTATTGGAATCTGGGCTTCTAGACTGTGCTTGTGTTGAGACCATACATTCCTTAGATACCATTGTAGCTTTCTCATATGCAGCCTGGCATGCGGAACCAATATTATGCAGGATGCCATGTAGCCCAGGGCTTGCAGGACTTTCCTTGCAGTAAGCTGAGTTTGTGTTGTTAATGTCATGAAGTAGACTGGTAGTTGCTTTTGTTTTTCTTCTGTGAGAAAAGCCATCTGAGTTGATGTGTCTAATTCTGCACCCAAGAATGTTATCCTTTGGGATGGTACTAGTCTTGACTTTTGCATGCTGACTGTGTATCCCAAGGCTTGCAACAGTTGCATGACATTTTCCAAATCTTTTGTTAACTTTGCCTTGTTGTCCGCTTGTATTAGGCAGTCGTCCAGGTATGGGTAAATCTGAATTCCCTGAAGTCTGCAATGAGCAATTACTGATGCCAGGCATTTCGTGAATACTCTGGGCGCAGTAGATAAGCCAAAAGGCAATGCTGAGAATTGATAATGCTCTGATCCTGCAAGAAATCTGAGGTGTCTTCTGCAATCTGGTCGTATAGGGATGTGCAGGTATGCCTCCTTGAGATCTAGAGTCATCAGCCAAGACTCCTTGCCCAGCATTGGAAGAAGTTGCTGGAGGGTCAGCATTTTGAATTTTGGAACAATGAGGTAGGTGTTCAGTGCGGACAAATCTAGAATAGGTCTCCATTGATTTTCTTTTCTTGGTACAAGGAAAAGCCTGGAGTAAAATCCTTGGCCTTGTTCCATAGGTGGCACCTCTTCTATAGCTCTCATCCTTAGTAAGTTGTTGATTTGTCTTAGAGCGTCTGTTTTTTTGGCTTGGTCGTAGGTTTGGCATTCCTCTCTTTTTTGGTAGAGTATGGAAGTGAAACCTGTAGCCCTTATCTATTGTTTGTAAAGTCCATTTGTCTCCTGTAATGTAATGCCAGTTGTTGGAGAATAAGGCTAGTTTTCTGCCCAAGGGTGCTTCCAGTTGTTCCCTGGTAGGCGGAACTAGAGCCAAGTCATTGTGTCTGCCCTGTGGAAGTGGTTGTAGTTGATTCTGTGGCAGTACTTCTCTGGTTGGTAGGTTGCCACTGACGTCCCCTGTAGGCACCCCTAGATTGACCTCTGCCTCTTGGGCGTCTATTTCTGCCTCTCTGCGCTCTGGAGAGGTCTGGAAAGGACCAATTCTTCGAAGGCCAATTTCTGCTAAACCTCGGAGGTTGGACCTGTAAGAAATCCTTGACTGTTTGGACAGATTTTGCTTTTTCTTCCACCTTTTTTAGAACCTGCTGTGCAGGGGAGCCAAACAAACTTTGTTTCTCCATGGGAGCATCTAGGAGTTTTGACTTAACATGGTCTGGTAAGGATTGTTCTTTTAACCAGGCATGCCTTCGAATCACTGTTCCAGTCACAGCTGATCTAAAGGAAGCCTCCAGTGCATCATAGCCACATTTTAAGAAATGGTTACTGACCTGCTGAGAGTTATGTACCAAATCCTGAAGGGACTTGCGGTCTAAAGGTTCAGGAGAAGATAGTTTTTTTATTTAGCTGGTCTAACAAAAATTCCTGGTACTGAATCATGTGAAATTGACAGTTCAAGGCCCTGGCGAAAGAGTAGCAGAAGTATAAACCTTTTACCCCATCTCTCTAATGCTCTAGATTCCCTTTCAGAGGGAAGAGGGTTTTGGCAGAGGCAGCTGCCACACCTTTAGGGCCCTGTGAAATGGTTTCAGGGTCTGCAACAGGAGCCTTATACAAATGGTAGTGTGTGTCCGGGATCCTGTAATATCTGTCTGGCTTGGCAGGGGCCGGAGGAAGAGAATCAGGAGCAGTACAGGCATCATTATATGCATCATCAACAACTGTTAGTACTGGCGGAATGGCTAAAGGCCTATGCTGTGGTAAGTGTAAAAAAGTCCTTAGCCTTTTCCTTGAATCTGAAAAATCCTGGCCCTGCCATTGGAAGTGTTCCCTCATAGCATGCAAGGTTTCCCCAAAGGAAAATTCTTCAGGAGGAGAAGCAGAAGGAATGGAGTCTTCTGCATCAGAATCCTCATAAGGAGAATATGGGCCTTCGTGAGGGTCTGAAAGGTCTGAGTCATCCGAGGAATAATCTGTAGAGACAGGTTCGGGGGGCTCAGTCCTAGGCCTCTTGTCTGGAGGGGGCTGAGAGGCCCTGTCTGGGTGAGGTTGGGATCCTCTGATCAAAGAAATGAGATCCTCAGCCAGGCTGAGTATTTGGGAACTAGAGGTAGGCCTATGTGAAGGAGTTTTGGCAGGCAAGGCCTTAGAAGATTTAGCTGCCTTAGCCCTGGCAAAAGCCTTAATAGACATGGAAGCAGGGGGTCGAGCAGCCCCACGTGCAGGGGTAGTTATGTCTAAAGGAATAGTGTCTGATAAATCCTGGGTTCCTGCTTCTGTAGCAGTAATTTCAGTAGCAGTTTCAGCCATGCTCTGTGAGGGCTCGGCTATCGGAAGCATGCTTTTGGCTGAAGGGAGAACCGGGGGCTCGGTTTCAGCCGAAACAAAGACATTCGCGGTTGGCCTAACTGTGGTTTCAGCCGAAACCGCGGGCCGCGAATGTCGGTCCTTTTCCTTGTGCTTTTTAGCTAATTGAGTAGTCGGAGTCTCCGACGGCATTTTGTATGCAAAAGCGGGACCAAAAAACTCCTCTGCAAACTCCAACCGATGTCTAAGTGTCCGTCGGTTGAAGGAAGCACAGGCTAGACAAGCTGATACGTCGCGGTCTGGGCCTAAGCAAGGAAGGCAGTAAGAGTGGAAATCCTTATGAGGTATTTGTTTCCCACAAGTTAAACAATTATTTACTTTGTCTGACATCGGCTGAGGCAAGAAAGAGTCCCCAACGGGGTACTTCGCTTTTTAGAAGTCTTAAGGTAGTAGAAATCTCTGGATCTGACCGACCGGCACTTTCGAACAGCTTCTGCTTCGGGCACCGCGCGGCAAGAAAGACTGAGGAAAATGGCGTCGGCTGATGCCTTTATACCCAATAAACAGCAGCTATGACGTCAGGTGAAGTGCGACATCAGCCGAGGCCAGACCCAGACTTTGGAATCCGGCCGACCGAAGGGCTGCCTGAGGCAGGACAACCCATATGTTAGGACTGCAGATGCATCCTTGAAGGACATCGGTAAATCTTTACCCCCTGAGGAATAAATGAAAGAAATACAACCATAGATCCACCTGGATAGCATGACTTTGGAGACAGGAGACCCAATTCTGTTTTCTGAAAAGGAAACAAACTACTGATCAGATTTTCTGAGGTCTTTCGTTCTGTGCAGATAAAAATGTAATTGTCTGTGTACATCCAAAAGATGAAATTTGAATTCTGCCTTGTTTGAGAACTGGGAAAAAAACACTGGCAAATCAATAGATTGGTTAAGGTTACTGACCGACGCCACTTTGGGAAGAAAGGAGGGGTTCGGTCTGAGAGAAACCCTGTCCTTATGAAAAATCAAATAAGGGGGTTTTATTGATAAAGCTTGAAGCTCCGAAACGCGTCTGGCTAATGTGATGGCTACTAAAAAGACAGTCTTCCAAGTTAAGAATTTTAAATCACAAGTGGCTGCAGGCTCAAACGGGGGGTGAAGTAAGAGCCTGTAGAACAAAGTTTAAGTCCCAAGGCATGACAGGTTCCGATACCGGGGGACGAAGTAACAGAGTACCCTTCAGAAAAGCCTGACAGAGTCTATGTGCCATCAGGCTAGGCTCGTCTGTGACATGAAAGGTAGAAAGCGCCACCAACTGGACTTTAATGGTTGCGGCCGCTGAACCCTGGCTAAAAAGCATAGAGACGAACTCCAATACAGACGAAATTGGAGCTGTGTAAGGGTCAATCTTTTTGGTATGCACCCAGATTGAAAACCTCTTCCATTTACTGTAATAAATCTTCCTGGTCGAGGGTTTATGAGAGGAGGATAAAATATGAACCACCTCCGGCGAAAAATGATGAAGCCTAACTAATGATGGACGTGGAGTAGCCAGGCTGTTAACTAGAGGGTCCGAGGAGAGGGATGGAGCTGCCCTGATATGTGTGTCAGTAAGTCTGGTTGTGGGTCCGGAATCCAAGGAGCATCCATGAGATAGGGATGGAAAAAGGGGAACCAAATTTGACGAGGCCAGTTTGGGGCAATCAGAATCATTCTGCTTCCCAAGGATTGCAGTTTCTGAATAAACTTTGACAGCAAGGGGACCGGAGGGAAGGCATATAGTAGACTGAAGGGCCAATCGTGGACTAGAGCATCCCTGGGTGACTCCCCCTGAGGGAGGATCAATGTGAAGTAGCTGCTGCATTTGGCATTGAGGGGGCTGGCAAAAAGGTAACAGCAAGGCTGACCCCACCTGTGGAAGATCTGTTCCGCAACTTGACAGTTCAGGGACCACTCGTAAGGCATCAGAATAGCTCTGCTTAGCCTGTCTGCGATCACATTGGACTTCCCCGGAATGTGCGTTGCCACCAGAAAACATTGGGAAGACACTGCCCACTGCCACACTCGCATGGCCTCTCTGCAAAGGGGATAAGACTTGATTCCTCCCTGCTTGTTCAGATACCACACCACTGACATATTGTCTGAGTGGATTGCAATAGTCCAGAGAGGAAGAAAACTCTGAAGTACTTGCAACGCTAGTAGCACAGCTTTCATCTCCAGGACATTGATATGCAGATGCATCTCGTGCTCTTGCCATGTGCCTTGGAATATCCTGCCTAGATAATGCCCCCCACCCCATCTGGGAGGCATCCGTGGTCACCATGGCAATCAGGGGCACAGGAACGAAGGGCTTTCCTGCATTCAGTTTGTCGGTGCAAAGCCATCAACTGAGATCCTGTTTGCACCTGTCTGTGAGTAGAATAGGGTGAGAAAGTGGAAGACGTTGAAGAGACCACTGCGCAAAGAGAAGCCACTGAAGGAGCCTCATGAGTAACCTTGCCGGAGGGACTAACATAATCATAGCAGCCACTGTCCCCAACAGTTGGAGGACCCATCTTGCCTTCGCCCTTCTCAGAGGGAGCAAGGTGTGAACTTGTTGTAGGATTCTGATTCTTTCCTGTGGTAGAAACGCCTGCATGAGGACGGTGTCTAGTTCTGCGCATATAAAGGTGACACTGTGAGGGCAACAAGGCAGATTTTTCCCAGTTCAATGTGATGCCCAACTGTTGACGTAGGTTGATAGTAGCATCCCTGGTCTGAATTAGTAGATGCCTGGTGGTGGCAGTAAGGAGCCAGTTGTCCAGATACGGAAACACTTGGAATCCTTGACGTCTCAAGTGAGCAGTCACCACTGCCATGCATTTGGTAAACACCCTGGGGGCTGTGGTGAGACCAAAGGGCAGAGCTCGAAACTGAAAATGACTGGCTCCCAGCCAGAAGCATAGGTGACTTCTGGATGCCCTGTCCATCTTTATGTGGTAGTAAGCATCCTGGAGGTCGATGGAGCACATCCAAGACTCTTTTCCCAACAATGGGAGAATAGACTGCAATGTGACCATTCGGAATTTGGACTTTTGCACGTGGGTGTTCAATTGACTGAGATCCAATATGCGTCTCGGGTCCCCTGCCCATTTCGGCACCAAAAAGAATCTGAAGTCCCTAATCCAATCTGGTCTGAGGGGACATGTTGGATGGCTCCTTTTTCTAGCAGCTTTGAAACTTCTGAAGCTGCGTAATCCCTTTGACTGGGTGGAACATCCGAGATTTTCTTGATTGGAGGGGGATTTGATGAGAAGGGAATGACATATCCTCTGGAAATTATTCGTAGAATCTATTGGTCCTGGGTGATGTCTTGCCAGGCCTCCGGGTATAATGAGATTCGACCCCTGACTGGCTCCGGAAACGCACAGTCGGACCTCCCACCAGGAGCAGCGGTAGGAAGAACCACGAAAGGAATTGCGGTCTCCCGAGTTGCAGGGGCCTCCTCTGCCCTTAGGCGGCATCTCCCTGAATAACGACCCCCTCCCCTGTGATTTCTTGAACCACATTTTGCCACCCCTCTGGGCCTTGGGATAAGGCCTAGAAGGAAGGGAAAAACAGACTCCTACGGCAGACAGAGTTTTTCCCTCCTGCTCTCACCTGGTGAGAGTGCCTTTCACCTTGGTTCCGAACAAAGAGGAACCATCGAAAGGGGCGTCGGTGAATGAAGACTTAAAGGCCTCCGCGAAATGACAAAGGCGCATCCATTCCTGCCTCCTAAGAGCAACTCCTGAACTTGCTGCCCTACTCGCTCCTTCGGCTGCATATGAAATCAGCCTCATGGAGGAGTTTGGAATGGAATTGAGGGTAGACATCTGAGTGTTGACCGTCTGGGCCACCGCCTCAGAAACGTTACCCGTGACAGTATCTCCAAGCTCCTTGAGGAGATCTCTCTGGAGCCATGCAAAGTGTGATAAATAATTCAGTGAACGTAAGGTAAAGGTCGCTGAAGAAAAGGTACGCTTCCCGTATCGGTCCATGGTCCTAGACTCCTTGTTAGGGGATGGATGGTGGAAGAAGTCTCTGCTAATTGCTTCTGAGTGGCAGCTGCCACCACCATGGCATCCACAAGGACTCCCTTGGACAGAAATTCCTTATCAGGAGGAGCAGACAAAAATTTATTGCGTCTCCTGGGGACTGGTTCCACAGAGTCAAGGGTTTCCCACACCCTTCGACAAACCAAACCCAGAAGATCATCGAAGGGTGGAGATACCCAGGAGGCGGAGGGCTGAGCACCAAAGGCCTTCAGGAAGACTGACTCCTCCTCCTCGGAGGGAGCTTTGGATGGCCAGTCACCTCTTTGTTTCAAAATCTCTAGAATGTCAGAGAAACATTCTCAAAGGATGACTTGGTGGACCCCTCCGATTCCTCGAGGTCGGTGTCTGATGAGAGAGACTCATCCTTGGAATCTATGCACTTCTTCTTGCACGTCTTCTTTCTGGGTGGCTCCTCAGGCAAAACTTTGAGGGGCCCTCAGAAATGTGGGGACCACTCATGGGGTACCCTGAGGCCTTGGGGCTCTGCTGTCTAGAGATAGATGGTGATCAGAGACCTGCACCGATGTAGTAGGGGACAGAATGACAGACCTGCATGAGGCCGCTGACGACCTGGCCAGCACGCTCTGCATGGCCTCGAAGGCTGGTCCCCTCGAGTCCGAAAAATGACCAGCTTCTGAAACCATGACAGGAGTCAAACTTCCCTGGGCCGAAGCACCGAGAGGGAGACTAGGAACCGAGAAGTGTCCCAAAGCCTCTCCCTCAGGTCCAACCGAAGAATCCTGAGTCCTGAATCCCGTGGACAGCGCCGACGGGGTCGGAGCTGACGTCGGCACCAATAAGCCAGGAGGGGCTGTCAGAACTGATCTTGGGACATCACACGGAGCCAAGCACTCCGGCTCCGAAAACTGAAGTGCGCTCAGAGGAGGAAGCATTGAAGCAGGTTGAGGGACGGGCTCCGGAGCCGACTGGGTCAGAGCCGAGAACAATTTTGCCAAAACCGGTGACTGAAGGAGTCTCGGCACCACTCTATCGACGTCCACATCTGATAAGGTCCTGGAGGATTTAGAGGATAGAGAAGGAGATCGAGACCTCCTCTCCGAAGGGGATCTGCGAGGAGGGGATACTGGCCTAATGCTAGGCAATCGGCTCCGAATAGATTCCAAGATGATTGGAGCCGAAGCAGTTTCCATAACAACTGACACTTCCTGCGGCCCCAGAGGACAATGGAGACGAGGATGTCGAAGCAGACTTTGCTATTTTCTCTGGTGGCTCCGAGGAAACTGATGGTGCCAGAGATCTCTTTTTAGATTTAGAGGATTTGCCTTAGAGCTGGAAGCAGTTTCCAGACCATCCTCGAAAGAGGGTTTCAGAAGTCCCTTTAAAATCAACTTATTCTTCCTTTCCTGAAGAACTTGCAGACTAAAGGCATGACAGAAGCTGCAAAACTCCTGGATTTGAATTGCTCCCAGACAATACACACAGACAGAATGTCCATCGGTAATGGACATTTTATAACTGCACCCAGAGCATTTCATGAAGCCTGAGGGCTTGTGCTCCTTAGAATCTTTGGACATAGTTAACCAACAACAAAAGCACCAAAGACCAACGGTCAGTCACAAGGCGGGAAAAAACTACCACAAACAAATACCTCAAGTTCTCTAATTTAAACGATCCTTAGACACAAACATAAGGGGAAAAGGACTAAAACCTTTAATTTAAACAGTTTTAGACCCGGTAAAGTTTTAAGACAAAAGGAAAGCAAGGGGGCAGACTAGGTCCTCTAACTGAAACGGGTCTAGCCCGTAGGAAACAGCTAGTGGGATACCACAGAAAATGATCAAAAACACAACTTTTTCACAATACAAGACAAGAACACACAATAGCTATTAATGTTTGCAACAAATTCTCTGATAATGAAGAAAAAAGGGTACTTAGCCACAGCCAAGAGCGAGACCACGTCCAAGCTACACGAGCAGCAAACAAGATCTGGGGATAGACAGAAGTGCAGCATGGGATACAATCTTAGCCCAGCCAATAGAAAGACTTCGAGCTACAAAAGTTGGCAGAGTCGGAGCCGACATTCGGCTCCGAACCCACGGGTAAGAATGTAGGCGAGATTGGACTACATAACATCTCTAGTTTCAGCAGATTATTTTCTATTTTCTCTTATTTCTCATCATCATTTTTCTTATCTTTACCTCTATCTTTTCTTGACTTCTCAGATGGCATCTTTGAAGGAGAACTAGAAATAGGACTAAGCACAACAGCAGGGAGAAGCCCCTTAATAACTAACTTTGAACACCTGTCTGCTAGTGTCATAGACCTGAAGAAAGCACAGGCCTCATTCCTGATCTAAATGAGCATCCCAAAGGCAGTACAAGTGTTAATCATTTGAATCTTGCAGGGGCAAATAGCAACCATAATCTAAATGCTTTTTAAATTCCAAAGCTCTCTCCATTCTCAGGACAAAACTTAACCACTCAAAACAAACAAGACACTAGAAATATTAAGGTAAGGGGAATAAACCATAAGGCCTAACCACAAATATGAAAGTTGACAGACCAAAAACGTCAAGTTTGAATTACCCTTATAACTGAATAACAAAGGAAGAGGAGAGGATAGAAATGCATTAAACTGTCACAAAACTTGGTATAAAAGCACATATATATATATATATGGATTCACTTTATAATCTCAAAATACTGAAATCTCGAATTTCAGTATCTCGAGACTATAAAGCCGAATGTTGAAAACATCGGGAAGTTAAAAGTGTGAAATTTCAAATACCGAACGGTAATTCTGTGTTGAACTTGCACTCTATGACTTGAACGTCCATAGCCACTGTTGCAGAAGGCAGTGTGCTTCGTTGCAGCCCAAACCTGCTGGTGTATATATCCGTGTCTTGGCAAGATCCGCCCTGCCCAAATGTCAGTTGCAATGTCTGAAGCAGGAAGTAGAGCACCTGGTTGTTTGGGAGCTATCTACACCACTGTTCCATTGCAGAAGGGTAGTCCTATGTTGTTGACAGATGGTTGCGTCCTGAATCGGGAGAAGGTTTCAAAAGAGAAAAAGTACAGTTTTGTACCTACCATAAATGTAGATGTCTGATAGATATGCAACTGCAGTCATAACATATGGGTTGTCCTGCCTCAGGCAGCCCTCGGTCGGCCGGATTCCAAAGTCTGAGTCCGGCGTCGGCCGGAGTCGCCTCCTCTCCGACATCACAACGGCTGGAGTATAAAGGCATCGGCCAACGCCATCTTCTTCAGTGTTTCTTGCCCCAGATGCCAGGTGCCCTCCAAGGAAGGCTAAATTTGGAGAATGGATAAACAATTCCAGACATGCACAACAGTAATAAACAGATACACCATAAAAGGTACCCCCAGCTAATAGGAATAGGGGTAGTGGACCCTAAAAGAAAGTTGCAGAGGGGTAGGAGGGAGGGAAAATCCGACTGCAGTTGCATATCTATCGGACATCTACATTTATGGTAGGTACAAAACTGTACTATGTCCTTCAAGAATGCAACTGCAGTCATAACATATGGGTTGAATACCATAGCCAAGCTGGGGGTGGTTGGAACTAATAAAGGGATGGTGTAGCTAAAATGCCCTGCAGGACTGCCGAAGCAAAGCCTACTCGGGATCTGGAGTATAAAGGCAGGTTGTAGTGCTTGGTAAATGTATGCTCCATGTAGCAGCCTCTAGAATGTCCTTTGTAGCCACTCCTCTTAGGAAAGCTGTGGATGTGGCTATAGCTCTGGTGGAGTGTGGCCTAATATTGGCTGGCACACCTTTTCCATGAAAGGAACAGCAGAATCTAATGCGGTGTCCAATCCATTTTGAAATTGTTTGTTTGGAGATTGCTTTTAGTTGAACTCCAGCAGCATAGGCTACGAACAGTTGGTCAGACTTTCTGATGGTCTTTGTTCTGTCCAAGTAGTAGCATAGTTGTCTGTGTATGTCCAAAGTATGCAGCAGCTTTTCCCCTTTGTTTTGAGGATTGGGGAAGAATGTAGGCAGGTGAATGGCTTGATTTAGAGACACCCTGGAAATTACTTTTGGCATGAAAGAAGGATTGGTCCTTAGGGAGACTCTGTCCTGATGAAAAATGAGAAAGGGAGGTACTGCCATGAGTGCCTGTATCTCCGAGACTCTTCTTGCTGATGTTACTGCCAGTAGGAAAACCGTTTTCCAGGAGAGAAATTGCATTTCTGCAGATGCTGCTGGTTCAAAGGGGGGAAGAGTTAATTTTTCCAAGACGAAATTGAGGTCCCATGCAGGTACTGGTGGTTTTCTGGGAGGTTTGATATTCTTTATCCCTCTTAGAAACTGTCTTAGCAAGGGATGTGAGAACACAGGTGGATCACAATTGTATTTTGCTGAGATTGCTGAAGCGTGGATCTTTATGGAAGAATATGTGAGACCAGTATGAAGCAATTCTGCCAAGTATTCTAATATCTGAGGTATGCTCAATACTGTTGCATCCTGATCCCTGTTGGCATTCCAGATGATGAATCTCTTCCACTTGGCTGAATAGGTCTTTCTGGTGGAAGGTCTGCGTGCTTCCAGTAGAATCTCTTGAACTTCTTTGGAAAGAGAGATATCGGAAGAAGTTATGGTAACCTCCAGGCTGTCAGATGCAATGTTTGCAGGTTTTGATGAACAGTCCTGTAATTGTGCTGGGTTAGAAGCAGGGGCCATAGAGGCAGAGGGCACGGCTTGGTCAGAGTTATGCTCAACAGCAATGGGTACCAGTGCTGCCTTGGCCAGTCTGGAGCTATCAAAATGCCTGTTGGTCGTTCTGCTTTGATCTTCAGTATCACCTAGGTCAGCAGTGGTAGAGGAGGGAATGCATAAATTGTTAGGGAATTCCAGCTGAAGGAGAGAGCATCCGTTTTCCAGGCTAGAGGATGGTGAGTTCTTGTACAAAACTTTTCCAGGTGATGGTTCAGGTGAGAAGCAAAGAGATCTATGTCCAGTCTTCCCCATGCCCTTGTTATTTGTGAGAAAATGTGAGGATGCAGCATCCATTCGTGTGGATCCCATAAATTTCTGCTCAGCTTGTCCGCCAGAACATTGTCCTTGCCTGGCACAAACTGGGATTGTAAGTGGATCTTCAGGCTCAGGGACTTTTCCCAAAGAATCATTGCTAATCTGCAGAGGGGATAAGAATGAGTGCCTCCCTGCTTGTTTATATACCACATAACCGTGGTGTTGTCTGTCCTTATTAGCAAATGTCCTTGTTGAAGTGATTTTTCGAAAGTCTCGATTGCACGTATCACTGCCAACATCTCTTTTTGATTCATGTGCAGATGCCTTTCTGTTGGGTTCCATTGCCCTTGGATGCATCTGTCCTCCATGTGCACCCCCCATCCATGATCTGAGGCGTCTGTTGTAATGATTTGACCTGCTTGAGGTATGTTGAAAGACATGCCTTGGTTTAACTGACTTGCTTGAGCCCACCACAAGAATTCTCTTTGCAGACATGGAATAAGTGGGATTACGTCCTCTAGGCTTTGGCTGTGTTGTGACCATAAGCTTTTTAAGTACCATTGCAGCTTTCTCATATGAAGTCTTGCCAAAGGTATCAGAAGAATGCAGGATGCCATGAACCCCAGCGCCTGCAGGATTTTCCTTGCAGTCAGCTGGGAGAGCTTTGCTAGGCCTTTGAAGTAGTCTGGTAACTGCTCTTGTTTTTCTTCTGTGAGGAAGGCCATTTGTGTGTTTGTGTCCAGTTTGGCTCCCACGAAAATAATCTGTTGGGATGGCAGTAGTCTTGATTTTTGAATGTTGACTGTGTATCCCAAGGACTGTAGTAATTGAATGACATAGTCCAAGTTTGTTATCAAGGTTTGTTTGTTGTCTGCTTGTATCAGGCAGTCGTCCAGGTAGGGGTATATTTGAATCCCCTGGAGTCTGCAGTGTGCCACTACTGATGCCAGGCATTTCGTGAACACTCTGGGTGCAGTAGATAAGCCAAACGACAATGCTGAGAATTGATAATGCTCTGTCCCTGCAAGAAATCTGAGGTATCTTCTGCAACTGTGTCTGATTGGGACATGCAGGTATGCCTCCTTGAGGTCCAGAGTGACCAGCCAAGACCCCTTGCTCAGCATGGGAAGGAGTTGCTGTAACGTCAGCATTTTGAACTTTGGCATAATGAGAAAAGTATTTAGCGTAGACAAGTCCAGTATAGGCGTCCATTTGTTTTCTTTTCTTGGAACAAGGAACAGTCTTGAGTAAAATCCCTGGCCTTGTTCCTGAGGAGGGACCTTTTCTATTGCTCTTATGCTTAGCAGCTTTGAAACTTGAATGAGTGCCTCTGCCCTTTGATGATGTGGCAGGTTTGGCATGCCTTGTCTTATTGGTAAAGTATGAAGTGGAATCTGTATCCTTTGTCTATTAAATCCAGCATCCAGTTGTCCTTGGTTAAGATATGCCAGTTGTTTGAGAATAAGGATAATTTTCCGCCTAAAGGTGCTTCTCTTTGAGTTTTGGTAGGCGGTATGAAGGTGAAGTCATTGTGATTGTCCTTGTGGTGCAGCTGGACTGGCTGCGCCACTTCTTTGATTTGGTCGTTGCCATTGGCGGCCCCTGTAGGAGCCTCGGTTTTGCCCTCTACCTCGAGCACGCCTGTTTTTTCCCCTTTGAAACTTGTCAGTGTCTGGAAAGGACCAATTCTTTGAAGGCCAATTCCTGCTGAATCTGGGTGGCTGAACCTGGAGGAAATCTTTGACTGTCTGAACTGATTTTGCCTTTTCCTCAATGGACTTCAACACATCTTGTGCATTAGCACCAAAAAGCTTTTGTTTTTCCAGAGGTGCATCAAGTAACTTTACTTTAACATGGTCTGGCAGTGGCTGTTCTTTTAACAAAGCATGTCTACGTATAACAGCCCCTGTCATAGCTGCCCTACATGAAGCCTCCAATGCATCATAACCACACTGTAGAAAATGATTGCTAACCTGCTGAGAGTTATGGACCAGATCCTGCACTGCCTTTCTATCAATAGACTCAGGAGAGGCTAGCTTTTTCTGTAAATCATCCAGTAAATAATCCTGGTACTGAAACATATGAAAAAGGCAGTTGAGTGATCTCATGGCAAGGGTGGTAGAGGTATAAACTTTTTTACCCCATCTCTCCAGGGACCTTGCTTCCCTATCCACTGGCAGTGGATTCTTGGCTGAGGAAGTAGCCACTCCTTTGGGGCCCTGTGAAATAGTTTCAAGATCCACAGAGTGGGCCTTAAAAAGATGCTTGTGAGTGTCAGGGACCCTGTAATATCTGTCTGGCTTGACAGGAGCAGGAGGGAGAGAATCAGGGTTAGCACTGGAGTCAGAGAAGACATCATCCAGGACATCCATAACTGGAGGGATAGCTAAAGGCCTGTGCTGGGGTAACTTGAGGAAGGTACGTAGCCTTTTCCTAGAATCAGAAAATTCCTGACCCTGCCACTTAAAATGCTCCCTCATAGAGTGGAGGACTTCACCGAATGAAAAATCCTCTGGAGGAGAGGCAGAGGGGATTGACTCCTCAGCATCAGAGTCCTCATAGGCCTGGAAGGATTCTTCTTGTGTATCTGAATGCGCAGAATCCCCAGAGGCTTCATCTGAAGAGAGGTTGTCAGCCTGCTCAGTTCTAGGCCTTTTCTCTGCAGGCGGCTGAGAACCTCTGTCAGGGTGAGGCTGAGACCCCCTGATAAGAGAGATGAGGCCTGCAGCAAGAGACATGATCTGCTTATCAGAAGAAGGGGCCTGGGCAGTAGGTTTAGGATGGGCCTTGGCCTGGCTGGCGGCCTTGGCACGTGCAAATGCCTTGATGGACATGGATACAGGAGGCCTAGCTGCCTCACGTGCAGAAGTAACCTTGTCCACGGGTATGGTGTCGGGTAGATCCAGAACTTCGGTTTCTGGAGGAAAATCAATAACCGGCACCGGTGTAGTCTCGGGGACCGAAGGACGCGTTATCGCTGTGTCGTCGGCCTGGAGCGGTTGAATTACCGCTTCCATAGGGACCGAAGCACTCACGGAGGGCTTAGGAGAAATATCGGTAGAGGACGCGGGCCGCGGATGTCGGTCCCGGTCCTTACGCTTTTTGGAAATTTGTGTTGTCGGTTGATCTGATGGCATGATATAAGCGAAGGATTCACCAAAAAAGTCTTCGGCAAATTCTGCCCGGCGCTTGAGAGTGCGCTTATTAAAGCAAGCACAGGCCGAGACGTCATGGTCTGGGCCCAGGCAAGGGAGGCAGTAAGAATGGAAGTCCTTATGAGGTATTTGTTTACCACAAGACAAACAATTATTAACTTTCTCAATTTGTTCTGACATCGGCTGAGGCAAGAAAAAAAGTTCCCCAACGGGGTACTTAGCTTTTAGATGGATTCGGTAACTGAAACACATGAGCTGACCGACCGGCACTTGCGAACTGCTTCTGCTTCGGGCACTGCGCGGCAAGAAAGACTGAAGAAGATGGCGTTGGCCGATGCCTTTATACTCCAGCCGTTGTGATGTCGGAGAGGAGGCGACTCCGGCCGACGCCAGACCCAGACTTTGGAATCCGGCCGACCGAGGGCTGCCTGAGGCAGGACAACCCATATGTTATGACTGCAGTTGCATTCTTGAAGGACATCGTACTAGTGTTGCAAAGGGAAACTAGTCTCTAAAGTGTACAGGTAGGGCTGTTACCGTCAGTGTACCTGATGATGAGAAACTACTAAAATCTGTGCAGCACACACATGGACGGGATCCCAGTGAGATAGAAAGATAAAAGATGTGTGTAGAGTTGAGGGTGAGGTCTGAAGTATCCCGTGACATGCCCCAATTGTTAACGATGACTTATCTGCCACATCAGCTGATGTAACACCCAACCTACCCACTAGAAAGGCACTTCAACAGGTTGGTAGGATTCGCCGACAAATAAGTAAAGCTAGTGCCCAAAAAGTGAATCATATACTTGAAATTAAATTGCTTGATTTCCCCACCAAGTCTGGACCATTTCTAAGCAAAACCATGAGTGATGGTGCAAGTGATACTAGCGTGATAGTGTTTAGTACACAGCAAAATCTATGTGACTTGAGCACGGCAACTATTTGGCTTACTGATGGCACATTTTTCTATAAAGGGATTATGTGCCGGCAATTGTACAGTATGCATGGATTAGTGAATGCAGGAGGGTTCCACAAAAGTGTACCGTTACTGTATTGCCTAATGACGAAGAAGTCACTCAAATCCTACAATTACATGTGGCATTGTGTGTTGAGCTTACTAGATGAGCATGAATATGAGCTGCAGCTGAAATATGTGTTAAGTGACTGAAATAGCGGCGAGGAGAAGTATAAGTCTGAACTTACAGGGTGTGACCTCAAAAGGCTGCCTATTCCACTTTGGCCAGAATATCTGGCGGAAAGTGCAGCAATTGGGACTTGGCCACAAGTACAACAAGGATATGTCATTCCAAGTGTATGTCAAATGCTTGATTGCACTACCATTTGTCCCTGAAAAGGACGTGATATCCACTTTCCAAAGCCTTAAGGAATCATCCCCTATTGAAGGGAAGGCATTACTAAAGTACTTCTCCGACTGGTATGTCCTAGGACGGGTAAGGAAGTTTTGTACTTGGACTACAGGTTTCTCACGATTCCTACCTCGATTCCCTGTCACATTCTGGAATGTGGAAAAGTTGAATGTACTGCGTCTACCTCACACACAAAACAGTGTGGAAGCGTGGCACCGGTGATTGAAGTCCTTGTTAGGACATAGAGCATGCGATTTAACTGTGTTCATGACCACATTAGCTAGGGAGCAAGATCGTGTAGAAGACCTCAGGATTCATATGAGTTGTGGTGCTGCGCCCTCACCAAAAAGACGTCTACTGCTAAAGAGGCAGCTGCAGTTTGAAAACGTACTGCATAACAGGAAGAGCTATACCAGTAATGAGTATGTGATGGCCATTGCACGGTTGTTAAAAATGTGACTGCTTTCCAGTTTACGTATATGGAATGTGGAGGCTAGACTGCGTCACAGTGGATTGGCGTGTGCATTGCCATTATTGGTGTATTTCTGCAGCATATAAGTGTGGCTACGTATACAGTTTGGTTGGGTTTGGCTTATACTACGGCGAGTATTACAGGGTTCTAAAGTGTTCTTCATAACGAGGATTGGCATTTGTGCAAAATCATCACTGTGGAAATAGAATGGAGTCGTGGATCCGGGTATTGTGTTCGCACTTACACTATGGTTATTTGTTAGATGTCACTATGTGGGATGCTACGTGCAGTGTTTAATTTGAAGGGTGACATGGTTGATTGGTGTATAACAAAGGTTATTTTGCGGGTTGCAATATTTTAATATAGGGGGTTTGGTGTTTCCAGTGTAGTGTTTTGCTGTTCAGTTATGTCACATTCGGCTTTCTGTTCCTTTGGCTTTATAGTCTTGAGATACTGAAATTCGAGATTATAAAGTGAATATATATATATATATATATATATATATATATATATATATATATATAGATCTACTTCTGATTGTCAAAAACACATGTTTTTGACAACCAGAAGATCTAACCCATTAAAGCGGAAGTGCACTTTCGCAGAAGCCGGTCTTCGAAACACATTACAGTGGGGATAAGTAAATATATCCTTTTCCCCACTGTAGTGCGATCTCTGAGTTAATATACTTAAGTAGGGGAGTGTGGGGGGCACAGACCCCCACATGGGGGTGCAGGGGGCTTGCCCCCCTGCTTACAGTTTTATATATATATATATATATATATATATATATATATATATATATATATATGGTTTACTATTGAAAATCTGAGCGGCACTTGGCGACAGTCGGATAGTCGAGCGTATAAGGTCGTAAACAAGGATGTCGAAGACAAAATAATCAATCTAGGAGCGGTTTTAACATGGGTGAGGTAGGTGTTCAGTATTATTCCTACTACAAACATCTTCCTACCTCACCCATGTTAAAACCGCTCTAGATTGATTATTTTGTCTTCGACATCCTTGTTTACGACCTTATACGTTCGACTATCCGACTGTCGCCCAAGTGCCATTCGCATTTTCAATAGTAAACCATATATATATATATATATATATATATATATATATATATATATATGTATATATATACATACACACACACACAAACACACACACAGATACACACATATACACAGGCACACAGACACACACACACTTTAACATATTCACTCATTTGTGGAGAGCTATGGAGACCAAGTTTGTTATGAAGCATGGTAAACGAAACCTGAAAAGATTATGTAGTGCATTGTTGGAGAGGAGCTTGAACTTCGAAGTCAAATTCTGAACTACTGACTTCCGAACCAATTGGACTTAATAAACCACAAGTTTCGGTGGATGGACAGGACCATCAGATCTTCTGTTATAATGGCACAGATTTTATTTTCTATTTTTTAATAATTGCTTATATTTGGCAGAAAACAACATTAAACTTACTAAGGCAGTTAAGATCCTTTACCTCACTTGCAAGAAATCATTTTCTTCGCTACTACCGTTTGTTTCTGAATATTTCTATCACAGTACTTTGGATGGAATTTTTAAAATCTGCCAACTCCTAATGTTACCAAAAGGCAAATTATCTTTTTCTTCCCCATACAGCTCCAAAATTTCCTACTGAAAGAAAACTCACGTGAAGTCTACTTGAGGGTATAAAAAAACACTTGTTTGCCAAAATCCTAAACCTTCTGGACTTTTCTGCATACTTGGGAGCCATGCAGATTTCTTCATGTTTTTACTTTATAATTTAACATTCTACAGTCTTCTCTACCCTCCTCTGACTGATTCTTAACAGTCGTGCAATACTTTATGTACCCTATTAATTATCCCCTTTTTAATGTCTGCTGTACACTCAACTAAAAACTCTATCAGGGCTGGAATTTCAATTAGCACGTCTCCTGTCCCTTCTCTGCTTGTACTCATCAATCCTTGGTAGGGAAAGTAACCTCTAACCTGAAGTCCAAACTTCTGCTTGTCCTAATCTCATTCTATTACCTTTCAATCACTAATTATTTGCTCCAAACATCTTGGTCCCTTTGCTAATTTCCTCCAGTAAATTCCAGCCCCTCTTTCCTATTTTTAACATGAACCTTAGATGGGACAGTAAGGTCAAGATTGTCTCTAGCAATTCCAAAATACCTGGACTCAGACTCTGCACAGATCAGCAAGTTATCCAAGTATGGAAATTCTGGGCAATTACCAGAGCAGGGCATTCGGTGAAGACTCCCAGTGCAGTGAATAGCCCAAAGGGCAATACAGAAACGGACAGTGCAAACCAGACAACAAATCGCAGAATATCTCCTGAAATAATGTGCAATGGGAATATGATAGGCATCTTCAAGTTCATGGTCATCATGAAGCAGTTGCCTGACAATATAGGAAGTGTCTGGAGGGTGAGCATCTTGAACTTAGAGACCTTGAAAAATACATTCAGAAAAGAAAGGTCCAACACCAGCCTTTATGACTTCAAACTTTTGGAGTAGAAGCCCCTCATTCTTTCCAAAGAAGGATGTAGTTTATGACCTTTGAGTCCAGAAATTGCTGGAGAATAGGAGGGAACAAGAAGTCTGGTCCAGCGAATGAGGGGGAATCCCCCTGAATAGGGGTGGGTGACCCTTCCATTGCCATTTACAACCAATTCCCACAATGTCTAGCACCTATTTGTTGTAAACCAATAATAGCCAGACCAGCTAGTTGAGAGCTGACTTGATAAAGGCAGGTTTCATGCCTCATCAGTGGTATCCTTTTTAGGAAAGGACTACTTGTTTGGTCTGGTTGAGTTGCTGTCCTGCCATTTTCTTTTATTGCCTTGGTGTTTATTTGGCTGGGACTTCTGTTAGGCCACTGAAATTTAACTTGGTAATATGGAACATTTAGACTCTTCTAGCATCAATTTACATCTGTCATCACAGTATTTAAGGATCTGATTAGCTGCTGTACCAAACACACAATGTGACTCAAGAGTAGCATTCAAAATCTAACTTTTAACTCATCAGAAAGACTCTGGGAGTACAACCAAGCATACCGTCTAATTATCACCGACAATGCTGCATTTCTAGAAAAAGCATCAGCCCCCTCCAAGGCACTTTTAAGATATATATTTGACACCTGAGAAATATTGGAGATGATATCTTTAACACAGACCTTTTGTTCTGTGGGTAATGATGCAGCAAACTTGTTTAAACTGCACATGCATCTCAACATTAACTACCAATGTTTTATGTGGAAGTTTAACACTTTAAGAACTACCATGCTGGACTGTGCCAGCTTCTTTCCCTGAGATTCTATATTAGTTTATTTTGATAGACTGGATTAGAAGAAGACATGGTCTTCTTGTTAGTAAAAGTCGCTGGAGATGCCTAAATTGGGTCCATAGACAAAAGAGATTGAAGGTCAGGGCAAGGTCGAGCATATTCTAAATTTCTTAAAACACTTTCATAGGCACAGCTTCAGTAAAGAGAGGGGAACTACAAGCTTTCTTGAAGACTTCATCCAATGCTGGGATTAATGGAGGAGAGGTCTCAATTTCTGAAGCCTCATGCTACAACAGATCATAAACTCTGTTAATTTCAAAGGCAACCAGAGATAGCTCACACCTGAATACATCACCAAAACTAGTCAACATCTAGAAAAAAAGAAAATTTGGGTAGCTGTACCTTTTCATCAGAGGAACCCAACTGATCTAACTTGGACACATGACAGTCATCAGACTCAGAATCTCCTTCAAAAGGAGGATCATTAGTAGATTAATCAGTGGTGGAAACAACAGTGTCATTTATAATTTGGGTATGCACCCCACAGTCAAGTGCTTGAACAATGGCTCTAGCTATAATTATCATATAAAGTGAAAATCCAGTCAGACACTGCTGTCCCACCACCAGTTGGGACTTCTGGTCTTTTTCTGGCATACACTACACTAGTGGGAGAATCCCTTGGGAGAAAGTATCAATACTTGCAACAGATTCTGCACCCATGACTTCCGCTGCACCTAAAGGATTTGGTTCTCCATTTCTTTCAGTAGGCAATGGTATAGCCCCCATAGGATGTGTCTGACCCTTGTGTCATGCACAGTTGTGATACTATGACCACCGCAAAGGGACCTGGAAGTAACAGAGTGCAAGTGGTCCGATTGCCTGCTCACAGCTAAGGCTACTGTGGAGTCAAAAGCTGTAGGCAGTAGCATATTTTTTTATACATTCTTAATTTTTTTAATGCAGATGGGGAAGATGATGGGGAGGTCTGAGTCCATCAAGTCAGGGGACAAGAAACTAGCAAACAATACCAAATACTGGCAATGCAGTCAGCCCAGTAAGACGATGGACAAACCTCACTATTCTCCCTCTAAATAGCAATATTAAGACTATTTCTGTAGGGCTACTATTCTGAACACTGCACTGAGAACATGACAGTACTTATCAGTAACACAGTTCAAAGCATAAAATACGTGCACAAAACTCCCCTAATTTTCAAAAAAAGGTGTTTCATTCTAAAATGAATGGCTACAGCCTAAAACAGTACTAGACAAGAAATAAGTCATAGACCTTTGAAAAATTCCTGTCAAAAAATATATATAAAATAGCGGCAGACGCAAATAAAAGTCTACTTTTGCAGGGGTTACTAAGACTGCACTGAATAAAATGACAGTTCCAGTAACACAGCTCCATGCATAAAAATAAAAATTCGTAAAAGGGCTGGCTTCAATCAAAATTAATGAAATCAACCAACACCAGTATTACACAAGAGACAAATCATAACCTGATGAATTCATGTCAGAAATCTTTAACATACAAAATGGCGCCAAATTGCAATTTAAACCAAAAAATAGGTTAAAATACCACAATCATACTCAATCACGTCAAATAATCATAACCGCAAAGAAAAAATCAGTATCAACAAGTTTTCCTGTCAACACTTCCAAAAGAAACTTTTAATCAACAGGCCTTACTGTGGTTGCCAAAGTAAAAAAACAGAACTACACAGAAAATTTCTAAACGGAGCAAACAGTCAAAGCAGCATAATACAACATTCAAACACTGATAGGAAAAGCAGAGGGAGGGAATAAAACCCAAATGAAATTTCTTGTCTGAGCTCTGCAGCTCATGCCACCCAATTTGAGAGAAGCAATATCCCATAACATCTTTCGCTCACTGTGGCACAAGAAAACTGAAAGGGTTCTGTCCGAGTGTGAAGAGTTGTCCTGGGCCAGTCAGCTGACTGATTCTTCACCTTCACAGATGGTCAATGGGAGAAGTTCACAGCTTTGACAAACTGCCAGAGGGAAGGTAGCAGGGCACTATTAACCATATGCCAGTAAGCAGTGTGTCTGTTGAACATCAGCATCCTGTCTGTGGACACACATCTCTTCTGGGGCAAAAGCAGACGCCTACTGTGCCTGTCCACGAGCAGATGGCTTGACCCAGATTTTTACACTACTACCAGAAAGCACTATGAGGAGACTGCCCACTCCCACACCCTCACAACTGGGGGGGGGTGACTTGGTTCAACCTTATGTACCATACACCAACATGCTGTTGGAGTGGATGGCTACTGCACCCCGTAGAAAGCGGTCTGCCCTTACCACCAAGATGTTTGTGTGTAAATTAGCCTTTGTCTTTATCCATGTTCTTTGGACTGTTTTGCCTACAGAACACCCTAACCCACCCCAGGGCAGATACAAGAAAACAGGGGCATCATTTAGTTGGGGGTGGTTCAAGTAGCCACCACTGAAGAGTTTTGTTGATATGCCTTTGAGATCTGGACTGGTTTAGTCTTTGAGCCATGTAGCTGCGATCGCTCAACTCTCCTCATGCATATCTGGCCAGGATAATCATTGACAGAGCTAATACCATCAATTCCTAGAGCCCTTAGAACTGCTGAAATTGGTGGACTGTTGTAGTAACAAAAATTGTTTTCTGGCCAATTGAAGAGTGGGGATTTATTCTGGTGGGAGACTGGCTAGTCTTAGTATGGTAACCAACTGATGGTTGCACACCCAAGTTTGTGAGGGTTTCAGCTTCAGAAAAGTACAGTTTTGTACCTACCATAAATGTAGATGTCCGATAGATATGCAACTGCAGTCATAACATATGGGTTGTCCTGCCTCAGGCAGCCCTCGGTCAGCCGGATTCCAAAGTCTGGGTCCGATGTCGGCTGATGTCGCATTTCTCTCCGACGTCAGAGCAGCTGGAGTACATAAGCATCAGCCGACGCCATTTTCTTCAGTGTTTCTTGCCCCAGATGCCAGGTGCCCTCCAAGGAAGGCTGTAATCAAATTGAAAGACAAAAACAGGATTCCAGACAAATAAGTAAGCAATAAACAGATGCACCATAACAGATATCCCCAGCTAAGAGAAACAGGGATAGGAGTGGACCCAAGGGATAGAGGGGTATGGAGGGAGGGAAAATCCGACTGCAGTTGCATATCTATCGGACATCTACATTTATGGTAGGTACAAAACTGTACTATGTCCTTCAAGAATGCAACTGCAGTCATAACATATGGGTTGAATACCATAGCTTAGCTGGGGGAGGAGGAATGCTCTAGGAAAGAGATGGTGTGGCAATCAAACCCTGCAGGACTGCCGAAGCAAAGCCTGCTCTGGATCTGGAATATAAAGGGAGATTGTAGTGTTTGGAGAATGTATGCACGGAGCTCCATGTAGCAGCTTCTAGAATGTCTTTTGTAGGCACCCCTCTTAAGAATGCTGTAGAGGTGGCTGTAGCTCTGGTGGAGTGTGGTCTGACATTGGCTGGAACATTCTTCCCATGGAAGGAATAACAAAATCTGATGCAATGTCCAATCCATTTTGAAATAGTCTGTTTGGAAATTGCTTTTCCTTGTACTCCAGGGCGTAAGCTACAAAAGCTGATCAGACTTCCTACTGGTCTTGGTTCTGTCCAGGTAGTAGCGAAGTTGTCTGTGAATGTCCAAGGTATGCAACAGTCTTTCCCCTTTGCTCTCAGGATTGGGGAAGAAAGTAGGCAGGTGAATAGCTTGATTTAAAGAAACCCTAGATACCATCTTTGGCATAAAAGTAGGGTTGGTTCTTAAGGAGACCCTGTCTCTGTGAAAGATTATGATTAGTGGTGTTGCCATTAGGGCCTGTAGTTCCGAAACCCTTCTTGCTGAGGTAATTGCCAACAGGAAAGCTGTCTTCCATGATAAAAATTGTAAGTCCACTGAAGCTGCTGGCTCAAAGTGAGGTAGAGTCAGTTTTTCTAGGACAAAGTTGAGGTCCCAAGCTGGCACTGGAGCCTTTCTTGGTGGCTTAATGTTCTTGATTCCCCTGAGGAATTGCCTTAACAAAGGATGTGAAAACACAGGCGGATCAGTGTTATATCTAGCTGAGATAGCTGAAGCATGTATCTTTATGGAAGAATAAGAGAGTCCATTCTGTAGCATATCTGCCAAATATTCCAGGATGAGTGGGATATTCAATAATGATGCATCATGTCCCTTGCTGGTATTCCAAATGCTGAATCTCTTCCATTTTGCTAAGTAAACCTTTCTGGTGGATGGTCTTCGAGCTTCTGTTAATATCCGCTGAACTTCCTTGGAGAGAGATAGATTGAGGTTATTCATGGGATCTCCCAGGCTGTTAGCTGCAGTGTCTGAAGGTTTGGATGCACTGTTTTGAAGTTGTGTTGAGTCAAAAGTAGAGGCCATTGGGGAAGGGCCCATTTTTTGTTGCAACATATGCTCCGTTGTAGTGGGTACCAGTGTTGTCTTGGCCAGTATGGAGGTATTAGGATCCCCTTGGGCCTCTCTGCTTTGATCTTTAGTAATAATGTGGTCATCAGTGGCAGAGGTGGGAATGCATAGATTTTTAGAAAGTTCCAGTTGAATGAAAGAGCATCTATTTTCCAAGCTTGTGGATGGTATGCCCTTGAACAGACTTTTTGTACATGATGGTTGAGGTGGGAGGCAAATAGGTCTACTTCTGGCCTGCCCCATGTCGAGGTGAGTTGTGTGAAGATTTTCAGATGTAACCTCCACTCGTGTGGATCTATGAAATTCCTGCTTAGGCTGTCCGCCAGCACATTGTCTTTGCCTGGAACAAACTGGGATTGCAACTGTATGTTTAGGCTCAGTGATTTTTCCCAAAGATTCATTGTCAGTCTGCAAAGGGGGTAGGAATGGGTGCCCCCTTGCTTGTTTATGTACCACATCACAGTGGTGTTTTCTGTCCGTATCAGTAGATGGCCTTGCTGAAGTTGTTGTCGAAAGGCCTCGATGGCATGCATTACTGCCAGCATTTCCTTTTGGTTTATATGCAGATGTGTTTCCTTTGGAGACCATTGTCCTTGTATACATCTGCCCTCCATGTGCGCCCCCCATCCAAGGTCTGAGGCGTCTGTGGTCATGGTCTGTGTTATCTGAGGTTTTTTGAATGACATACCTGTGTTTGCCTGGCTTACCGAGGCCCACCATAGGAATTCCTTTTGTAGGCATGGAATGAGCGGTATGGTTGTCTCTAGGTTGTTGCTGTGCTGAGACCATAGGCTTTTTAGGTACCATTGAAGCTTTCTCATGTGTAGTCTTGCTAATGGGACCAGGAGAATGCAGGATGCCATGTAACTCAGGGCCTGTAGGAATCGCCTTGCAGTCATCTGGGTGAGTTTTGCAAAACCTTTGAAATGATGAGTTAACTTCTCTTGCTTGTCTTCTGTCAGGTAAGCCATTTGAGAGGCTGTGTCTAGATTGGCTCCTAAGAAGGTTATTTGCTGGGATGGCTGAAGTCTTGACTTTTGGAAGTTGACTGTGTATCCCAGAGCCTGTAGCAATTGCATGACATAGTTCAAGTTTTTTGTCAAAATCAATTTGTCGTCCGCTTGTATGAGGCAGTCGTCCAGGTATGGGTAAATTTGGATCCCCTGGAGCCTGCAATGAGCAATTACTGAAGCCAGGCATTTTGTAAATACTCTGGGCGCAGTAGATAAGCCAAATGGCAATGCTGAGAATTGATGATGCTCTGGCCCTGCAAGAAATCTGAGGTATCTTCTGCAGCTGTGTCTGATAGGGACATGCAGGTATGCCTCCTTGAGGTCCAGAGTAATCAGCCAAGACCTCTTGCCCAGCATGGGAAGGAGTTGCTGTAGAGTCAGCATTTTGAACTTTGGTACTATGAGAAAAGTGTTTAATGCAGACAAATCCAGTATTGGTCTCCATTGAGTTTCTTTTCCTGGAACAAGGAACAGTCTTGAGTAAAACCCCTGGCCTTGTTCTTGTTGTGGAAATCTTTCTATTGCTTTGATCTGAGCAAGCAGAGAAATTTGATTGATAGCCTCTGCCCTCTGGTTTTGTGGTAGGTTTGGCATGCCTTGTTTTCTTGGTAAGGTATGAAAGTGGAACCTGTAACCTTGGTCTATAATGTCCAAAATCCATTTGTCCTTTGTCAATCTGTGCCAATTGTCTGAAAACAGAGAATTTTCCGCCCAAGGGAGCTTCTATTTGCTCCTTGGTCAGTGGAAGTAGAGGAAAGTCATTGAGATTGTCCCTGTGGGGCAGGGAAGACCCCTGTGTCACTTCTTTGGTTTGCTGGTT